>NW_027187246.1:3474826-3563159 GCF_028583685.1 Petaurus breviceps papuanus
CCCCTCTGCCTCTGTCTCTGTCTCTGTCTCTCTGTCTGTCTCTCTCCCTCTCTCTCTGTCTCTCTCTCTCTGTCTCTCTTTCTCTCTCTCCCTTTCCCTCTCTCTCTCCCTCCCTCTCTCTCTCTCTCTCTCTCTCTCTCTCTCTCTCTCTCTCTCTTTCTCTTCCCCCCCCTCTCTCTACTCCCCTCTGCCTCTGTCTCTGTCTCTCTCCCTCTCTGTCTCTCTGTCTCTGTCTGTCTCTCTGTCTCTGTCTCTCTCTGTCTCTCTTTCTCTCTCTCCCTCTCCCTCTCCCCCCCTCTCTCTCCCCCCTCTCTCTCCTCCCCTCTGCCTCTGTCTCTCTCTGTCTCTGTCTCTCTCTCCCATACACACACCTATACACATATACATACACATATGGTTGTATACATATATACATATGTGTGTATATATACATATCTATGTATATATGAAGGTTTGGTTTTAATACAGGTTGATTGATAGATTACAGGGTTTTTTTTTTCCTTTTTGACAGTTGGGAAAGAATATATTACTAAGCTCTCTGCCTCTTCCTCCAATTAATGTAGTCTTACTCATTTTTGAAACCTTAATATCTAACTCCTTGACAAAGACATCTCTGATCATCTGGGGCCTTAAGTCAATCTTTTCTTCCCTAAAGTCAAGAGTGCATCTCTGTCTGTATCATTCATCTGACATTTATCCAAGTTGGCTTGAATCACAAATTGTCTTTTTAAGTACCTATCTTGATACCTCAACTCCATAAAATTTGAAGTTAAAGACAGTGTTTTATGCCACTCTCCATTTTCCAAATCACCTTACACAGTGTATTAAAAAAATAAATTCTTGTTGATTGATTGATTTGAGTAAATGTGTAAGACCATATATGGTATACATTAATGGTGTAATATTAATTATACAAAATGAATGAAAAATCCACCTGCAGTGACAGAATGTCTGTGGTTAGGAACCTGGGTTGTTTTCAATGCTGATAAGCCTAATCTCTTTTAATATACTATCAGTATGACTTCCATATTTACCTGTGAGGGTGTGAAGCTAAGAATTGTTTTATTCATCACAAATGCCAAAAAAAAGCTGAAAGCATATATTTGTTATTCTTGAGGCAACATTTTACCACAACAAACATTTAATGTATCATTTAGGGTTCCTTCTAGGTCTATATTTTGTAGTTATAACTGTGAAAAGTAGTTAGGGAAAACCTGTGATAATAAGTCATCTGGTTCCTAGGTAAGAATTTGTATTTAAAATAATGTAATCAGTATTATATGATTTTGTTCTTAGGTATCTGACTCAAAAGAAAGAACATTTCTTTTTGCAATAAAATGATAATCAACAAAAATTAAATAAAAATGACTCAATGCCCAGAAACCTAGCTGAAAGCAAAAATAGACATAAGTAAAAGAAAAAAAAAGCATCGTTCAACTGTATGATCAGTGATCTAATAATTGAAAATATCCAAAAGATGGCTTTGGAAAGAAATCACATCCCAAGAAAATTGTTTCTATCAAAATGTGTGACAAAGATACAAAGACCAACAAAAGATCACTCTCTATAAACGAATGAAAAAAACCCCACATTTACTAAATTATTGTTATGTGCAAAACATTATGCTAAGTGCTCGGGAACAAATAGAAAAAAAAATAAGGCAATCCTTACTCTTAGAGCTCCCATTCTAATGGAGGAGACAACACTTATGTGAAGATTTCAAGTCAGAGGGAAAAGTTCCATGGACCTTAGAGCATAAAACAGATGTTATTTAATGTCTTTAATGTTATTTCTATTGATTAAATTATATCAGTTTCTGAAGTTGAATCATTTGTTAGTGTTGAGTACTTTGCAAGAAATTCCTTTTCTGGGTCCCTTCTTGCTGTGGCTGTAATATTTGTAGGAGGGGTCAGGATTCTGAATCTCCACAGGGGTTGCTTCCTAGGATGATGGCAGAAGGTACTATGCTAGAAACATTGCTATTTTTTCAAGACTCTTGAGTCCTGATCTGTCTACACAGGAATGAGAAGGGAGATGATGGTCAAGGTTACAGTGGTGATTTGACTTGCTTGGCATATGATGATTTGTATTTCTCCCTTGGGGAGCCTTACTGCTTCAGATAGGCTGGCCTACTTGCCTTGTGGGTAGCAATTGGTTGGCAGCTCGTAAGGATGTCTGGTTCCTCTACAGGAGTTGCTTCTATGGAATTTAGCTGCATAAGTAGGCTAGAAGCAGGACTGGTGGTCTACAGGGTGCTGTATCTGTCTTCGCTGGCAAAGGCAATAATCCAGTGTAATGGAACTGAGTCTGGACTGTGTATCTGATGGACTGTAGAGCAAGAATGTAAGATCTAAAGTGTAAGGGTATATCATTCAGAATCTGTAAAAATGCTCTGGTTTCAGAAAACCTATTGTTAAGTGAGGTAATAAAAGTAACAGAACAGATGGATTAGGCCATAATTCATATCACAGAGGGTTTCTTCACTTTGGAAATTAATTTTCTCCCTTAGCCATAGGGCTTAGAAGACATAATGAATTGTACAGCAAGCTTTTTTAAGGAAAACGTACTGGAAAGTGAGGTACATTTGTGATGGCAAACAGGAAAAGGAGGGGGGAAGGCAACTTAATCTTTATATATATCCTTACATCAAAAGCCTAGAATTTTTTTTTTCCGATAAATGATTTTGTATCATCTGAAATAGTATGCAATCAACTATGTGATTACGTGCCTTAGGATCACTTCACTGATGTTCACTGTGGGAGCAAAGTAATGGAAAACCACATGCTAATGGCTCAAATCTTCATTTGGGTAAATATATTGAAAGAAAAAGATAGCATGAATCAATAACATAATCATTAACAGATTCAATAGCCTGTTGCTTTATTTTCTTGAAATGCAATAGCTCACACATTTTTTCACATAAGATCAATTCATTTCAATAAACAGTGAAAACTAGGGCTGTTTAAAATTATCAAATAAATTATCAAAACATCTTTTGATATCATCTTGTTCCAATGATTACTTACAACAGAACTATAATCTTAGGGCCAGAGAGTCTTAACCCAGGGTTTCATGATGATAATTATTTTTTTCAATATGATTAATTTCCTTTATACTCCAATGAATTTTATTTTATATGTTTAAAAATATTATTCTAAGAAGGGGTCCATAGGCTTTACTGGATTGCCAAAGGATTTTATGAAACACAACAAAGATATGAAGCCCTGATCTATGTTAACACTAGATTTATAATGTTTGAATATCTCTTCAATCAACAAATTTACACTTAAGTTATTTTCTTCTAGGTAAACAACAAAATCTGATAGGCTGTGATTGCTTAATTGGTGTTAAAAATTGCTTCTCACATTTTCTTGCATACATTGACAACTGTTGCATAATTTATATGTTTTCTAATTCTTTAATACACTGTAAATTTGATTTTATGGTTATTTTAACACATTTTAATGAAGTTTGAAAACATTGAATTTCTAGAGAATTATGTTTCTGATTATCTCCTGTAAACTAGAAACCACTAATACAAAAAAAAATGCTATTTATACCCTGGAGAGGGAAGTTAAGCATTTCCAAAAACATTTTTGGGTATAGTATCTTCCAGTGAAATAAAGCAATACTTTCACAAGTTATGCTTGATTTGTAGCTTCCAGGCCTTTAAAAAATCTTGACTAAACTCTGATCATCAAAATAACTAGATGGACTTTTGGCAATTTAGGGACTGCTTTGAGCAAACTGCCAATTGTTCCTGACTTTTCTTGATCTTTGGCTAATTCAGGAGAACTAAACAATTTTTTTAAAAGACTATAATATGAGCAGGGAATTATGCTAGGACCTGGAGGTATAGAGACAGAACTGAGACAGTTCTTCACCTGAAGGATCTTACATTATTCTAAGGGATTTATTTATTTTAGGACATATGCCAAAGACAATTAAACATAAGATAATTTTAGATGGAATATTTTCACTAACATTTGAATGAAGAGAGAAGGCTTCTCATAGGAAATGGCACATGGCATGATCTACAGAGAAGCTAAAGTTTCTACGAGATCAAAATTAGAAGAGTGTTAGAAGGGAAATAGTCTGGGCAAAGGTGTGGGGGCAGGAGATGGGATACCAAGGTCAGAAAGCAGTCAGTATGTCATTTGGGCTTGTAGGGTCTAGGAAGGGGAGTAATAGGAAGTAAAGAGGAGGTGGAAGCCCACTTTGAGGGGGATTTAAATATAATGCTTAATTCTGCATTTTATCTCAAAGGCAACAAGAAACAGTATATTTTTGATCAGGGAAGTGACCTGGTAAGACTTGGATTAGACCCTAAGAGTCTGAAATGGCAGTCTGTAAATACCATTGGATGGAGTGACTGATTAGGATCACTGCACTTGATACTCTGCTTCGTCAGTAAAGTAATAGATGGTTGTGAGCACACTTCCTGCACTGTGAAGATCACTATGCAGAACCTGAGAAAAAGTATTGCTCCCTGTAGACATAACTACTAATATGCTGTAGGAAAAGGGAACATGGGAACTCTTACCCTATTCCTCTACTTCACTCATTTTTTTAAAGAGTTAAATTGAGCTTCTGACAGTCAATCAGATTTTTCTTCCTTAAAGATTTGCTCCCATATTGAGTTTTTTTCTTCAGATTTCTTTGATTTATGTTTAAAAATATATTTGACTCCAAATGACTTTCTAAGCAACAAAAATAAACAGGGGTGATTCCCCCCCTACATTTTATTTAAGTGTCTGAAATATTAAAAACTTTTCTACTTATACACCAAAGGGTGGTAGCAGTTAACAATTTCTTTTCCAAGCCTCTTCACTTTTATCCTTATTTCATCTTGATTCTTCTTTCCATGCCTGTTACTTCCTCTTCCAGCAAAATATTTTATAGCTGCTCTGTTACAGATGGATTCTACCCATTGTTGCTTATCTTCCCCAGGTCTTCTTACCTTTCTCAGGTTTTCTGGTGTAGTACTCTCTGGTCTGGTCTGGACAAGGTTTGAAGTATAGCTATATATAAAGATTAAAAGGACATGACTATTTTATCTATGAGTGACCTTTACTTCTTCTGTTTGTGTGTGTCCTATCAATATCAGGGTTGTTAATGAGTGGCTTAAGGCATAGGTGGCTTGCAGGACTTGCATGGAGAATGGTTTTCCATTGTGAGGTTCCACTAGTTCACATGCACTATGGAAAGCAAATTGTCCTAAGTGTGTGGACATGTGTTAACAGAGCCAACAAAAGTCTGGGAGCCCATGATAAAGGCTTGTCTTCTAGGTTCTCTTCAGAAACAGAGTAATCTGAAGACCTACTTTCTCTTGTTGAGTCCTCCTCTGACACCTCAGATTAGGTATACTGGTGACTTTGAATTCTTGATGGCTATGTCAGAAAAGCATAATCCCCGGAATGTCTTTTTATTAAATTGAGAAACGGAACATAGCCTTGTTATATATTCTTTTTTGAAGACTAGACTTTAAATATGAAGAAACCCATCAGCAGAGGTTGGCCACTGGTAAATAAATTTTATGACCTTGTAAGTTATTAAACCATATGAGTATAACTCATGAATTAATTACTGAAAAATATTTATTAAGCATCTAATTATGGGCTAAGCATGCTGGAAAGTTCTTGATTTACACATAGAAAAAGTGAGATGGGGTGGCCAGGTAGCACAGCTAGTAAGAGCACCGGCCCCAGTGTCAGGATGACCTGGGGATCAAATCCAGACTCAGACACTTAGTAACTCACCCAGAAACACCTGGCTGTGTAACCTTGAGCAAGTTACTTAACCCCAATTGCTTAGGGGCAGCCAGGTGGCTCAGTGAGTAAGAGCACTGGCCCCAGTGTCAGGATGACCTGGGGATCGAATCCTGGCTCAGATACTTAGCACCACACCCAGAAATAACTGGCCATGTAACCCTGAGCAAGTTACTTAACCCCAATTGCTTAAAAAAAAGAGATATTTCTTGCTCTCAAAAAGCTAATATTTTATTAGAAGGAGGCAAAATATTAGGATTGTTCAACTGCAGGGAAAATGACAAGGTCCAGTATGTTGGAAGCTTCAGTTGGCAAGGTAGTGCCATGGCCATTTGTCTGTAGAGTACAAAAGCAGAACAGATGGCAGGGCCAATTGTGTGGCCACAATTAGGCCACAAATATAACGATGTACCCCTTCCACAGTTAGAAAAAGCACTAGAGATAGATTTATGGATTAAGAGTTTCAAGGGTACTTAGATACCATCTCTTCATATGATTGCAGAATCTAGAACCATAAAGGAACTTTGGAGATCATTTACTCCAATCCAAATTTATTTTAGAATTTATAAATCGAGGCCTAAAACAATAAGTTTTTGGGCAAGCTACTTGACCTCTTTTGGTTCTTCAGTTTGTTCATCTGTAGAATAAGAGTGTGGAAGAGGATATCCTCTGAGGTCTATTTAATTTACAAAACTATGGTCCTATGATTTTATAGAACTCTGAAGCTCCAGGATCAAATTAGAGGGTGCTTCCTACCTCCAAGAGATTTCTATACCAATAATAAATAACACATCATCATACTGTAAGAAGAGGTGACATATTTTTATAGTGACTTAGGAGCAGTTCCATAAGGCTCATATATATATATATATATAGTGTGTGTGTGTGTGACAAATATTAAAATGTAATCACTTCTCATGACTTTGTACTGGGGTAATGGATCTCTCAGTTTCAGTGATTCAAGACTAAGGGACAAAATATTTAACTTATAATAACTATATAAAATTTATTCTGAGTTTTCTTATTGTGACATGTATAATGCTTGGATCTGATTAGTGATTTTTCTCAGGTATATATTGGTATAGTAGAAACAGAATTTGATTTGAAATCAATGAATCTAGATTCAAATTCCAGGTTTGCTATTTGCCAGCTGTATATCCTCAAGAAAATTTATCTTTAAAAAGGCCTCAATTTAAGAATTCTTTTTTTCTTTTTGCTTTTTGGAGGGCAATTGGGTTGTGACTTGCCCAAGGTTTTTTTTTGTGTGTGTGTGTGTTTGTGTGTGTTATGTGTCTGAGGCCGGATTTAAACTCAAGTCCTCCTGACTCCAGGACCAGTGCTCTATTGACTGTGCCACCTAGCTGCCCCCAATTTATAAATGATAAAATTTATTTTGGTTGGAGTAAATGATCTCCAAATTTCCTTTATGGTTCTAGATTCTGTAATCATATGAAGAGATGGTATCTAAGAGATGGTATCTACCTTGAAGCTCTTAGTCCATAAACCTATGTCTAGTACTTTTTCTAACTGTTGAAGGGGATACATCATTATATTTTTTTGTAGATCTAGTGATTTCTGAAAACATTTTTTCTAGACAAGTTTAGGGTATAGTCAGCTGTTCCTCTGCAAGAATCAATATGGGAGAAAAAGCCACAACTTCAAATTGTTTCTAATATTTTCATTATTCTATGACTACTACAATCCTCAGTAGAATTTCCTAGCAATTGAAGTAAACAAGGGGGAAAATGATAAGGAACTTAACATGGTCAAATTGTTTATATTCCCAAGTGGAAATATGATACATGGAACCCCTTGTTATCATTAGTACTGTTATAATCTACTTAAAGGACATGACAATTCATTATGCTGAGATGATTTCAATAGGAAAATGGAAATCTGGAAAAGAGAGACATACTGGGAGAAGGGGGTAGGGAGAAGAAGAATGGGGAAATTTCACATAAATTTCACATAAAAGAGGCATACAAGACAGGGTATTTAAAATGGAGAGTTAAAATTTGTGCTGTGGGGAGCAGGCACTTGAACTTCATTCTCTTTTGAAGTGGTTCAAAAAGGGAAGACATATACACAGTTAAGTATAGAAATTAATCTTACCCAGCAGTGAAGGTGTAGGGGACTAGATTCAGAAAATGGTCAATGTGGTGATAGGGAGGTAGTGGTCAGAAGCAAAACAGACTTTTGAGGACATGACAGGGTTAAAAAAGAAAAGGATAACAAAAGCCTAATATATGACATCTAAACTTCCATAGTTCTAGTCTCCAGACTTAAATACCTGCCTCTCAAATTCAATGTGCTGGAGTAAAACACAAGGATCATTTTTTATTTATATTCTAATACAACATGGAAGAGACAACCCAATAAAAGATTAGTAAAAAATTATAATCTGTGCTCATAGTTATTATTTTAACTTTGTAGAGTGGATTGTGTTTAGATAAGAAATTGTACAAGATCACTTCTTAAGTCCCTTATGACTCAGATATTCTAGGCACATGCCATAGTGAATTATGGTATCAAATAGGAATGCATCCCACAAAATAAAAGCAACATGCCTATTAATTTTGATTCTAACTTCCTAGATATTAAGTAAATTTTTAAAAAGATGAATGTGTACAGAAAATATTCTTATGACTATGCAAAATATGAATGAAAAATGATTACACTATTTTTAAATTATTGTTTCCAAGCAAGTAAGTTTTAAAGCAAATGTTTAGTTTAAGCACTTACTTAACTTACAGTTAAGTACTAGGAAGAATAACTATAAAGGCAATGTACTTATTTTATGTCTAATAATGCTTATTCTGAAATTGAATTTTATATAAATTATACAAACTGTATCTATGTGAACAACCAAATTACTTAGGAATGAATGTTTAGAATTAGAATTGCTTCTCTGACTGGGATTATTATGACCTAAATGCAACTTCTACCATACTAGCAAGGGCATTACCATAAACTTCTAGCTAATTGCTAGAAGTAAACTGAAACACTGAAACAAGTCCATGCTAAGAGGGGAAGATGATCAATGAAATTTTATCCAAGTTCAATTTTGCTTATGTTGCAAACACAAAGGTCTATTCTACTGCTTCATTATGATATGGAGGTGACTCTCTGCTTTCTTCTTTTTTAGTCATTTTTTTTGGAGGAGGGAAGGCAGGGCAATTGGGGTTAAGTGACTTGCCCAAGGTCACACAGTTAGTAAATGTTAAGTGTCTGGGGCTGGATTTGAACTCAGGTCCTCCTGACTCCAGGGCCAGTGCTCTATTTACTGCGCCACCTAGCTGCCCTCACACTCTGCTTTCAAAGGCTGTTCCAGTAAAGTATAAGCTCTTGGAAGTTTTATAATGCTGGAAGGGCTTTGAGTACAGTCTTGGTAATAGACATTCTACTTATTCCAGATAAGTATGGGGACACTCATCACCAGTATGTTGACTCCTCATTGATGAATTCTTTGGTCATAACAATATATAAACTGAAGAAAAACACAAACTGATCCTCAAATCTTGGTGGCCCTTTTTCACACTGTAGTGACATTGAAAGAGTTAGTAGAAGATGGAACGAAGGATACTAACAATCATGCAGATATTTGACAATCTAAAAATGTTAACCTAGTTGCTAAATGTAAGAATATTATCCAATGAACAACTAATAGACATATGTCTAGATTAATAATTGAATCATGCCAATCTGGATATACTGTCTAAATGGCACTAGGAGAAAGAACGAAGTTACTTATGAAATGAAAGTACAGATCATAGTTCTTTCCACCATCTTGCAGTGTGGCCACCATGATGTGCATGAATGTCCTGGCAGATGCTCTTAAAAGCATCAACAATGCAGAAAAGTGAGGAAAATGCCAGGTTCTCATTAGGCCGAGCTCTAAAGTAATTGTCTGGTTCTTAACTGTGATGATGAAGCATGGTTACATTGGGGAATTTGAGATCATTGATGATCACAGAGCAGGAAAAATTGTTGTGAATCTCACCGGCTGATTAAACAAGTGTGGCGTAATCAGCCCCAGATTTGATGCTCAACAGAAAGATCTGGAAAAGTGGCAGAATAATCTTCTACCCTCCTGTCAATTTGGGTTTATTGTGTTTACAACCTCAGCTAGCATCATGGACCAGAAGGAAGCAAAATGAAAACACACAGGAGGAAAAATCCTGGGATTCTTTTTCTAAGGATGTAAAACATACATATGAATAAAATGCTCCAATGGGTGGGGGGGGGGGAAGAAAGTACAGATCACAGGTTCACAAATCTTGAGCTGAATGAGACTTCAGAAATCACCTGGCCAATCGCCTATTTTATAGATAAGAAAACTAAGACCTAGGTAATTTATAAAATTGCTCAAGGAACATAAATAGTAAGCACCAGAATCAGTATTTGAACCCAAGTTATCAGTCTGCAGAGTCTGTGTACTTTCATCTGTACCAAAAGTTTTTTTTGGAGATAAAAGCAGAGGCACTGGACAAGTATGGTTTCATCATGTGCCCCAAATGAACAAGAAATTCATGGGATTGACGACTTCAACACAATGATGGGACTATTCGACAATTGTGAGAAATGCATCAGAAACTGGATCAGGGTTAAATAATGAGAGAGGACAAAGATCTATATATACTACACTGAAACCTCTGCCTATTTATCATGAATGCTTTCTTTGAGAAACAATTGGAAGTCCCTAGATATAGCCAGAACTGAAGGGCAATACACAAAAAGAAATTGATTCTATTTTAACTGAAAAGAAATAGCAGTACTGATGAGGTAGTCATCAGTAAATTATTTGTCTGTATACAGTAAAATGACTGACTTGTTAAAGTAAAGATCAAAATTAGTATGAGACCAGAAAAATAAAATTCGATATAAAAGGCATAATTCCTAATTGGAACAATTCAGTTCTGACCATTTTAAGCAGATTGTTAATGATGAAAAAATGGGCTGTGGATGAGATAAAGGGGAAAGACACAGGCTATAATAATTTCATAAAGAAGTTTAGCTACAATAAATCAACTGCCATAATAAGACAGCTAGATGACACAGTAGACAGAAGATTGGACTTACGAAAACCTGTATTGAAATCTTGCCTCTGACAGACACATAGATGTATGACCCTGAACATACCACTTAAACTCTATCATTCTCAGTTTCCTCAATTATAAAATGGGAATAATAATAGTATCTTTCTTTCAGGTCATTGTGAGGACCAAATGAGAGAACACATACAAAATATTTTGGAAACCTTAAGTGCTATATAAATGTTATCTACTATTATAACATAGAGATAAAAGTCTAAAAATGAACTTAGTAATAAACATCTAACCTACCTTCCAAAAGAAGAGAAGAGGAGGGAGGGAGAGTAGGAGAGAGGCAAGGATGGAGGGAGTGAGGAAGGGAGAGAGGGGGAGAGAGAGACAGAGAGAGAGAGATAGAGAGAGAGAGACAGAGAGACACAGAGAGAGACAGAGACAGAGAAAGAGAGATGGCATCCAATTATATCTTTTAACATATAAAATAATTTGTAAAACCTTAAAGAGAAGGGTATGATAAAATATTTAGAAGAGTAGTATCACCTTCTTAAATCATGAGAAGCAATGGAGAATAACTGAGTTTCAAGAAATCTTACTGAAAGACACAATTAGACAAGGTTAACCTGAAGACATGTAAGTATAGAAGTTGAGAGTGAACAACAAACAGAAAAATGTAAAAGACCTGCAATTTTTGTACCAAACTTTTTTCACCATACTTTTGTACCTTTATTTTTGTACCAAACTTTTTTCACCACATAGAAATGCCAGATTTGGATTCTAACATCAGAGTCCCAGATGAACATATTAAGGTGGTAGAATTGGATCTAAAGTAAACAAAGTTGGAACAAATGTCTAGATTAGCCTAAGTACACACAGAGGATATCCATACTGGGGGATATATGATTTAAAGGACATTAAGAAATAAGCATAAGAAACGAAGCATAAGATACTTGAAGAAAAAGAGGATACCAAAGGCATGGGAAATGCCTTTATCAAGCACAGATTCTAAGTTTGAGAAGAAATCCCTTTAGACTGTGAAATCTTCTAAGTGCTCTCATTTGTAGATGACATTGTGTTGTAGGCACTAAGCCTGGGTCAATTGCAGAGCCTCCTGGACATGTTTCATAACCACTTAAAACTTTGACTAAACCATGAACATAGGAAAAACTAAGTGGATAAGTAATCATTCCAAATATATGGATAGAGCTCATACACAGATTTGTGTATCTTAGATGGATAGTGCAAACTGAAAACGAATCAGGGTTCAGAATTAAACAGTAAAAACGTGAACTGGATTAACTCCAGCAATTGGCAAATTTGCTTAAAATCCCAAACTTTTCCCAAAAGCAAATTTCCATCTTTTTAATGCCTTTACTTCAATGGTAATATGGTTTGGATATAAGTCATAGAAAACTACCCTCCATAGAGATAAAATGATTACAGCTCAGAAGGCAATGGAAATAGGTTCATGGTATGTGTATGTATGTTTTTGAATATAAGATATCATCAAGAAAATATATAATTAAAAAAAGAACATGGGTTGGTCCTGCAGTAAGAGTAAGGGATAACTAGTGATTGGTCTATGCATCTTTGTGATTCTGGGAAAAGGCAAGGAAGGCTCCAGCATGCTAGGTGGATCCTTGTGGTAAACACATAAGAAGGCACACATAATATTTCCACAGGATAGGCAGGCATAATGAATTGCATTATTGCAATGAATATCCAACTCAACAAGATAATGTATATGTTTAAGTTTAATATGTTTTGTAGATTCTCCCACATTCTCAACCCTATGGGGTAGGAGATAAGGAATAAATCTGGTGAATTATATCTGTGGAAAAAAGTAACTTACAAAATAATTCTTTCCTTCTAGTCTTTGCTTATAACAATGTTCTAAAGCTATTCTGTTACTAATCATAATTTCTATAAATTACAGACAATTTAAAAAAGAAAATTGGCTAATAACAGCATATATAACATTAATGGTAATAAAATTTATTCACTGTTTTATTTATATGTCACAAATATATATAGTCAATTACAGGCACTACTTGCAAAAGCCTAAATTTTATTAGAAAGCAGCTAATTGTGAAAATAGTTGTTCAATTTATCAGTTTGCATAAAATATTTATTCTTAATTTTTTCTCTTAGTTAACAGTTTTAAATGTATTATTGGTTAATGTCCATAAGAAAATGGATATACTGAAAACCAAGTAAGGGCAGAGCTAATCAGAACTTTACCCTTACCACTTCTTCGTTTTAAGATCATATGATCTTTTAGGGAACTCATGGTTCAGTCCAACTCCTCATTTTGCAGAGGGAGAGAGACTAAAGCTGAGGGAGGTAACATATGTATCCAGTAGTAGAATCAGGATTCATTTCTGAGTCCACTGCTTCTCGAGTTAATGTTCTTCCCACATTACATGCACTACATTCCCTAAAATTGGGCAGCATTCGACTCAGATATGGTCACTTTCTGGCCTCCTAGTAAAATAATGAAAATGATTATTTTGGTAAATGATATGGTAAAATGTTCATGATCTTATAGTACATTGTGAGGTTAATATTTCTTATAAGTTTAATTATCTCTCATTTAGATATAATGCCTGAGAGGGTGAAAGTAGGGCCAAATTTTGAGTCAGAAGGGCTGGATTCATTTTATGGCTCTTATAATTACTTTCAATGTGACCCTGGGTAAGTCACTCAGCTTTTCTGAACCTCACTTTCTTGTATGAAATATCAAAAATGACAATTATTATAATTACCTCAGAGGATTGAGAGTGCTTTACAAATCTTAAAATATCATACTAATGTGAGTTTTTATTTTTCTCTTGAAGGCACTTAGTCTTTTTTCTCCTATTAATATGAAATAGAAGGATATTGATGTTGGATAAGATCTATCATCATTGTTGCATATGATATGTTTAGAAGAGCTTTCACATCATCTGTTTTCTGCCATCCCTATGTGTGCACTACACATTACCCTGTTAAAATAAGCATCTTGTATGAAAGGCTATAGAATTTTTTATAATTTCTCCCTAGGGACTTTTTTTTCTGGAAATAGTGTGAAAAACACAAAAGCCGTACAGCATCTCATAGCTGTGATTTCTAGATTGCAGCATGTATTACGTGAACAGTAGTATGTTTAGACATTTAGATCAGGAGTTTCATTTCCAGCTTAGCCATACAATGGTAAAACCTTGGATAATTGCCTTCTTTGGCCTCAGTTTCCTTGTCTATAAAAAACAAGGATTTTGACTACATCTCTAATGTCCTTTCTAGTTCTCAATCTTTTCCCCTTAGATCCACTCTGTTTGGTTCATAGAAATTTTAAAACAAAGCAAAAACAAAACAAAACAACAAACAAACCCAAAGCAACAACAACACAGAAAACATTTAGCAGATCTGACTTTTACCAAGTATTAAGGTCTTATATATAACTTGTTAATTAAATGATTTTATCTGCAAAGTAACTTCCTAGAAATGTCTTGCCTTCTGCAGACATGTCATGAATACATCCCATCCCCCCTCACTCTCAAAGTGTCACCTTATTTCAAATGATTTGGAAGAAACAATGTCCAGAGTTGCCAGAATCTTGACCATTCTGAGCTTTAATAAGTTGAAGTGGTGAGTTCATATGGAGCTTTAATAGTCAGTTCTAGGAAAATTAAATTGCTTTATTAAATTCATAGGATCGTAGATTTATACCTACAAGGACCCTTGGAGGACAATGAGTCCAGCCTCTTCCTCATTTTAAAGTGGAGGAAACTGAGTTTAGATAAATTGTCCAAGATCACACAGCTAATAAATATCTGAGGTGGGATTTGAACCTGGGTCTGTTTGACACCAAGTCTAGCTCTCTTCCCAGTACTCCATGCTGCCTCAATAAATACAAAGTTGGCCACATTTTCTCAAGATGGAAAAGGGACCTAGAAAATGAGAGATTTATTGTAATGTGTTGACTTTTCAAGATGCTGGCATGCCCCCGCTGCAATGGATCAATAGAGAAATTTCGGATGGGAATTTGAAGGATCATTAACAGAGATTGGAGCTGAACGGGACCTTCAACATTATTTAATCAAACTCCTTCATTATAGAGAGAAGGAAAATGAGTCTCACTGAGCCTAAAGGAGTACACAGGGAGTTAGGTAGCAGAACATGTTTAAATTTCTTCTGAAAACAATTGGAGAAGATAATATGTTTAGAAAATGACAGATTGAGCCTTCAGTCTTTCCCCTATACCCTGGGTTCAAATTCTAGAAATGCAAAAAAGTTATTTTTTCTTTAATATATGTTACTCACTTAACAGGTTGCTTCAAGGGAAGCTTGTAATACTTAAAGGAGCTGTAGATATATGAATTGTGGTTTTTGTTCTTTCAATTAAGTGTGTTATTTTTAGTGTGCATTTGCTGAGAATTTCACATGGACTACTGAGTTGTCTGAAACAAACACATTGTCTGAATAAAGTCATCAAAAGAAATGATGGAAAAAGGGAAATCTCATTCTGTAAAGGCAAATAAGAGAGGAATATATTTCCAAATGCTGGAATCATATGCCTTTTATACATATGGTAACTACATAATTGTTCTAAAGTACCTGATAGATTTTTTTTCTTTTTGAAGCAGGGGAGGCAGGGCAATTGGGGTTAAATGACTTGCCAAAGGTCACACAGCTAGTAAGTTTTAAGGGTCTGAAGCTGGATTTGAACTCAGATCCTCCAGAATCCAGGGGCAGGTGCTCTATTCACTGCACCACCTAGCCACCCCTAATGTGTGAAATTGTTATATTGATTCTAATTCCTTAGTTATCTATTTTCTTTAATGGAGAGCTAATTTTATAAATTGGATATCACTAATAATACAAAGTGCTATCAGTAGCCTAAGTTTGCATGATTTTGGTAGGGCACTCTATTTGTAAAACACAGTGTTGAATATATAGATCAGTACAAAGAAAATTGGTCACTGTTTTAAAATAAACAAGAAGATAAGGCATTCATAAAGAGAAAAAGGATTTTGTTATATGTCTTGTCAAGTCATGGTGGAGAACCTAGAATGCTGTATTTTCATCTAGAAATATCGAATTACATGTATTAGTGTAGAATTTTGATAAATAATGGAAGTAATTATTCATCAATTAATATTATGCAGATAAAGTAAAATCCTTACATAAAGAATTACACTTCAACTTTCAGAAAAGAAGGAACAAGTAAGATTCCAGACATCATTTTTAAAAATTTGTTATTTTAGGTGTCTATAGCATTTATTTCTTGCTACATTATCTCTATCTTTGAAGAGATAGAAAAAACAAACAAATTTCACTAGCGAAGCCTTTTAATTTTAGTGTATTGAGCTAGATATCTAGATGTATGCATGCTTTTCCTTTAGTTTTTTTTTTAACAATTTCAAATTAAGTGCTGCATTGTTACATGGTTATTTTCTGTCTCTAATGGTAATACATGAAGTGCTCTGAGAACAGTAATAACAAGTATCGGTTATTGATGGCAATTGTCTCAAATGCATAAATCATACTTAATATCTACCTTTGCTTCATCAGATAGCATGAATTGAGTCTATCAAGGTTACTTGTAGATGAAAAAATCAACTTTTTCTTCTTTTCTATTGCTTCAATAGGGCAGAGTATCTTAAATAGTTGCCATGAGATAGTTTTTGGATGGTATACTTTTTAAAGAAGTGAGTTTATCCCGATCTATTGAGCACACAAAATTCTGAGCATTTTAAACAACCTTGGTTTATACAAAAATCTATTAGCATACTTCTTTGTCTATATGCCCAAATCATCATTGTGAAAATATCATCTATACTTTCAGACATAGGTAAAGTCCATGTAATATTATCTTTAGCATCATCACTAAATCCTTCAGCTCAAGATGAAAATTGGATAGTCAGTGAAAATTTCAGATTCTGTCCAAATTTCTATGAAATAGTTTCCCTCAATTTCTTAATTACTCCACCATTTAAAAAGACCAAGCTGATGTTAATGAGTTAATGGAAGAAGAAGGGTATAGTAAAAGGTCTATTAAAGCTACCATGCATATGTAGCCCAGACTTGTGACAACTATGACAATTACTTCTTGTCTTACCCCTCTTTGTGACTCTGCTTCATTTCATAATAAATGGAATAGCCTTGTTCAACATGCTGAGACTGCATTGATTTTTGAAAAATGGGAGACCTGACAACTATTTGGATAATTTAAAATGCACAGAGTATGAATGTCAGTGTCTCTTATGGGGACTAAATTATATGGCTTCATACTGGTAAAATTTTAAAAAGATGCCTGGTAAAAAGAATTTTCAGATACCAGAAGCATGGATTAAATTGGAAAATATGTCTTGCAGAGGAACAATTTCTTTACCATATATTCCTTGAGTCATTGTAGTCATTAAAATTCTAGTACCATATTTTACATTAAAATGATTTGCTGTTAATCATTTCTAGTGAGAGTAAGGGGATCACATTTAATTTCATTGGGCAAAATAAGGAAATAGAATTGTTCATCAATGAGGAGCGCTCTTTTAGTCCAGTCTGCTAAAAAGCAGAGAGTTCATTTTAAGACCTCTGTAAAAGAGAAGCCAACTGCTGATTTAGCTGGAATCATGCCTCCCCTGCTCCAATCAATTTGATCATTGCTTCTAGTACAACCAAATGCATCAACAATCCATTCCTTACTCAATTCAAATGTATTCTTACCGGTGGAGTGCTGAAAATGTAGAAGGATGAACCTTTCAGGGCCAGGAACTTGTGTTTGTAGGTTTGAGATGAGTCAATTCCCTGGGGCCTTTCATTTACCCACCCCATATGTACAACCTGCAGAGGAAAACCTTTGAAAATTAAAAATCAAGCCTCAATATCAGAATACTGTAAAAGGAGCAAAAATAGCAAAATTATCAAGTTGTCCCTAAGCAAATTTTGCACAGTGGAAACAGATTTATTTCAGAGCATAAATAATCTAGTCCAATTTTCTAGTCAAAATTTTATATCCTCATAAAGGTATATAATCTTGAGATACACTTCTAAAATTCAAGACTTTGCTTTCACCAATAACTGTCATATGGCAGTTGAAAAGTCTAGGTTTCCTTTATTGATTACATTGGATTTTCTCATATAAAGATTGACATAATTTGTGTCAGATTCTATCAGCACCAGCTAGAGACATAGTAAGAAAAAGATTTGGCTATGGAGATTTCTTCGCAGGGTTTCTAAGGTAATTATTTACATTTTAAATTTGTAGTTAGGCATGGAGAAGGTCTGAAACAAGGTAAATTTGATGAATTTTTCCTCTTAATAGTATACCTGTGTTGAGATCAAATAAAATTTCAGTGTTATAATTCATAATATGACTCTATACTATGCCAAGAAATTTTTTTTAACTAATTACATAACATGATTTTCATTCATATTGAATGGACCATCATTAAATATGATAAGGACATGTAATGAAATACCAATAATAATTTGTATTATGGAAATTAAAGTGTTTCCTGAAATTTCCGAGAAATGTGAATGGTTTCTACATACTATGTAATACACACTTATAAATATAATGTAATATAATATATAATGAATGTAACATAAACATACCATACACACATATTTATGTATATATAACCATATTCACTATGATTCCAGTTGAAAATATATTTGATTTTCCATGAGAAAGATAATGAAAAGAGTACTAACCTTAGAATCAAAAGACTCCTAGACGCAAGTCGGAGTTTCCCCACTAGCTGCGCGGCCTCAGGCGATTCATAGAAGCGCGAGCCTTACTTTTTTTTTATTTGGAAAATGAGACAAAATTTGTACTACAAACCTCATAGGGTCATGAAGCTCCAAGGAGATAATATGTGTAGTGTTAAATTTAAAGCACAATATGATTGTTGTTATTGCTACTTTATATACCTCTATTCCATAGAGTTTGTTTGATCAGGTGTATTATTCACATATTACTAGATGATAACATATTAGCAAATGTTGGCATTGAAAGGAGGGTTATAATTCAATACTTTGAAAATCTCTAATTTCTTCTTCAATGTGGCATTCTTGTCATTTGCACAGATCACAAGTCCTATCTGATTTGGTATCTGATATTAAAGAATTTCTGTGGTCAAAACTATTGCCACATTGAGGTTGATATTAATGGTGAACCTCTGCAAACCTAGCTAAAATTTTCCTCCAGAAAGAGACATATAATCCATTGCTGGGGCCATACTCAAAGTCTTTCTGACTTGGTAGGATTCATCAGAGTTTATATCTTGGCAAAGCCTTGGAGAAAGGAGGGCTATTTCCATACCACAATGAAGTTTCAGAAGATAACTTTAATAAAGGTATACTAACTAATAAAAATATTAAAAGGACACTTCATGTATTTCGGCCTATATCTATATACATACACATGCATTTTTGTATGCCTAGCACAGTGCCTTACATATGCTGATTTAAATAAGTGACTATTGATTTAAATTTGATTCCAAATCAGTCAGTTCCCTAAAAAGTGTTGGCAATCTTGACCATCAGACTTGATGTAGAAAGTAAAAAGTAAAGAATATAATTATATCTACAGTTGTCTTCACTTCTCTCCACTTTCCAATATTTGTTAGTATTCATAATCATAGTTCAACTAGGTTGGAAGTGGCAGAAATAATATATGGAAGACAGGTAGCTAGATGGCACGTTGCATAGAGTGCTAGACTAGGGAGTCACAAAAAACTGAGCTCAAATTATGCCCCATACTCTTACTAGCTAGGCAGATTATATAACCTATCTTTGGCTCAGTTTCCTCATCTCTAAAATGGGGATAAAAATAGCACCTATCACTCAGGGTTGTTGTGAGAATGAAATGAGATAACACATGTAAATCATTGTGTAAACCTTAAGGAGTCATATGTGTTGATTATTGTTATTTACACAGGATTTCTGTCCTCATTTCCTCTCTTTTGTGGTAATTAGAACAATAGTCCAAATTGATCCTATTGGTATTTCCCCATTTTTTATGTCACTTGCATTATATATTAAGTATGCAAAAATTGGCCAAACTAATAACAGTCTTGTAAACTAATAACACTCTCAAAGATACGTATTCAATTCTGGCCTATTTTTAAAAAATAATTTTCAATTTATCCAAGGCATTTTGATAATTTCATATGCTTACTGTGAACTCAAAATTATTAATGTCCATATGCTCACTAGCACTCATTCACAACTTCCCTTGGAATATCATTTTAATTTTATTGAATGGAATTCCAAATACCACAACACTCTATTGGTCAGTATTCAAGATCCTGTGAATCCCTTGCTGGAAAGAAAATTGTGTCATTAACATGTAATAGAGTAGACTCATGCATTGAGTAGGAGATAGGACAAGGTAGCCCCTATGGTGACTTATAAAGCACCCAATATGTGCCAGGTAGTATGCTAAGAGCTCAGGATACAAAGAAAGATAAAATAAAATGTAAAAACCCCTGGAATTCCCTGTTTTCAAGGAGTTCGCACAGTCTAATTGGAGGAAGTAGATGGGAAAGAAGTAAGGAGGCAGGAAAGAAAGAAGGAAGCAGAATGGAAGGAGGAAGGAAATAAGGAAGGAGGGAAAGAAGGAAGGAAAGAAAAAAAGGAATGAAACAGGAAGGACAGATGGAAGAACAAAAACTAATTAAGTGCCTGCTATGTAGAAGACACTGTTTTCAGGACTTTGCAAATATCATATTATTTGGTCCTCACAACTACTCCCATGAAACTGCTGCTATTATTATCATTGTCATTTTACAATTGGGGAAACTGAGGCAGATATTAGTTAAGTGACTTGCTCAGGATCACAGAGCTAGAAATTTGGATTTGAACTCTAGTTTTCCTGATACTAAGCCCAGTGTTAGATATAGTGAACCACTTAGTTGCCTCTACTGGAGAAGATAACATGCAAATTTCTCTGCACAAATAATACATGGATAATATAAATTAGGAATGGTATCAGAGGCAAGGAACCAAACTTAAGGCAGACAAGAAAAAAGCTTCTTGATGGAACTTCAGCTGAGATTTAAAGGAAGCCAGGAAGTCAGGAGCCAGAGGTGAGGAGAGAAAGAATTTTAGACATGGGGGTACAGGAGAGATGAAGTATGGAGTGTCCTCTGCAAGAAACAGCAAGGAAGCTAGTGTCACTGGATTGCTGAATACATCGAAGGGACCATGGTATGAGGAAACTGGAGAACTAGGAAGAGAATAGATGATGAAGAGCTGTAAATGAAGAGATAATTGTTATATTTGATCCTAGAAGTTACAGGTGCCACCAGAGATCATTGAATAGGAGGATGACATGATAAGACCTCATAGGAATACCAATTTGGTAGATGAGTGAAGTTGAATTGGGTCTCCTGCATCCCTCGGGAAGAGGAGAAATGCCATTCCATCACATCAGATCTCGTGCCTGGTCTTTTGCTGCCCTTAGGATGAGAAGAACCATTCCATCAAGTACCAGTCTCCTCCCTTCCAGGGAAGAGATACACTATTCTGTCAGCTTTGTCTCTTACTTTGGGGGACACAATTCCTTCAGCTCCCAAAACTTGTCCCCTAGTCTGAACTATATAACTCCCCTAGCCTGAACTCCATAACTGAGTCCAAACCCCTATGCACAATCAAAGTCAATCTAAACTTGTTCATCAATGATCAACAAACTCTACCCCCTCCCCCTTCCTACTCTGGTCATATACTTTCCATCCCAGTGATTCTGAATGCCTGGATTTTATCATTCTTAACCTGGTTTTTGATGTCTCACTCCCTGATCCCTTATTCTCATTCCCCTCAATGCAATCCCCCCCACCCCTATATGTACCCTTCTAAAGCTACACACCTCTTCCCCTGTGCTCTCTGGAATGCCTGATACATAGATAGCAAACTTGGCTTTCATATTAAATCTTTTCCATTACCACTCCTTACATTATCTGACTCTCAGGAGACATGACTCCCTCCTAAATGACAGTCTCCCTAACCTACCTTTCCTGCATTTGTTGCACTTTCATTTATTCCCCCTAACTCACTGCTAAAGATGAAGGAGTTGGAAAACTTCTTGATCCCCATTGTCACATCCAGGTTTTCCTTATACCTACCATCATCACTCAGGAATCTCTTCTCCTTTGAAGTTCAATATATACCATTCAATAAAAGTTCTCTTATCTGTTGTACTGAACTCCAGGGCACTCTTCTTTCCTCAATGACTCTGAAACCTGGCTCACAGTGTTCTCCTCTTTGCCCTCATATTTTTTATACACAGGAAACTTCAATATATGCACTGATACTCTCTCAAACGTCCTAACTTCCCATTCTTCAGTTTACTCATTTCACATAACTCCTCACCTCAATCACACATAATAATATCCTTGATTTTGCCATAACCAATAAATGAACTATTTCTGTATTCATGAACTCTGAAATGTACTTATATCCAATTATAATTTATTGTTATTCTAACTCTCCATCTGCCTCATAAACCCAAACCCTATTCTTCAACCACATTGTAGCCCCTAGTCCCACAATAATTCAGTTATTTTCAAGGTTATCCCCCCAAGCACATTCTACACTCTCCTCTATCCCCCCATCTTGTCCCCTTGATGAACCAGTTCAACTCCATTTTCTTTTCTTCCTGATTCCCTGACCCCATTGCTAATTTCACCCTACCTTGAATTAATTCACTGTCTCCTTCACTATGGTAGATTTTTCAAATCTTTTCATCCCTCTTTAAACATCCCATGCTCCCCCCCTTAATTGAGAACCTTAATCACATATTTTAAAATTTATTTTTGTTACATTTTAGGTTCTGAATTGTTTCCTGCCCTTCCTCTACCCTCATCCCACATTAGAGAAAGTCACCATTAAACATAAATTAAAACCATGTTAAGCATACTTCAATTATACTTCTATTTATCAATTCTTTCCCTGGAGGTGGATAGCATCTTTCTTTGTAGTTAGTTTGAATATTTATAATACTCAAAATAACCCAGTCATTCAAAGTTGTTCTTCAAAGAAATTGCTGTTACTATATACAGCATTCTCTTGGTTCTGCTCATTTCACTCTTCATTATTTCATGCAAGTCATTCCATGTTTTTCTAAAATCAACCAGTTCGTCATTTCTTATAGCATAGTGGTATTCCATTACAATCATATACCACAACTTATTTAACCATCATCCCTCAATAGATAAGAATCTCTTTTACTACTACACAGAAGTACCACAAATATTTTAGAACATCTAGGCTCCTTTCCTTTTTTCCCTGAGGTTCTTGGAAAAGAGACCTAATTATGATATTGATGGGTCAAAGGGTATACTCAGTTTTATAACTCTTTCAGCATAATTCCAGATTTTTCTGCGAAATGGTTGGATCAGTTCACAGTTCCACCAACAGTATATCAGTGTCCCATTCAACTCATATTTTAGTGAAAAAATTGGGGCCATTAGCAAAGAACTTACTTTTCTCTCCTCCTGTCATATCACTCAGATATTTTCTGCCACATCTCCTCCTTTACCCCTGTCTCAAATAATGAAAAGTACTTCTCTTTGCCAAGGCAAACCCTTCTACATGCACATTCTATTTTCTCTTCTCTAGCAGATTGTAGCAACTATTATCTTCATGTTCTCGCTTATCTTCACTTTCTTCTTGTTAATGGCTTCTTTCCTACTGACTGAAAACATGTTCACGTCTCCTTGATTCTGGAAAAAATCAACTCATTTGATTTATCTATCCATGCTAGCATATCACATCTCTCTTGCCTTTTGTGGTTGAACTCCTTAAAAGGTCATTTCGAATTGGTTCCTCTACTTATTTTATTTTCACCCTCAATTCTTGAAAGTCTCTTACAACTTCGCTATTCAACCCAAACCAAACCAAACCTCACTCTCCAATTGCTAATGATCACTTAGTTGCTAAGTCTAATGCCCTTTTCTCATTCCTCTTCCTTCTTGATCTCTCTACAGGCATTGACACTGCTCCTCTTCTCCTTGACACAATTTTCCCCTCTATGTTTCCATTACATTACTCTCTCCCGGTTCTCCCCCCCGCCACCTATCTGGACACTTCTCCCCAGTCTCCTTTTTGGATATATTTTGAAGATCAGGATTAATAACTATGGGTGTCTCACAGGGTGCTGTTCAGGGCTCTCTGTTTCCCTTCTTGATCTCATCAGGTCCCATCGATTCAATTTTCATTTCCTTGCTGATGATTCTGAAATCTACTTATGTAGCCAAAACTTGTCTGCTGACTTCTAGTCTCAAATCTCCAGGTCCGTATTGGATGTCTAGAACTAAATGTTCCATAATAACTTAAACTCATCATGTCCAAAATTGAACTCACTACTTTCCTCCCAATGCCTTCCCCTCTTCCTAACTTCCATTTATTGTTAAGAGTACCACCAAACTCCCAGGATGCAGGTATGCATCCTGGGTGCCATCCTCAACTTCTCACTTTCTCTCATCCTTTATATCCAATCTATTCACAAGGCTTCTTGATTTTAGCCTTGTAACATCTCTTCTACATAACTCCTTCTCTCCTCTGACTTTGCCATAACCCTGGTCATATACTCAGCACCTTTTGTCTGGGCTATTTCAGTAACCTACTGGTTGGTGTCCCGGCCACAAGTTTCTTCCTATTTTAGTCCATCTTCTATTCAGTTGTCAAAGTGAACTTCTCAAAACATCAGTCCGACCATGTTATTAAATTTAATAAATTCCAGTGCATCTCTATCACCTTCAGTAGCAAATTTAAATCTTCAGTATGGTGTCCCAACTCCTTAACTGCCTCTCCCCCTTCCACCTTTCCAGGTGTATTAGACCTTATCTTCTCTCATATACTCTGCCATCCAGCAAAACTTGCTTCCTTGCTGTTCCTTAAACAAGGCACTCTATCCCCTGACTTCAGACATTTTCACTGACGGTCTTCTATCCCTGGAATACTTTTTCTCTCTCTCCTCATCTCTACCTCCTGACTTCTTTGACTTCCTTCAAGCCACAGATCTCCCCTCAGTCTAATGCTTTGCCTCTGTTGACTGTTACCAACTTATCCTGCATGTTTTTTTTTGGACATAGTTATTTATATGTTATTTCCCCCATTAAATTTTAAGCTTCTTAAGAGCAGTGACTGTCTTCTGCCTTTCTTTATATTCCCAGACTTTAACACAGTGCCTGGAACAAACTAGGTTTTTCATAGATATTAATATACTGATTGGAGTATGAACTGGAATGGAGAGATCTGAGGCAGGGACACCAATCTAGGCATGCTGTGATGAAGGCCTACATTAAGGTGGTGGTTTTAGATAGAAGAAGAGATATTTTGAAGGCAGAAACGAGAGGACTTGACAATTGATTAGATATTAGAAATGAGGAAGAACAGGGAGTGAAGGATGACTAAGTTGGGAAGCTGGGTACCTGGGAGGATGGTGGTACCTTGGATAGAAAATGGAATGTAAGGAAGAATAGAAAATTCTGAGAAAGAAATAATGGAGGGGGGAGGTGAAAAGGAGGTTTGTTTGTACTAAATGACCTTTGAGTTCCCTTTAAGCTCTAAGTTTATGATTCTATGATTTTTTTCCCCTCTGATATAAAAAGTACATATTCTTGAAATATATGGATAATTAATTGCTAGACTAAGATCTTCATTTTTTATTCAGATGTGTCACAACAAGTAGTTGAAAGAAGCATTAAGGACTTTATCTGTACAATGCTTATTCATAAAGGAAATGCGCTGGTCATATATGGGAAATTATTTTATAACAGGCATTGAAAAGGGTATCTCATGGCTTTTTGTAAGAGTTAACCAAATGACAGACATTGAAAGATGTACATACATGGAAGAATAAATAGTTATTAAAGATTTATTATGTTTCAATCATTGTGCTAAGTGCTAGAAATACAAATACAAGAAGTAATACAGTACCTGCCATAAAGGAACTTACATTCTGGACTGGATAAGAAAATGAGTTAACTCATTAATTAGAGCTTAGGGCAGGATGTCAATGAGATTACAGATATATCAAACTATTAAAGAATTGCCATAAGCTTATACTTTTATTAACAATAACAATAGCTTGAACAAAGCACAGAAAAAAATCACAATATATTTGTACTATTTAGTTTGTGAGTATATAGATAGTATATAAGTTCTTTTACATACATACATGTATATATGTGCATGTATGTATATGTGCACATGTGGGCATATATGTATACATATATTAATATTGTGTGTGTATATATATATATACATAGAGATAGAGACAGAGAGACAGAGAGAGATGAGAGAGAGACACACACACATACACATAGATTATGGTATTACAATTTGAACAGATATTATTTTATGCCTTGAACTGAGATTCAAATGAGCAGCTGTTTAAATCATGAAAATACTGAATTAATGCATTCTATATTTTGATCTGCCCCAGAAGAGGACAGAGCTGTAGTTTATTATTTAAAGGAGGACTTATTTTAAGCTCATAATCATTGAAATCATGTTGAATTCTTAACTTCATATATTGAAAATGAATAAGTTAAATGAGTACTTTTTGCCTTAGAAATATGTCTCTAGTACACAAAGATATACTAGATGTAAAGAAAAGTAATGGGAAGTTAAAAAATTCTGTTTCTCATCTATGATCACATTAAAAATGAATTTTACACACACATATGTATATACATTTATATATTACATGAAAAATATTTTGTCAAGATTTTCCAAACTAAGTCATGGCAAGGTGGGGCTCTAAGACTTCATGGTTAATAGCAAGTGATTTCTTTTTGTAATACCAAGTTGTAAAACTTAATGAGCTGAACTGTTGTTACAGGAAAACCAGACATTTGTGAAGACTCGCGGGCTTCTTATTCTATTCATTTTATTATTCTGTTCTCTGGCAGGATTGTATTTTTATTGTGAGTTGATGTGTTGATGACTGGTATGTAATTCTGCAGGAAGAACAATAATAAACTGTCATTGTGTCATATAACTAATTTTTAAGTACATCAAAATATTCAAGTGCAGTTTTTTTTTCTAATTATAGTGAGGATAGGCATGTCCTAGTTTATATACCGTGGAAGGTGTTGGGGAATTCTTATTTTACTGATAATTTTCTGTGCCTTCAGGATTTCAAGTCTGGCAGGGGTTTAGATTTAGATGCCTCCCAAGTCCTAAACTTGGGCCACTACTCATTACCAGTCACCAGCAGGCAAAGTAAGGTGGCTTTTTCTCCTGAGAAGTTTGCTTTCATGTTCTATTGACTGAGATTCTATTAAGTCCCTACTCAGGCTGTCAACTTGATAGGAAAGGGGCAGGACCCAAATTATAGCAGTAATTGATGAGACAGCTCCCCCTCCCCCAACTTTACAAGTTCACCATGTCCATGTTATAACTAGTTATAGCACTGAAGTTTCCATTGGTGAGTTCTAGGGTGGTAAAAATGTTTATGTTTGTGTAATACTAAAATAAAAAGATGGTCCTCTTGGAATGCCAAAACATGGTATTTAGTTTTTGACAGGTGATATTATTGGGAAATCATTGTGAGTTCCATATTTCCCAGATAGCTCCCCATATTCTAATCCTTTCCCCTTATTACCACAGAATACTTATTTTCAAATACATCAAGTAATTCTATGGCTTTGTCATGCAATTACTGTGTAATTCAGTCTATTAACCTTATTTTATTCCAATTTAGTTTTGGAGGGGGGGAGTCAGAGCAATTGGGGTTAAGTGACTTGTCCAAAGTCACATGGCTACTAAGTGTTAAGTGTCTGAGAACGGATTTGGACTCAGGTCCTCCTGACTCCAGGGCCGGTGCTCTATTCACTGTGCCACCTAGCTGCCCCATAGTTTGTAATTTTAAATAGTTGCTTAAGGTTCTGAGTTGTTTAGTGACTTGTTCACAGTTATGACGTGTCAGGATGACAAGACCAACACTCTATTCACTATGCAACCTTGTTTCAATAGGTTACACAATAACAATGTTGTATAATTTAAAAATAGGAATAATGTAATTTGGTTCCATACCCTTTTGGAGTTTACAATCTAGAACTGTTGTAAACTTGCCTATAAAGTATAAACATATGTAATAGTAATGGGATTTAAAGATCCCCCTGTATTGGCTTGGTTTTTGGATTGAGTGTGTTAAAACCAAGAGCTTGTGAATCCCACTTGTGGGATGGACTTGTTGATATGAAGAGAGAGTGCTGAACTTGGAAGAGCTGGTCACATAAATTTAGAGAGACAAAAGCAAAGAGAGAGGCAGAAGAACTTTTTGGAAGCAGCATCTTGGAGGCACAGAGAGATGGAGAGGATTGCTGAGGGCCAGTTTGAATTGCCCAGGACTTTTGAGAGCTGCCACTCAAAGCTGCTAAGGACTGAGGAGACACGGCTATTAGGCTGGTACTTTGTCTGTTTGGATGTTGTTTTGCCAGATTTGTCCACTGGTGAAAGACAGTCCTGTTGTTGCAGAGGTCTTGGAACCTTGCTGTTGGTTCAGAGCTCCTGAGACTGTTCTGCAGACAGAGAGTGAATTCTGTTCACTGGTGAAGGACAGTACTGTTGTTGCAGAGGTCCTGAAACCTTGCTGTTGTTTCAGAAGCCCTGAAGAAGGATTTTCATGTTGTATGTTTACAGAAATCCTGGAAGAGGGTTTTGCTAATGTTTTCAGGGGTCCTAGGACTGTTCTGCAGCCAGAGAATGAATTAATGAAGACACTGGCAATGTATCTTGTGGCCTTGCTAAGCTTTGTCTCCCCAGGAACAAAGATTGCTGAGAACTTGACTAGTGTCAAGATGAAGAAAAGACCTCTCTTTGGGTATTAAATGCTGTGCTTAAGCTTATTATAACTCTGGAGTAGATTCAGTTATGATCCAAGGGTGGGGAACTTTTGACTTTTTTGTGCTCTGTGATTGAACAAATGAATGTACTTTACTAATGATTGGAAACTAATCTCCATTTGAGAAGAGGGGCTTTGTGATTGACTAAATGAATGTAATGTCCAGGGGTGGAGTAGTACTTGATTGAATTACACTTGGTGAATGCTGTATTTTGAATTATACTATAATATTTTGATTTTCTCTGTTCTTAATTTGTCACTGAATAAAATGGAGAGCAGCTATGCTGGTATTTTGAACCTTGGGAAGTTGCCTTTGCTTGGCATTACAACATGTAACAGAAAAAATGTTACATTATGGTACAAATGGTCTATTGACTCATTTTTGAGGGTATGAATGTAGATGTGGGAGGTAGAGAAATTAGGCCTTTACTGGGAATGGAGATCACAGACACAATTATAAAAAGGGTATGTAGTGATCTATTTATAAGGATGTATGGGTGTTAATAAGTTATCTGATTTATGAGTGAATTACACCAGAGACAAAATGTCCAAAGTAGAACCATGATGAGAATATTTATTTCTGAGGTAGCTAAGCTGCAATATAATAAATAAAGGTGATTCTTCTGGTAATAAAGTAAAAACCAGGTACAATTTTCATCAGCCTAATTAATAGATTAATATAATCTGTTTTTTTAGCAATATGTTGCTATTTATTGATTAGTGCCAACAGTGAGACAACAAATACTTTTTTTCTGATGAATGATATTTATACTTTCACTACGTAATCAAATACCAATAATCATGGAATTCTAAAGGCTGAAATATAGATGAGAAAATGGACTCAGGAAGTTATGTGACTCACTCAGGTTTCTGTATGTACTACAAGGCACAGTGTGATAAAGGCAGGACAAAGGAAAGAAGTTAGACCCCAAGGGAATTTGAGAAGGATGAAACCACTTTTATTTGACGGTGATCAGGGAAAGCATCAAAAAAGAGAGAATATTAGGGTGAAGGCTTTAAGGAAGAGACTATTCTGATAAGAATAAGTGAAGAGTGAGTTTATTCTATGCCCAGGTCATGGTTATGCTAACTCCTGGTGGTAGGAAATGGCATGATAATTTTGGGAGGCAGTCAGTTTGGCTAATATATAGATGGTGTAAAACAGAGTAATATGAAATAAGTCAAGAAAGAGATTGTGGAGTAACTTTAATGTCATTCTAAGGGTTTGTATTTTATTCTAGAGGTATTAGGAAGTCACTGAAGGTTTCTGATCAGAAAAGTAACACAATAAAACCTGTGTGCTAAAATCCAATGGGGCACAGGTAAGCCCCCAAAGGTCCCTTTGACATCCACCTAATAAAGCAAGAGGTGCTACTACCTTTTTAGCAATGGGTGTAATGCGAGTATACACACTAGTACTTTAATCTTCTAAGAAATCACTGAAATGAAGGCTTTGCCGACTTGAAGCATCTTCCCTTTAATCTGTTCTGTATTCTTATTTCCTTTTGACCTTCTTTCTCCTCCCTCTCTTTGCCCCACCATTTGGATAATTCAGTGTTCACCTGGGGTCAAAGGAAAAATAATTATTTTGGGGGACTTTTCTTTCATTTCCTTCTAGTACTAAGTGTCAGCCCCTTTGCATTTCTTTCTGGGAGTTGGCAAACTCTCTAGGCATATCTTTCCTTTGATCTTCATTTAGTCAAAGCCCTAGGTAGTGAATGTAGAGGCTATAGGTGATGCAGTATATAGAGAGCTAGACCTTGAATCAGAGAGACCCAAGTGTAAGTCTAGTCTCAGTCACTTACTAGCTGTGGAACCCTGGGCAAGTCATTTAACCTCTGTTTGCCTTGGTTTCCTCAATATCATAAAATAATAACACCTCCTTTGTAGGGTTATTGTGAAGATCAAATGATATTATATTTGTAACAGTGCTTAGAACAATTTCTGGCACATAGTAGGAACTATACAAACATTTATTCCATTTGCTTCCCCTTTCTGCTTCATTAATAATATCCATATTCTCAAGACCTGCTCCCTTGCCTCTCTGTTTCAGACCACAGCCAATGTAATATCACCACATCATTTCTCTCTTCAATCTTTATAGTTTTACCCATGCTTACTGGACAAAATATGAACCCCTTAGCCTGACATTCAAAGTGCCCATATCCATCGCCAGCTTACCACTCTAGTCTCTTCTTCCAGGAAATCCTTTTATGTACTCATTTGATGAGTCAGCCAAATTGGATGACTTTGTTTCTCTGATTCCATCTTGCTCCCTACACCTCTGTTCCTGGAACAGACTTGGATTATCCCCTACCTCTTTATATTGATGTTTCAATTCTTCCTTCAAGGCCCATCTTTGGTGCTACCTCCTCTGATCTTCCAACTGCAAGTGATTCTTCCTTATTTGGGTCTTAGGCCATGCCTAACAACAGCAAAACCAATAACAAGAAGCAAAACAGAACACAGCAGCAGCTAGCATTTATGTCGAGCTTTAAGGTTTGCAAAGTACTTTACATATGCTGCACCATTTGAGCCTCACAACTAGCCTGTGAGGTAGATGCTATTATTGACTTCGTTTTACACATGAAGAAATGGAGGCCAAGAGGGACAAAGTGTCCTGTTTAGCGTTACACAGCTAGTAAGACAGGACTGGGATTGAATTCTTTCAATACTCTATCCACTGTGACACCCAGATGACCAGGAACTTAACTGTTCTGTCTCTTGAGTTTTTAGCATCTCTGTAAACGTCTTCCCCTCCCCATGAAGTTGTAAATTCCTCGAGGACCAGAGAATACACATGGAGACACAATTAATTTTTGCTATTCTTAAAGTCTAGCATAATTCTTTCCAACTTTTTAGATGCTTAAATAAGGTTTGTTGAATTGAATTGAAAGGTAAAAGTCTCCATTATCTTGGGACATTTCTTTAAAACAAACAAAAACGAAACCCAGAAACTGGAGCAGCTAGGTGGTGCAGTGAATAGAGCACCAGCCCTGGAGTCAGGAGGACCTGAGTTCAAATCCAGCCTCAGACACTTGACACTTACTAGCTGTGTGATGTTGGGCAAGCCACTTAACCCGGATTGCCTTGCCTTCCAACCTCCCAAAAAACCCAAACCAAAACAATAACAATATGACAACAACAACAACAAAACCCCAGAAACTAAAAAAGAGAGACTAAGACAAAGGGACCTTATATTAGAGTTTATCAAACATAAAACACATAGGCTTAATGTTAGAAACCTTGGAGTTTATGGATATGCTTTCATAAGTGTGGTCTTAAGCACAAACAGGAGGAATTTCTATGGCTTCCATATTTTCCAAATTACATCTTCAGACAGGCAGATTCTTTTGCTATTTTTGTAATGAAGTGTTCAAAGTACAATCTCTTTTCAACTTACTTCAATTCAACAAATAATTCTTGGTCTTGGGGCTCCCCCAGAAATTCCAGGCTAAGCTGACACTAGTCAGAAGAGAATACTTTGAGTGTTCTAGATTGAGGTAGAAAATCTATGTCAATATGTCAATGAAGCCATGTAACAAAGTGCAAATCATCCATGTATTCTCACTCTCTGCCCAAATATCTCTGCAGATTTTGCTTCAGACACCATAGCTATATTCTTTTGGGAAGACCACTTAACTTCTCTCTCATTTTATTTTTAATTTTAAAATAGGGACAATAATAGCACCTACCTCATAGTGTTGTTGTGAGGACCAAATGAGCTAACACATATAAAACACTTGGAAAAACCTTAAAGCATTTTGAAAATTCTAGCTACTACAGATCTTCCACAGATGATTCACCAAATGTCCTCGAGTCATCCCCTATTATGCCTTAAATATTTCCTGGATACTCAGGCTTCCCAGTATTCCCTTGCTTTCCTATATGACAAGATATCATTTTATAAACATGTGTTGACAATTTTTTTCCTTTTTAAATGTTACTTGTATGCAACCCTGGCAGCACCTTAATGCTTCCTGTAATCTCTGTGGTCTTCCCTTGTAACCAAGGGGAACCAAAGTATGTATGACTGGAGAAGAGGGGAGAGGAAAGCCCTAAAAATAAAAAGCTGGTGACCTACACAGATGTAAACTTTCCTTTTTGTATGCCTATGTAATTCATATCTATAAAAGGGAAGCAACAGAGAATAGGAAATGTGTAGGTCCTCTGCAAATTTCAGGGCATAAGTAGCTAAATAGAGGGGTTTTCTAATATATTCTCATTTCACATAGCTATTGGGTTGGGAAAATTGTATAATAATTTTTTTTGGGGGGGAAGATATACTTCTAACATAGAAATGACAATACCATTTATACTGCAAAGGATCTGGGATTACTCTCATCAGCATGGTTACTTTCTCCTACAGGACAAATGACAAATAATCAATGCATCCTATATAACTCTTGCCCATTTTCTCCTATAGCATAGATTATAATAATATGAATTTTCTATTAGTTGTATGTATATTTCATTAAATTCTATACTTAATTTGATTCTCCTGAATACAATTAGTAAAGATTCAGTAATAGCTTTACTATTATTGGAGACATCTACTTTAAGAATTCTCTCCTATGCACCTAGTTAATAAATAATAGTAAATGACTCTAATTTTATCTCTTACTTTATAGATTTTTGTAATTGCTTATTACAAGTTTCTAGCAAATGTACATTATAATGTTATGAACACTTACCTGATTGTATCCTCATAACTAAATTAAAAAGACATCTACCATGATAATAAAGAAGTACATTTTCATTTATCTTTCCTGAGGCCATTTATAGAGAAACTACATCTGTAGAACTAAATCAGCCAGAATAGCTACCTATAAATTCATTGACTACATTACCCACGCTTTACTTTCCTTAGAGAAGACTAGAGTCAAAAGCAATTTTTAGGTGATTACTTAGCATAAGGAAGCTGACATATCTGTATTTTGGGCTGTCATTTTTATTTTATTTGAGAGAAGTTTCTTAGGAAATATGGTTTCTTGTTTCATAAGAAATAAGGGCACCTTTAATTTTTAACCATGGCAGTTTCCTTTTTTATTAGCCTGCTAAATTCTGCTTATTTTTCCTATTGCTTGTATTTTGCCATTTTTTACTTCTCTGAGAACTTTTATTTGCCCCATTCTTATTCTAGTTCTATTCCTTTGGTATTGCCAGTGTATAGAATTAATTGCTCAGAATGAATCTAAATGTTCTTTCCTGCTGATTTTAGAGGAAAAAGATTTTATTACTGTCAGAACTGTTGTACCCATTTGGAGGATAAGAAAATAAAGCAGCAGCTTCCATGGCTTTTTCAGATTTACAAAATGGGATAGAATCGAACAATGACGTCACTGAAATACGTGCTTTACTGAATTCAACTGGTGAAGGAAGATTGGTAGCTTTTTGGGGCGGGGGAAGAGGAGGATTGGTAGGGGAAAAGAAGGAAAGCACGTTGTAAAAAGTCACCAATTTTAAAATATTAATCCAGACGACAAACCTATCCCACTAAAGTCTTCTGACCTGATATTTCACGAGGGAATGGAGAAGACCCCGAGTTTCTCAAATCTATGCCTACTGAGCAGGCTTCTCAAAGTGCTACGTATGTTTCTTTCCTCTGAAACTTGGCCACCAGGAGACTTTTCTTTTTGGGGGATGTCACAGTAGATCATATAAAAGGCCTTGATCAAGCATGAATGGAGGGGTACCAATGCTGCCTTTATCAGTGAAGGGAATACTTACATTTATTAAATCACAGATCCTTTGAGACATTGAAGTTTAACAAGTAAGTAACAATTACTTTCATATAATAACAAGCAGTTAAATGACTTCCATAGGTTTGAAGCTCTTGATGTTAGATCAGAAGGTGAAGGCAAAACACTCTGTCTTTGCCAAGAAACCCCATGGACAGCGCTGGTGTAGTATGGTAGACAGGGTCACAAATTTTAGCATATGACTGAACGACTGAAAAAAAAAAAACACCTTGTCTGTCTCCATGATATAGCAAAGCAAGTAGGTTTAGGTTTTTAATAGATGGTCACCTATATTAGTGAAAATCCCTTGGCTTTGAAATAAGCCCTTATAAGGGGTGACTAGGTTGTTCAGTGAACAGAACAATGACCCTGGAGTCAGGAGGACCTGAGTTAAAATCCAGCCTCAGATACTTAACACAAAAAAATTAGCTGTGTGAACTTGGGCAAGTCACTTAACCCCAATTGCCCTAGCAAAAACAAAACAAAACAAAAGAAAACAAAACAAAACGAAATAAGCCCATATTTTGCTTTTAAGATGGAATTAACTTGTTGGTTGTGTTTAAGATCCATGTATTCAGGCCTTAGAGCTAACCTATGTTTTTTTTTTCCTCATACTTTGTTAAATGTAACATAAGCAGTTATGTACATAGCAAAACTTCGCTTAGAAAAAATCCAGGAATTGTAAATGTAGTGAAAACTTGTTAATACAGTGTTAAATGAAGCTTTCACTACATGAAGGTCTCTAACCTGAACCGTTTTAAGTAAGGGAACTGTTTCTCTTTATATTTACATTCATGGTGCTTAGAGTAGTGCTTGGCATGTAGCAAACATTCAATAAATGCCTGTTGATTTGTGTTGACTTTTAACATTTAGGTATGTTATTAAATTTGTGAGGCAGGAAGAAATGTTATATTTTCAATTGAAACTCCTATTATATATTTTATAAAAGTCAACCTAATCCTACCTCAGTAACAGAAATTTGTCTTTTCCAGTGCTATTCCAGGTAAAGTTTCAACACTCCAAGTAGAAACAGTTGTGCCTTTTTTATTACAAAAGATTAGAGACTGTTGTAGTGGAAAGAACATGATATTTGCAATTGAAACATCTGAGTTTGAATCTCAGTATGCTACTTACTAACTTCCTGTGTGACCTTGGTCAAATCGTTCAATTTTGAGAAAAAAAAAACAACATTGTTTGAACAATATCTCTATTGTTTAAAAATCAGTTGAGGGTTAGGGGAGGCAGGATATAGGAAGAACACCAGATTCATAGTCAGTTGACCTATATTCAAGTCTCAGGTCTTTTGCTAAATAGCTATGTGACCTTGGATGGATACTTCCACCACTCAGCCTACTTTACTTAATTGTAAAATGAGAAGAGGTGAGACTGAGGTCATTTTCATCATTCTCTGACATTTTCATTTATTGTATTCAAATATTTTTTACTGTTAGCCACAGTGCCTTAAATAAGGATGAAGCATAAATCTCTGAATGAATTTAATTATAGGGACAATTTTGTCTGGGCATATGAACATGTGTAGGCTTTTACTGTCCAGGAAAGCAAATATCCATCCATCCATCCATCCATCCATCCATCCATCCATCCATCCATCCACCCACCCACCCACCCACCCATCCATCCATCCATCCATCCATCCATCCATCCATCCATCCATCCTTACATACGTGCATATGTGTATATATGCAAACATATAGACCCACACATTTAACAGACCATTTCCAACTTATTTATATTACTTTTCCTAGAGGAGTTGCTGACCTTCTCTTAATATCAAGGCAATGGTGTACCCTCACTTAGCTTTTGATTGCTTTTGGTAAGCTCTAACAACATGAATCAATAAAATCTATTGTCCTTTCAAGTCTACAGTTTTACCAGCGAATCCTGTCCTGAAAAAAAAAATGGGACAATTAAGTGGCACAGTGGATAGAATATTGGGTCTGGAGTCAGAAAGACTCATCTTCCTGAGTTCAAATCTGGCTTCAGACACTTACTAGTTGTGTGACTCTAAGCAAGTCACTTAATTCCATTTGCCACAGTTTGTTCATCTATAAAATGATCTGGAGAAGTAAATGTCAAGACACAATATCTTTTCCAAGAGAACCCCAAATGGGGTCACAAAGAATCCAACAGAACTGAAAATGACTGAACGGTTTTTTTTTTCTAAAAAAAAAATAACTCACTTTCCCTGGGCAACTCACCACTCACAACTGGAACACTATGCTTGGCTATATTAATCAAAATATAAGAAAGTCACTGAAGAATGGGAAAATGTCTAGCAGAGGGCAACCAGGATGGTGAGAAGACTTTAAACTGTGCCATATAATGATGGAATAAAGGAAGTGGAGAAGTTTAGCTTGAAGATGAAAAAATTTAAGGATATGCTTGATATTTCTAACTATATGAAAGACTGTCATATGAAGAGGGATGGGACTTGTTCTACTTGGCCATAGAGAGCCTAATTCCAAATTGGAAATCGCAAAGAGGCAAATTTAGGTTTGATGTAATAAAAAATCATTTAAAATGTAAATGGAATAGCTCGGAAGATAGTGGGTTCCCTCTAAATGAAAGTCATTAACTAGATGATCTTTTATCAACAGAAGTGAATTAGTATCTGTTCAGGTTTTAATTGGGTGAAATAACCTCTGAATTTCATCATATCTTGGAGATCCTGCAAATATTTTTCTTAACATTTTAAGGCACCTCATGTCTCCCAGAGATTGACAAATTATACACTGACTGAAATAAATTATTCATTATTAAGGAGAAGCAGGGGACAAGGGAGAGACTGTAAAGACACCAACTGCTTTTTCACAAGCAGGGCAGCGGATACTTTTGTGGTAAGGCAGGTTGGGTGAAATTTCTTTGAAAGGAGAAATTATGGCAGTCCTCCAATCCTCCTTGGAATTAGATTTAGTCCTGGTTACTCTGTTTCTAACCTGCTATCTGAATGTTACCTAAACTCCATGCATTAGGATCTGGAAGTGACTACAATGAAAACTGTGCTTATTAAATGCAATACAGAACTTTATTTTTTTCAAATATTTTATTATTTTTCCAAATATATAAAATTTTTAACATTCATTTAAGTTATTTTTGAGTTCCACATTTTTCCCTTTCTCCAAAACCTCATCAATGAGAATTCAAGGAATTTGATATAGATTATACATGTGTAGTCATGCAAAATATATTTCAGTAATAGTCATAGAATGAAAAAACCAACCCCCCTCAAAAAAGCATGAAGAAAATTAAAATAAAAAATATTCTGCTTTGATCTGTACTCAAACTCTATCAGTTCCTTCTTTGTTGGTATATAGAATTTTTCATCATGAGTCCAAAATTATCTCAGATTAATGTATTACAGAGAATCACTGTTATTCATCATTGATCATCATACATTAATTATTTCTGTTACATGTACAATGTTCTCTGGTTTTACTCATTACAGTTTTGTGAGTTCATGTAAGTCTTTCCAGGTTTTTCTGAAACTATCATTTTTCATCATTGCTCATCATTTCTTACATAATAATAATATTCCATCACAATCATATACCACAACTAGTTCAGCCATTCCTGAAGTGATGGGCATCCCCTTAATTTTGAATTCTTTGTCAAAGCAAAAAAAGCTAATATAAACTTTTTTTTGTGCAAATAAGTCCTTTCTCCTCTTTAAAAGTCTCTTTGGAATCAATCTCCAGTAGTTAGTTGTGTTGCAGGGTCAAAGGGTATATCCAATTTTATATACTTTGGGAATAGTTCCAAATTGCATTTCAGAATGTTGGATCAGTTTACAACTCCACCAGCAGTGTCTCAATTTTCCCAAGTTCCATTTAACACTTGTCATTTTCCTTTTCTATCATATTAACTAATTTGATAGGCGTGAAGTGGTACGTCAGTGTTATTTTAATATACATTAATCAACAACAGCAATTAGAGTGTTTTATATGGATATTGATACCTTTGATTTCTTCATCTGAAAACCGCCTATTAACATCCCTTGACTATCTATTAATTGTGGAATGACTTGTATTCTTTAAAAATTCACTCAGTTCTCTATATATTTGAGAAATGAGGTCTTAATAGAGAGAACTGTTGCAATTTCTTGTCCTTCCCCCAGTTTAATGTTTTCCTTCTAATCTTGGATGCACTGTTTTTTTTTATGCAACCTCTTTTTAATTTAATGTAATTAAAATTATCCTTTTACATCTGATAATGTTCTCTATCTCTTGTTTTGTCATAAGTTCTTTTCTTATCCATAGGTTAAATGGTTAAATATTCAGTGCTCGCCAAATTTGCTTATGGTATCACTCTTTATGTTTAAATAATTTGCACATTTTTGACCTTATCGTGGTATATAATGATATGTTGGTCTATACCTCATTTCTGCCAAACTACTCTTCAGTTTTACCAGTTTTTGTCAAAGAGTGAGTTCTTGTCTCAAAAGTTTGGATCTTTCAGGCAGCTAGGTGGCACAGTGAATAGAACAGTGGTCCTGGAGTCAGGAGGATTTGAGTTCAAATCCAAACTCAGACACTTAACACTTGCTACTTTTGTGACCTTGGGCAAGTCACTTAACCCCAATTGTCTTGCCTTCCCCCCTCCAAAAAGACAAAAAAAATAAGAACAATAAAAATAAAAGTTTGGATCTTTGTACTTATCAAATGCAAGATTACCATTGTCATTTAATACTGTTTTGTGTACTTAACCCATTCCAGTAATCCACCACTCTATTTCTTAACCAGTATCAGATTGTTTTGATGATTAGCACTTTGTACAATTGCCATTTTTATCATAGTTGCTGACCCTACCCATGAACAAATAATATATTTCCAATTGTTTAGATTCCTATTTGTGTTAATTTTTTTGTAGTTGTGTTCATATAGTTCCTGAGTTTGTCTTGGCAGGTAGGGTCCCAAATAGTTTATATTGTCTACAGTTATTTTAAATGTAACTTCTTTTTTTATCTCTTACTACTGTACTTTTTTGATAATATATAAAATTGCTGATTATTTATATGTGTTAATTTTATATTCTCCATCTTTTCTTGAAGATATTAATTATTTTGGCTAGTTTTTTAATTGATTCTCTAGGATGCTCCAATTATAACATAATATCATTGGCAAAGAGTTATAGTTATGTTTTCTCAATGTGTATTCTAATTCCTTCAATTTCTTTTTTCTTCTCTTATTGTTATGGCTAGCATTTTTAGCATAATATTGGTGATGATAATGTCTATCCTTGCTTCACCCCTGTTCTTATTTGGACAACTTCTAGATTACCCTCCTTACAAATATGCTTGCTAATGGTTTTAGATACATGCTACTTATAATTTTAAGGAAAGCTCTGTTTATTCTGATGGCCTCTAGTGGTTTTAATAGGAATGAGTGTTGCATTTTGTCAAAAGCCTTTTCTGTACCTATTGAGATAATCATGTGATTTTTTTGGTTTTATTATTTTGTGGTCAATTTTGATGACAATTTTCCTAATATTGAAACAGTTCTATATTCCTGGATGAAATCCTACCTAGACATAGTATATTATCTTTGTGACATATTGCTGGAATCTCCTTCCTAGTGTTTTCTTTAAAATTTTTGCATCAATATTTATTAAGGAAATTAATCTGTGGTTTTCTTTCTCTGTTTTTGCTCTTCTTGGTTTAGGTAACCATATCTGTGCTGTAAAAGAAATTAGGTAAGATTCCTTTTTTTGTCTGTTTTTCCAAACAGTTTATATAGCATTAGAATTAATTGTTCTTTAAATTTTTGATAGAATTCACTTGTGAATTCATTTTGTCCTGGGAATTTTTTCTTAGGGAACTCATTGATAGCTTGTTCATTTTTTTTCTAAGACAGGATTGTATTTTATTTCCTCTCATGTTAATCTGGGAAATTAATATTTTATAAATATTTATCCATTTCACCTAGATTATTAGATGGGTTGGCATATAAGGCAAAATAAGCTTCTGATAATTACCTTAATTTCATTTCCATTGATGGTGAATTCACACTTTTAATTTTGATACTAGTAATTTGGTTTTCTTCCTTCTTTAAATCAAATTAACAAATAGCTTATCTATTTTATTGGTTTTTTTATGAAACCAGTTCTTAGTTGTTTTTTTTTAATTAGTTCAATATTTTTTTACTTTAATTTTTAATAATCTCACTTTTGATTTTTAAGATTTCCAATTTGGTGTTTAATTGGGGATTTTTAATTTGTTATTTTTGAAGTTATTTTTAAAAACCATTCTTAATAAATTGACCTGCTCTTTCTCTATTGTATTGATGTGTTTAGGCAGCTAGGTAGTACAGTGATTCAAGAAGACTCATCTTCTGAATTCAAATGTAGTCTTAGACATTTACTAGCTGTGTGACCCTAGGCAATCACTTAACTCTTAATTACCTTAGTTCCTTATCTGTAAAATGATCTGGAGAAGGAAATGACAAACCACTCTATTATCTTTGCCAAGATAACCCTAAAATCAGCCCATCAAAAGTCAGACACAAGTCCAAACTACTGAACAACAAGAAATGTTTAGAGACATTCATTTCCCCCCAAGAATGGTTTTGTCTGCATTCCATAAATTTCGGTATATTTATTGCCTTATTTTAATTTTCCTTATTTAAATTTTTTTATTGTTTCTATTATTCGTTCTTTGACCCACTTGTTATTTAGGATTAGAATAGTTTGTTCCTAATTCATTTCCAATCTACACTTTCTATACATTTTATGTAATGCAATTTTTATTGCACAATGATCTGAAAAGGATTCACTTAATATTTCTATATTTCTGCATTTGGTTGTGAGGTTTTTATGCCTTAATACATTTTGAATTTTTGTGTAGGATCTATGTATCACTGATAAAAAGGTATATTCCTTTTCATTCCCCTTAATTTCCTTCAGAGTTCTATTATATCTTACTTTTCTAAAATTCTATTCATCTCTTTAACTTCTTTCTTGTTTATTTTTTGGTTATATTTATCTAGTTCTGAAAGGGGGGGGGGAAGTTAAGGTCCCCCAATACTATACTTTCATAGCTTATTTCATCCTATAACTCATTTAACTTCTTCTTTAAGAATGCTATACCATTTGGTACATAAATGTTTAGTATTGATTTTACTTCATTATCTATGGTAGCTTTTAGCAAAATATCATTGCCCTGCTTATCTCTTTTAATTATATCTATTTTTTAAAAAAATTGCTATGTCTGAGATCATGATTGCTACCCTTCCTTTTATTTTTTACTTTGGCTGAAGCATAATAGAATTTGTTTTAGTACCTTATATTTACCCCGTGTGTGCCTCTCTGCTTCAAGTGTGTTTCTTCTAAACAACATATTATAGGATTCTTATTTTTAATCTAATCTGTTTCCATTTTATGGGTGAGTGCATACCATTTAGGGGGCAGGTAGGTGGTACAGTGCATTGAGTGCCAGGGTTGGAGTCAGGAAGACTCATATTCCTGAGTTAAAATATGGCTTCAGATACTTAATAACTTTGTGACCCTGGGAAGTCTATAACCCTTTTTGCCTCAATTTCTTCTTTTGTAAAATGAGCTAGAGAAGGAATGGCAAAGGGCTACAGTATCTCTGTTAAGAAAACTCCAAAGGGGGTCACAAGGAATTAGAGATTCCTGAAAAAGACTGAATAATTAAAACTCAGCCCACTCAAATTCACAATTATGATTACTGTGTGTTTCCCTCCATTCTATTTCCTGCTATTTATCCTTCTCTATCTCCTTTAATTTTATCTCTCCTTAAAAATGTTTTGTGAGAGGATTCTGGGAAGATGGTGAAGGTGAGAAAATTTCAAGGTCTCAAGATTTTTGTCCACAAAAGAGATAAAATAGTGCCTCAGTGCAAACATAGAGTGGTGAAAATAAATAAGAATAGGGGCAGTACAGGGGTCCTCCTGGAACAATTAAAGAAGATCTGAAGAAAAATCTCAGGATGAGGTTTCCTACCTGTGAAGAGTAAATATGTCCAGGCTATGGAGCAAGCCTTCGGGTTAGCTGGGTTGGGAGACTGCCTCAGCCCCAGTCACAGGAGCTTTTGCCCCTGAGACAGTAAGTGGAATTGGAAGTCTGAGCTGGGGAAGATCTAGGGAACCTCTATGAAAAAGAACCCCAGACCCAGCTTTGCTGTTGAGATATTGTGGGGTGAGAAGGGTCCATCACATGTCAGGTAAGTACAGAGGCAGTGGGGTGGGATGCCACTGGCTGTGAACACTTAAAGGAGGTTGGAGGTCTTGGTTTGAGTTCAAAGTAAGAGGGGAGAACTGAAGAGGATCTGAGGCCAGAGGCACCATTCCACATACCCTAGGACTAGAGGTGATTATAAAAACTAAATTATTACAAAAAAATGCACAAACAAAGGAGAAAGAATCCAATCATAGAGAGCTAGGATGGAAACAGAGAAGAATGGGGGTCATCTTCAGAGGACAGTGAAGCAAAGAAACCCTCATCTACCACAGAGAGTAACGTCAAATGGTCACCTGCCCACACAGAATTCATTGAAGAACTACAAGCTCCTAAAACAGAACAATACCTCTCAGCTGGTTCTATTTTGAATCATATTGAAGCAAAATTGATTTTACAGGAAAGCAATGGCTTAAAAAATTGGGGTTGTGTAAATATTTTTCAATTGATAACTTGTTAGTATTTTCAAAAATTAAATATGGGGAATGCCTCTTGAGAACAAAACAGTTTTGCTTGGAAACTTTCCAGAAAATTAGGCATTTTTCAAAGGTACTATTTGCTATCAGACAGAGTGGTCTCATAGATATTGAAAAAAAGGTGCATTTTCAAGTATAAATCAATGTGATCATAAAGAAAGTTTTATAATGGCCCCTCATTAGTGAACTAGCAGCTACTGAGTGCCAATATCCTGTCACTGTAGAATAAATGTCTTGCTTCATCAAAGACCTCATTCAAAATGAGAGGCTATACATAAGCTTGATACTTCTTCCACAAATTGACAGGCAATGAAATAATATAAAGAGACCCAGATATGGTATGTGGAGGTGTGTTCTTAGCCTGAACTACAATTTTATTCCATGTATTCTACTCTCTGGGTCTCAGTTTCAGCATATACACGTAATGCAATGTTTCTAGGTTTGTGATGCAAATACTTTGTAAACCTTAAAGTTCAATGGAAGTCAAAATAATCAAATTAAAGAATTTCAATACTAGATGTTGCTGCTAAAGCCCTACTAAGTTCTCACATAGTGGTATGGAGGGAGCACTAGATTCTTGAAGGCTAATCAATCAATCCCTCAATCATTAATAATTTATGAAGTACCTACTAGGTGCTAGGAATTATACTAAGTATTGATGCACATACAATGAAATAGACAATATATCTAGTTAATGAACTTAAATTCTAATATGGGACACAAGTATATATAGGATAAATATAAAGTGAATGAACAAAAATATTTACAAAGTAGTTAAATACCGTACAGTTTGAGAGAAAGAAAATCAGAAGGTACAGGGTTCAGGAAAGGCTTTATGCAGGTGGTAACAGATGAATTTTCATTTTCCATCTGTAGCGCTGCTTGATTTGAACTTCTTGAACATGATACTCCATCCAGGATAAGATGCTTACCAAACATCTCCACATGCTGTTAACTGATACTTAGCACCTTCCCAATTCCTCAGCATTCTCTGCTCTCTGATTGGAGAGCAGAGTAGTAAACACCTCCTAAAGCTTTCTTTTAAAAAATGAATGCGACCTGGACTTTCCAGATAATTATGCAGTTCTGCAGCTCTGTTTGGTTAGAACCCCATAAACCATAATGCTTGGGGGCCAGGTGCCCATGGGTGGTCTCTCACCTTTTCAGCTTCCTTCTGTGTGTTGCCATCCCCTTTAGATTTAAAGACTTGGAATCTTTTATTTTTATATTTTTAGCTCTTTGAGGACAAGGACTGTTTTTTTTTTCTAATTTATTTCTGCAGAACTTAGGACAATGCCTGGCATATTATTGGTGCTTAATAAATGTTTATTGAATCAAAGTATTATTTAATTGAAGAGAGGTACTCTATCAGTTGGAGATAAGGAAGTGGTACATTTCGTGCCTGGAGGGTGGCTAATGCAAAGGCATAAAAGGGAAGGGAAAGGGAATACATATTCATTATGCATTTATGTTCTAGACACTATGCTAAGTGCCTTACAAATATCTCATCTGAGGCAGGTGATCATGTCCTATGTGAGGAATGGAAAGAAAGCCACTTTTCCTCGATCAGAGAGCTAGTAAGGGAATAATATCTGATGAGACCTACAAGATGTATTGGACCTACATTATGAAAGGCTTTAAAAACAAAACAGAGGAATTTATATTTGGTCTTAGAAGGAATAATAAATATTTAGTAACTGTCAGTAAGCAAATATTGTGCCAGGGCTAAGCACCAAATAGGAACCAGGAAGCCACTAAAGTTGATGGAGTAGGGGAGTCACATCCTTTAGACCTGTGTTTAACAGTAATCACCTTGGTTACACTGTGGAAGATAGAACAGAGTAGGCAGAGACCCAAGAGAGGTAAACCAATTAGGACATTATTTAATCAACCTTGGTAGGCATTGAAGAAACTCTGAACTCAAGTCCATCTTATTAGTAGAGGGGAGGGCATGGATGTGAGATATCAATATGAAAGTAAAAATAGAAATATTTGGCAACAGGTTGTTTATGTGGGGTAAGGGATAGTGAGGAGTCCAGGGTAATGTTGAGGTTATGAACCCAGGAAACTACATGTACCTTCAGCAAAAAGAGAAGTTTGAAAAAAAGAGAAGGCTTCAGAGGGAAAATAATGAGTTCAGTTGTGAAAATGTTGAGTGTATGAAGTCTTGAAGAAACATCATGGGAGTTGATAAGGAGAAAAATTATAGAAGGAAGAGAAAAGAAGGCCTAGGAAAGAACCTTCGAGAATACTGACATGGGAGAGATGATAAGGCAGGAAATGAGACTGAGAGTGATGAGCTGAGGAGCAGTCATCAATCATGTAATTAACATGCATTTATTACTTAAGCTCTTTGTGGCAAGTGGAGCACTGGAAATTCAGAGAAAGGCAAAAACAGTCCATATACTCAAGGAGATCACATTCTAATCAGGCAGACAATATGTAAATAACTAGTTGCATACAAAAGGTAAACAGTAAATGGAAGACAATCTCAGAGGGGAAGGCACTAGCAGCCCTGAGATTGGGGAAGATCTGTAGAAAGTGGGATTAGAGATGAATCTTGATGAAGTCAGGGAACATAACAAGGGAAGATAGAATCATAGGGGACCGCCAATTCAAAGGCACAGAAGTGGGGAATGGAGAGCTGTATGTAAAGAATAGCAAGTAGGCCTGGAAGATAAGAGTGTGTTGGAGGGGTGGGTTAGTACAATGGTTATGAAGACTAGCAAGGTAGTAAACATCCAGGTTATGAAGATGTTTGCTTCGAAAGTCAAATGCAGGGCTTTATATTTGATTGTGAAAGTAACAGGGAGCTACAGGAATTTATTGAGAAATAGGGTATATGAATGGGGGCATGATGGAGATAGAGACATAGGCAAGCACAATTATAATGAAAATCCATTAAAATGGTTGTTATATATTATAATTAGTATGATATATCCAGATTATATTGTTGGCGAAACCATGTTGTTTCTCTACCCTCTGAACAAAACTATGTACAAATAATGCTTGGTATGATATATAGTAATGTTAATGAGGTGATTCTTCTATCCTCAGCATGGCTACAACACAGCAGTTACATTTAATAATCAAAATGCATTTATTAAGTTCTTACTACATACAAGGCACTATGCAAGACAATGGTTATCCAAATATTTAAAAATGATTGTCCTTGACCTCAAGGAGATAGCATTCAACCGGAGGAGGTATAGTAATACATAAAAAAGTATAATACAAAGTCGGGAATGATAGTGACAGAGGAGAGATCTAGACCAAGTGTTTTAGGAAAATTCCAAAAGGGAGGAAACACTTGCAGCCAAAGAAAAATGAGGGAGGCTACATGGAGGAAGTGATACATCTACTGAACCTTCAAGGAAGATAGGAGTTGTGAAATACAGAGCTGAGGAACCAATCAATTCAAGAACAGCAGATGGCCTCCCATTAGAATGCGGGTTCTTTGAGGGAAATGAAAATATTTTTGCCTTTCTTTGCATCCCAAGCACTTAGCATACAGTATGTCATAACTGCTTGTTGACTATTGATTGACTGACTTGCATGAGTGAAAAGTATGGGGGTGATTTTCCTCAAAGAGAATTTAAGGAAGAAAAATGTGAATGGGAAGGTGAGAAGGGCTAGAGTAGAGCCAGATTGAAGAGAGCTTTAAAAACAAAGTCATGATAAAGTTAATAATAGGAAGACAATGAAAATTCTGAACAGGAGAGTGACTTGGTTAGATATATACATTAGGAAACTTTTTATATTCCTGTAACATTTATTATTCTAGAAAAAATATTCCTGCACTAATAATTATGCTTTTTTTAAAAAGATGAATGTTTTAGGGGTGGCTAGGTGGCATAGTGAATAGAGAACTGGACCTGGAGTCAGGAGGACCTGAGTACTAGCCATGTCACCTTGGGCAAGTTGTTTAACCCCAATTGCCCTGCCCCTCACCTTCAAAAAGCAAAAAAAAAAAAACAAAAGCAAAAAGATAAATGCTCTGGACCAGGCCTAGCTCAGGCCAGTCCAGGAATTCAGTTTTAGGCCTACAACACAATAAAACACTTGTGAATAATACAATTCACTTTAAAATTACTTACAATAATAATGAAAAGGATAAAATTTGCTAAAAAATAGACACTGCTCCCTTCTATTTCTATATTGGTTCAGACAACAAAGCTAGGTCAGAGACATGTCACATTAGGTAATGGAAATTTTGCCAGACCCTGGGCTGGGCTCTTTATCTCTTTGATGACAAAGAAGCCTTGTCTTCTGACCAATTAAATTCTGAGAACGGCTTACTTGCTATCTTAAAGAGAAACCCATGAAGTTTTCATTAAGACAAAACACCATCCCTAAAAGAACTAGGTGCTTTACAAACTCATAAAGTCCCTTCTCCTTACAGCAAACTCTTCACAATATTCTTTTTTTTCCTTTTGGAGGGCAATTGGGGTTAAGTAACTTGCCCAAGGTTACATGGCTAGTTTTTTTTTTTTGTGTGGGTGTTAAGTGTCTGAGTGACCGAACTCTGGTCCTCCTGACTCCAGGGCAGGTGCTTTACTCACTGCACAACCTAGTTGCCCCTCTTTGCAATATTCTTGATTTAGACCATACTATTATAGGCTTAAATTTGACCTAATTCAGCACTGTTTATGATGATGATGATGGGCAGTGCAGTATAGTTGATAGATGACTTGTTCTGGAGTTAGAAAGAGCTGTGTTTCATCTTGCCTCTGGAATATACTAGTTGTGTAATTCTGAGCAGGTCACTAAACCTCTTCAATACCCCAGGCAATTCACTACAACTATAAATTCCAAATGAACTGGGCATAGATGGAGAGAGTTACTCACAGGAAGAACATATAGTACACAATGAAATTACAGGTCCAGCCCTACCCCTGCCCCTCTTCCCCAGGTAATAAAAAAAGGAAAGGACAACCACAACAGACATTTATATATTGCTTTAGGCAAAGCATTTTTGTTTTCTTAATATCATATATAAAAGGGTTTTACTACTAAGGAAATCTTGTTTTAATGTAGTCTTATAAGTAATGTGGCCTTAAGGTTCATGTCTGAATGAGGTTTTAGTGTATTCTCATTTTCCAAATAAAATAGAAAACCAGTTTAAGGGATTCCCAACAAACTGCTTGTATTACACACGAATACCAAAATCAAGGTTAAAAGGAGGTCTTCACCACTGGGCTAAAGTCTTTTACTTGTAGTAGCTTCTCAATTCACATACATAATACTTGTTTAAAAGTGAGAAAAGTTTTAGCATAGATAGATCTATCCCAGTATTAAAATGATAAACAAAAATCCTACCTGGTCACAAGGAGAACAGCATTTATTTGCCATTTTCATCTGGAGAAAGAAGTGAAGAGTCAGTTTAACAAGAATGTTAATGCTATAATTTTTCAAGCTGTCTATTTGGCAGTTGAAATTAATTAGCAACACAAAATGCCCTTGGACAAAGTTTTATTTTTTGTGGTATATTTCTTTTTAAATCATAGAACTGTTCAACAAGTCCTAAATTTATTCACACAATTCTGATAAGGAGAACAATCATAAAAATGTAATTAAGAGACTCTTAAGAAGGTAAAAGTTCAATTTAAATGAGACTATAGACCAGCAGATTCCTCTGCCACTGTTATCAACTAGGGATTATCATGTTGGAACCAGTTGACTCCCAGGATTATTGTATTCAATCAATGTTGTGAAAAAAATAATTTTGCTTTTCTAGTTTCTAGTCTCTTTCGTAAAATGAGGGGTTTGCATGAGGAGGTCTTTATACTAGTCCCTTTTAGCTGTGCCACTCCATGATTCTTTCAAATAATCTAAAGATGCATTAAAAATATAAAGGACTATCAGCATATAGGACTTAAAGGGGTATATCAGGAAGGCTGAATTTAGATTCAGAATTCTTGGATTCAGATTTTCTTTGTCATTTTGTTACTTGTATGAATTTCACCTCTTGGGTTTGTCTGAAGGTAACTCATGTATAAAATGGAGGGGGGAGGGAGAACATGGTGGCTTATGAAGGGCATGTTCTGCTTCTTTCTGCTATTAAACTCTTTGATCCTATTACTGACAGGTTATAAAGTATTGATCTAAAGCATACTTGTTTCACATTAAGGATCTTAGGATGGGCAATACATTGAACCAAACACACATCTGGGGATTCTATTTGATTCATCCCTCCATATATACTTCAGAAGTCACATTTATTCAAACTAAAACAGTTGCAAAAATAATAATTTTTAAAAACTATGTTTAACATTAAATTTATTATATGTATTCATTGAAAACATAAATCCTTTGAGATTGAAAGAGAAAGTGTTGGACCTATGATCTTATTGATATGAAGAACTCCCAGAATGAGGAAACTCACACTATCAATGCAAACTGGGATCTTCTCTGCCAATTATTAAGTCAAAGTTTTCTAGAGCACTGAGAGAGTCAAATTGCTCAAAATCATACAGCTTGCTCAAAATCATACAGCTAGTATGTGTCAGAGGAATGACTTGAAAACGGCTCTTTCTGAATTTGAGATCATGTATCTACTACTCCAAGGCTGTCCCTTTGAACTTTCAAACAAGACATACTTATTGTATTATTTATATATCACGGATGCTCTAAAATGAATGATTTGTAAACAGTAAGGAAATAAATGTGTTTGTCATTAGTATCATTGTTAATATTGCTTTATTTTAAAAAGATCAAGATTATAGGGATTTTCTTTCTTTTTATTTTTTGCTTTTTTTGAAGGGCAATTGGGGTTAAGTGACCTACCCAAGGTCACATGGCTAGTTAAGTGTTAAGTATCTGAGGCCAGATTTGAACTCAGGTCCTCTTGATTCTAGGGCCACTGCTCTATTCATTGTGTCACCTAGCCACCCCAAGGGATTTTATTTCTAAAGAAAAATTGGAGAAAAATCCAATTCTACTGTAGGATCTGCCTTCAAAAGAACAATATATGGAATGCCAGTTCAAGTTGAAGGTCTCTCCTTGGTAGTTGTATTTTGGTAAATTTTATCCAGATGTCACAACCAGTTTTTTTTCTAAAAGTCTTTGGAGTCCAAAATATCATATTATAGAATGGATAACATAATGGAGGTTGCGCTGGCCTATTTGGTGGAAAGAAAGACCAATTTCACATCTATAGATTAGAATATCATAACAGCTTCCTGGTTCAAAGAATGTATTTTTTTTTTTTTACTTTTGGGAAGATTCATCCAAGACAAACTAAGGTGTGAGAAGATATGCTGGACTGAAAACAGTTGGAGAACTCATTCTCTTGATGGGTGTGAAGCTACTCAGGATCAACCTTAGGCTGAGTCAGAACTGACTATTTAGTGTGTTTAAAAATAAAACAAAATATGTCTGTTCCAAAATGATGGCCCCCAAATTTCCATAATTTTTAATTCCCACGAATATTGTTCCTTTGAGTATTAAATCATTAGTTCTTCAGAATGCATCTTTTAGAAGACAAAGGTGTCATCTAGGAATAGGATCATGAAGATTATGCATGGGAAAGGATGCTAGATATGTAGACGGAAGACCTTGGTTCAAATCCTTGCTTTGCTAAATATTACTTTTATAATATTGGGCAAGTCACTTAACCTCTCTTGGCCTCTGTACCTCTTCTGTAAAATGAGGAGCTGGGATAAGATGACCTTTAATATATTTTTCAGGTCACAGCTATGATCCAAGGCAGCTATGTAGCACATGTACAGATTCAGACTTTTAGTCAGGAAGCCCTGAATTAAACTGCCTCAGATACTTACTATCTGTGTGGCTCTGGGAAAGTAATATAACCTCTTTGTGTCTCAGTTTCTTTATCTGTAAAATGGGGATTTCAAAAGTGCCTTTCTCACAGGGTTGCTGTGAGGCTCAAATAAGTTATTATATATAAAGTGCTTTGTTAACCTTAATATAATATTTAAATGTGGGCTATTTTTTCCTATGTTATTTTCCTATGATTCTAAGATGCGGCACAATTAAAGGGAAAGGAAAGGAAAACAGAATGCTTGATATGTTGATCAGAAGCAAGACAGAACAATTCCAAGAAGGATGGAAAAGGGCAGGGCTAAGCACTAGGGATATGAAAAGAGGTAGAAGATAGTCCCTTCCCTCAAAGACCTTACAGTTGACTAGTGGTAACAGCATGGAGAACAAATATATACAAAGCAAGCTATAAACAGGATAAATGGAAAATAATTAAAAGAGGGAAAGCACTAGAATTAAGAGGGGTTGGGGAAAGCTTCCTGTAGAAGATGGGATTTTACTTGGGATTTAAAAGAAGCCAAGGAGGTCAGTAATCAGAGTGGAGGAGGGACAGCATTTCAGGCATGGGGGACATCCAGAGCCACATATATGTGCATGTATATACATTTGTATACACACATATGCATATACACATATATCCAACACTCTGAATTTATGTGTACATGGTACGAGTGTACATATATGCACATGTTTCTGTATATATGTATTTAGGTGTGTATACAAACACATACACACATGTATGTATCTACATACACTTGTCTCTGCTGTTTGAATGTAAACTCCCTGAGAGAGGCCATTTTTTGGTTGTTTTTATCCTTAGCAATCAAAACAGTGTCTAGTATGCAGTAGATACTTGATAAATGTTTGTTGATCAATAGATTTCCTTGAAAATATAATATAAATATGTATTATAAACATTGAGGTTCCCTAAATCTTTAGATTCTAGAAGAGTTCATATATGAAAAACTTATTCAAAAAAAGCAAAGCAAGTATTTGTAACTGTAAGGCAAAATTTTTGTTTGTTTCTTTTGTTTTTAACATTTGTTTTCTGGGGAAACTTCCACTGTGGATCTTGGGAAGTTTTTCATATAATCACTCAGTTTCACAATCCAAATTCAAAATCAGGCTTCCTGATTCAAAATCAAGTTCTCTTACTGTTGTGTCATGTTGCCTCAGAATTAATATTTAATATTTACAAAATTACAAAGTATCTGGGTGGATAGTGAAAATATTCTTCATCTGCATGTTTGGAAATTGGCTTCAGTACTACACTACACTAAAAGACACTAAATGAGAAATCAGAAGAGCTGGGCTTTAGTTCTCCCCCCCCCCCAACTGTCCCTTACCTCTGTCCAGTTTCTTTAAATGAAGATAATAATATTTACACTGACTATTTTACAGAATTTTGTGGGGATCAAATGAGGCAATTGATGTGAAAGTATAAAGTACAAGGAGATATAAGGCAACTGTAAAGTAATGAATAGTTGGAAAAAAATCTGGATGACTATTTTTCATTCATAACTTTTATAGGTATTTTAGGAAGGCTCTAAAATACAGCAAGTTGACTAAAGACTAATTAATGACAATATTGCTCCTCTGAATGATTGAATATGACAATGCAAAAGTAGCAAGGTTGGGAAAATGTATATACATACATTTTGTAGTGTCAAATCGCCAATGTTAGCTGATACTGCCCTTAGCCAGTCAGCACTCTCTTGGGATGTATAAAACTGAATGATGCCCGTACTGACTCCATCCAGGGCTAGCACTTCAAAGGCATTAGATCTGCAGGGAGAGGGAAGAATATCATGCTATGACTCTGTTCCTATACTATCTGATAGACTTCTGCACCATTCTTTTGCAAGGAATAAAAAAAAAAGAGCAAAGACATTTGAAATTCAGTGAGTGCTGTTTTCTTTCTTTCTTTCTTTTTTTTACTACAGTTTATACTTAACCTTTCAAAAAATATTATTCAGTACGGTCATAGAGTAGAGAGATTGTGCTCATAGACCTGACATATTTAAGTGATTTTGTTAAATATCTGTTGGAATTAAGTTAAAAACTTTCAAATCCCTCACCACCAAGAGTCATCTCTTATATAATAAAAACTTAAAAAGGGAATTCACAAAGGTAATAACTATTTCTTATAGAACTTTTGATGTTATCTCTTTATAATATCTCCAGTAATAATTGGTTCAGAGTTCATTTATTATAACCTTTAAATCTGCTAACAACATGATGATGGCATATATCAAAGTCATTCCTACACATCACTTAAGATATATTGAATCACAAAATCGTATACATATATTCATTTCTTACAGCAGCGATTTGAGATAGTTCTTGAATGGCTAGCAAATAACCAAAGTCAGTCCAAGCAATTTAGGGACAAAAGATAAACTTTCTAATTCTTCAGCATTTTATTCGTGAAGCCATACTCCTCCCTCCAAAAATTAACTGCTTTTAAAGCATTTTCACATGTTATTTCCAGGGGAAAAAATGGAATCTGAATTTTAGTTAATTTTTTTCAAAGGTTATTATCTTGTCTTTGGAGGGGGGCTATTGATATGCAGTTCCTCAGCATGAAATGTAGTTAAAATGAAAATAAATAGTAGCTTACTTTAATATAAAATGTGAAATTTGTAAGGAATTTCTTCACATCAACTCTGTAAGATACATAGTACAAATATCATCACAACTCCATTTTATAGATGATGAAACTTACACATTGAAGGAAGCTAACCATTATACAATACATTTAAAATTATTTTGCTTTAATCAACCAAGATCTTCCTTTTTACCCTCCCACCCCAACTCTCTACCCCAATTTCGAACACAAGACAAACAAAACACATTAAAATATGTATAGTCAATCAAAGAAAATTTCCACATTGGCCATTTCAAAAAGTAATTGTCCTTTTTCTACATTCAGAGCCTCTCTGTTAGGAGGTAGGTAGCACATTTCATATTTTTTTTTCTGGGATCCTGTTTGATTATTATGCAGACAAGAGTTATGGAAAATAGATTTTCATTGCATTTATATACCATAACTTGTTCATTTATTCTTCAATTTATCAGCACCCTCTCAGATTCCCACTCTTTGCCACCTCAAAAGGAACTATAAATATTGCTTAATACTAATTTCCCCTTTATCTACCTGTGATAGTAATGGCAATTAAAGATTCCCCTGTATTGGCTTGGTTTTCAAATTGATTGTATTAAAACCCAGAGTTTGTTAATCCCACCTGTGGGATGGGCTTGTTGATGTGAAAAGAAAGTCCTGAAGTGGGAGGAGCTGGTGATGTAGATTTGGAGAGACAAGAGAGAGGCGGAAGTTCTTTTTGGAAGCAGCACCTCGTGGAGAGGGAGAGACTAAGAGATTGCTGGTGGCCGCTTTGAATTGCCCTGGACTTTTGAGACCTGCCCCCTGAGCTGCCAAGGACTGAGGAGACATGGCTGTTTTGCTGGTACTTTGTCTGTCTGTTTTGATGTTATTTTGCCAGATTTGTCCACTGGTGAAAGACTGTCCTGTTGAAGAAGTCCTGGAACCTGGCATTTGGTTAAGAAGGCCTGAGACTGTCCTGCAGACAGAGAGTGAATACTGTCCACTGGTGAGGGACAGTACTGAGAGTGAGTACTGTCCACTGGTGAGGGACAGTACTGTTGTTGCAGGGGTCTGGAGACTGTCCGGCAGACAGAATGAACACTGTCCACTGGTGAAGGACAGTGCTGTTGTTGCAGGGGTCTGGGAGCCTTTCTGTTGGTTCAGAAGCCCTGAAGAAGGATTTTCTTGTTGTATGTTTACAGAAATCCTGGGAGAGGGCTTTGCTAATGTGTTCAGGGGTTCTAGGACTGTTCTACAGACAGAGGATAAATTCATGAAGGGACTGGCAATGTATCTTATGGCCTTGCTAAGCCTTGTCTCTCCAGGAACTAAGATTGCTGAGAACTTGCCTCGTGTCAAGATGAAGAAAAGACCTCCATTTGGGTATTAAGTGCTGTGCTTAAACTTGATGTAACTTTGGGGTAGATTCAATTGTGATCCAGGGGTGGGGAACTTTTGACCTTTTTGTGTTCTATGGTTGAGCAAATGAATGTATTTTACTTATGTTTGGAAACTAATCTCCATTTGAGAAGAGGGGCTTTGTGGTGGACTTAATTAAGGTATAGCCTAGGGGTGGAGAAGTATTTGGAACAGAGACTTTGTAATTGATTGAATGATTGGAAAGTCCTGGGGTGGGGTAGGCCTTGGAGATGATTTAATCACACTTAGTAAATGCTGTATTTTGAATGATGTCATGTTTTGATCTTCTCTGTTCTGGGTTTGTTACTGAATAAAATAGAGAGCACCTATGCTGGTATTTTGAACCTGGGAAGTTGCCTTTCTTTTGGCATTACATTACACTACCCTCTTTCTAATTCCCCCCTTTCCTCTTCTTTCCTTTCCCTCCAATTTGACTATTGATTGAAATTCATTTCTGTATCCACCTCTGTGTAGGTACATTTTCTTCCTTCTTTTGAACAGGCACTTCTCCCAACCTTCTTCCTTATTTGTAGAGATGTGTATTTGTGCACCCTGATTATGTATGATAATTTATTCTAACTTTCCTTTTCCTCACACCCCACCCACAGTTTATTGCTCTCTCTTTTTTCTTTTTTCCATTCCTTATTTACAAAACAGAACTACTCCCAGGCATCCTTTACTTGTACTCCCACTATGAGTCTTAATGGTAAAAGTTTTCAGAGCAAACACATGTATTTTTTCTCCATATTTGAAAGCAAACAATTTATTCTTGTTTAATCTTTTATTTTTTTTTCATCCAGGGGAACTTTTAAAAATTTCTCTTCACTCCTATGTTTGAACTTAGTAGTTTCTCTGTAGGTCTGGTCTTTTTTTAATCAGGAATGCTTGGAAGTCATTCATTTCTTTAAAGGTTTGTTTTTTTACCCCTGTACAATTATACTTAGATTTGTTGGGTAAGATATTCTGGGCTGTAAACCCATGTCATTTGCTTTATTGACTATCATATTCTAAGTTCTCTGATTTTTTTGTTCTGGTGGCTGCTAAATTGTGTGTAATCCTTACTATGACTTTTCAGTACTTTTATTATTTCTTTCTGGCTGCTTGGATCTGGAAGCTCCATATTTTGTTGATATTGTCTATTGAGTTGAAAAGATGTCAGACTGGCTTTCTTCTATTTTTATCTTATGCATTACCAAAATTATTTTTGTTACAGCCATTTTCTTTTAAAATATTTTATTTATTTCCCCCCATTTAATAGTATTTTATTTTTTTCAAATTATACATAAAGATAGTTTTCAACATTCACTTGTGTAAGATTGAGTACCATTTTTTTCTCCCTTCCTTTTTTTCTCTCCCCCTTCCCCAAGAAGATAAGCAAACTGATATAGGCTCTACATGTACAATCATACTAAATATATTTCCACCTTGGTCAAGTTCTAAAAGAAGAATCAGAATAAAAGGGAATAACCATGAGGAATAAAAACAACAACAAAAAAGAGAGAATGGTATACTATGATCTATATTCAGACTCCATAGTTTTTTATCTGGATGTGGATAGCATTTTCCATCATGATTCTTTTGGAATTTTCTTGGATTGTGATGAGCTGAATCTACCAAAGTTGGTCATAACTCAATGTTTCTGTTACTATGTACAATGTTCTCCTGGTTCTGTTTACTTCACTCAGCATCAGTTCACATAAGTCTTTCTAGGTTTTTTTTCCTGAAAACCACTTACTCATCATTTCTTTGAAAACAATAATATTCCATTATATTAATATACCACAACTTGTCCAGTCATTCCCCAATTGATGGGCATTCTCTCAATTTCCAATTATTTGTCACCACAAAAAGAGTGGCTATAAATATTTTTGTACATGTGGGTCCTGGGAGGGGAAAATATCTCACACTGACCTTTTGTTGGCTATGCTGCTACAGAATTCTTTTTGATACATTATTTTAAAGTTGTTTGGAGGGGAATGTTGTAAGAGTTCTGCTACTGTCTTTCCTCTACTTCATCATCTTGGCTATGTCTTCTCTGGGCAATTTTATTTTAGTTTCCTTGAAATATGATGTAAATTCTTTTATGGTCAAGGCATTCAGATAATATAATGATTTTCCATTTTTTTTTCTTTTTGATCAAGTTGTCCTAATCAGTTGCTTTTGTGATGAGATACCTTATATTTACTTGTGTTTTTTTTCTTTTATTTTTTTCAGTTTTTTGACTTTGATTTAATATTTTTTTTCTTTTTTGGAGAACACTTGGGGTTAAGTGACCTGCCCAAGGTCATGCAGCTAATTTTTTATGTTAAAAGTCTGAGGCCAGATTTGAACTCAGGTACTCCTGACTCCAGGGCTGGTGCTCTATTCACTGTGCCACCTAGCAGCCCCTGATTTAATATTTCTTGTTGGGTCTTTGGCTTCCACTTGGTCCATTCAAATTTGCAGAGAGTTTTGCTTGGGCAAAGTTTAAACTTTCTATGTTAAGTAATTAATTTCCTTTTCAATTCTTTCTTTCACAGTTCTCACTGCTTTTTCATTTTTTTTCCTCAAGAGTTCTCATTCCATTCATAAGAAAAATTTTATCTCTTTAAGAACACTCTTGCTTCATATCTTTGAGAAATTCTAGTTGAATTTGAGCTCAATCTGTGTTTTTCTCTTAGGCAATGATTGTAGATGTTTTGGAGTTACTGACCCCCGTGCTTGCATCTTGAGGATCCCTTGCCTCCACAGTAGTTCATTATGGTGGAGTTCTTTTTTTCCCCTTTGCCCAGTTGTGAAAACTATAAGCTTTACATTGTTTGATGTTATAGTTATAATGATAGGACTCTAATACAGAGTCACTTAGGCTAAGTGGTCTTGCTGCCCATAAAGCATATAGGTAAAGACATGCAGAGTTGCACTTTTCCACTTTTCTCACCTATGTTAACTCTGTTTCAAGCAGTTAATGCTAGCAACTTTTGAACAAATAAAAACTCCTTGCTGACTGCAGCAGTCTCTGAGCCATTCCTCTTCTGCTGCCATACACAGTAATTTAGACCCTCTACCAATTTCTGGGGCTGATAATGAAATTCCTCCTTCCTGAGTCTCAACCAAGCCTAGTATTGATAAATGACTCCAAGAACTTCTTCACCACACCTGGATCTAATTAATAATGCCTCCTATAACATCTGGCACTGGGACACCACATACCTGCTCTTCACCAAGCCCATTTTTAGGGGCTTGAATCCCTACTGGGATGTGTTTTCTCCTTCAAACATCTCTTTTGCACATCTCTTTTTTCTTGTTTCTGTTGAGATAAACTCCTATCTTTTTATGTTGTCATATAGCATACATATGTGTGTGCATGTGTGTATGCTTTTTTGACTGCATACTACACAACATAAGAAAAAGCTCTTCTTTGTGCCACCTTGCTGAGTATGAATTTACTGTAAATTCCTAAGCCCAAGTATTTGCTTTAACTTGATCCATGAGGCCAAATAAAGCACAATTCTTGGAGCCCATTTCCTGAATATTGACTTGATGTTATTTCTGAATTCTGCTGTACTTCTGGAGGGAAGGTCTTGGCTAATCCTGACGATGATCCTTGTTATTTTTTTTTTCTTTGAATACTGAATATTGTATTGCTCTAAGATTTCAGGGACAGGCTAGGGAACTGAAAGCTTTCTGGGCTGCCAATGTGGTCTGATCCAGGGCAAATTCTGGATAATACTCCTCTGGACTGAGCTCTGCAAATTCTTGACCTTGCTTTGTGGGTCTGAATAAAACATTCATATAGTACATGTCCATCAGATTGTACATTCTATCATCCCCACTCTCTCACTTATTTTCATTCTCTCCCTGTCTACTGGTTACTTCCTCCACGCCTCAGTTTATCAATCAAATAGCTATTTTCCCATATCTCTCCTATCTTTTGTGGCTAAAGTCCTTGAGAAGGACATCTACATTGGATTCCCTCACAATTTTTGCTTTCCTTTCTCTCTTAATTATCTAGTTTGACTACTTACCTCATCCTTCAACCAACACTACTTGTTTCATAGTTACTAATGATCTCTTAATTGCCAAATCTAATGGCTTTTTTAAAATTATCATGCTTCTTGAACTCTCTTTACCCTTTAATATTGTTGATCACTCTCTTCTTCTCCCTAAATTTCCACAAAATTATGAAAAAAAATATAGATAACCACTCCTCAGTCTCCTTTGCTTGATCTTCATCTAAGTTGATTCCTACTAACTGTGGGCATAGCAAAGGACTATGTCCTGGGCCTTCATTTCTTCTTCCTCTATACAATTTCACTTGTTGATCTTATTAGCTCCCATGGATTCAATTTCCATCTTGACGCCTAAGATTCAGATCTATTTGTCCAGCCCTAATTTCTTTCTTGATCTTTATTCTTTTATCTCAAAATACATTTTAGACATCTTAAACTGGATTCTCTATTGATCAAAGATGTCATACTTGGGGATGCAAAACTCTGGAATGAAGCCTGAGTAAGATTAAGATGTAACTGAGAATGTTTAATAAAATAAATAAATATTTAAGACAACATAGATAATGTTTATTTGTGGTCCTCTAAGTCAACATGTGACCCACATGTTTCTCTTTGTGTTTGACACCACTGCTGTAGATGATCTTATATTCAACATATCAAAAACTGAGTTCATTATCTTTTCCCCCAAACCTTCTTTCTAACTGTCCTATTAATGTTGATTGTACCACCATTCTTTTAGCCATTTAGATGCTTAAGTTGATATCATTTTCAACTCCTCAGTTTTTCTCATATTCTATATCCAATAAGCTGTCAAGACTTGTCAATTTTACCCTCAAAACATTTCTGAAATATTCCTGCTTCTCCCCTCTGCCACTGCCACTATCCTGGTCTAAGTCCTTATTACCTCATTCATAGCTGGATTCTTGCAATAGTTTAATGTATGTTTTCATTACTAAAAGTCTTCTTCACTTCAGGTCATCCTTCACTCGTCAAAATGATCTTCCTAAATTACAGATCTAACCATTTCATTCTCCTACTCAATAAACTCCATTGCCTTCCTATCATCTCCAGGATTAAATATAAAATGTTCTGTTTGAAATCCAAAGCCCTTAATGGACTTCTACCTAATTTTCCAACCTTCTTACATGTCACATACCCCTCTCTTGCATACTCTGTGATCAGATGATACAGTATGCTTTGCTATTCCTGAAGAAGATTCTACATCTCCTGACTTTGCACATTATCATCGAATTCCCTCATGCTTTGAATGTTTTCCCTTCTCATCTCTGCTTCATGGCTTACTTGACTTCTTTCAAATCCCAGCTAAAATTCCACCCTTTACAAAAAGCCTTTCCTATTCATCCTGTATGAAGCTTGTTAGTTCATAGGTGTTTGTATGTTGTCTTCCCCATTAGACTGTGAGCCCCTTTAGATCTGGGATTTACTTTTGCACTTAGCATGGTTCTTGGCACATAGCAGACACTTAATATTCATTGGTTGCTTGCTTATTATTATCCTCTCCAAGATTCCATTTTCACATCTATAAAAGAGGGATAAAACTGCCCAAAGTACTTGCCTCACTGAGCAGCTGTGAGACTCCACAAGCCTTAAAGTATTAAATAATCTATCTATCTGTCTATCTATCTGTCTATCTGTCTGTCTGTCTGTCTGTCTGTCTGTCTGTCTGTCTATCTATCTATCTATCTATCTATCTATCTATCTATCTATCTATCTATCTATCTATCTATCTATCTATCTATCTATCTATCTATTACTGACCAGTGCTAATCAAGGTAGGTTTTAGAAAAAGATACCATTTGAATTGACATTTAAATGGTAAAGAGAAATTCAGCTATAGGAAAAGGAGTGGTAGCACTCAATTTAATATCAGCTAAAAGTCATCAAAGATAAACTAAGAGTTAGCAGATCACAACATAGGCTCATCCTGATGGCAGGGAGAGATCAAATCAGATGGGTGAGAAGGAATAAAAAAGGTTTCAAAGACAAAGTTTGCCTTTTTGTCTCATTTTGAAATAGTGGAAAATCAACTGATGAATCAGCACTTCTTAAGTTCCTACTATGTACTAAGCACTACGTGAGATTCTGGGATTACAAAGACAAGGTGAACCCTACAAAGAAAAACACAAATCATGCCAGATTTGTGACAAGGGAGTTAACATGTACACACATAGTTATTACTCCCCCCCCCCCGATAAAATAGATCGTTAAAAAGTAACCTTGAAATGAAGACAATACTTATCTGGATCATCAGAAAAGGGCTTGTCCACGTGTACTTTTATTGAGTCTTGAAGTACAATAGGAATTTGAAGAGACTGAGGTAAGGAAGGAGTGCAGGTCAGGTATGAGGGACAGCCCATGTAACAGTCCAAACAGAAAGTTGGTGTTTTACATTTAAGGAACAGCAAGAAGGGAAGTTTATCTAGACTGTAGCATGCACAGAGGGAGTATTATATAGTATGACTAGAAAGCTAAATTCTGGCCTGGTTTGGAAAGCTGATAAATGTTAAAAGGAGGAATTTCTATTTGATTCTAACAAGCTATAGGAGAATCATTAAATTTTATTGAGTAGAAAACTGAAATGCTCATACCTATGCTTTGGAAAATTCACTTTGGAAGTTATATGGAGGGTCAACTGGAGAGGGGAAACACTTAAAGAGATGTGTGTGTGTGTGTGTGTGTGTGTGTATCTGTGTGAATACAATTAAAAAATTTTTGCAATAGCTCAGGCTAGTGGAGATGAGAACCTGAACTAGGATGGTGGCCATGTGAGTGGAGAGAAGACAGATGCGAAAAATCTTGTGAGGGAAGAATTGATTAGATTTGGCAACTGACTAGATACTGGGGAGAAAGAATGGGACGTCAAGAATGACACTGGTATTGATAGTGGTAGTGACCTCAAAAAAATAGGGAAGTTAGTAGAAGGATGTATTTTGGGGGAAAATATGAGTTTTGTTTATGATGTAGGAAGAAAAAGACATTTGTTGAGTACTTACCATGTGATAGATACTGTGCTAAGCACTTTACAAATATTATTTCATGTGATTATTTTATTCTGCTATTATTATCCCCATTTTACATTTGGGGAAACTGAAATAGAGACAGATGTTAAGTAATTTGCCCACAGTTACATAGGTAGTGAGTTTCTGAGTCTGGATTTGAATTCACATGTTTCTGGCTTCACAGTCCACACTCTTTTCATTAACCTTAGCTGTTTTAGACTATATTGACTTTCATATTTGACAGATAAATTAACTTTGAGATTAATACAATACATCTAGTTTGAAATGCCCAATAGCAAGGTGGTGATGAAGGACTGAAAGGCAGGAAAGAAACTGGGACTGAATGATTGAGAAAAATTCAGTAGATTTAGCAATTAAGAGATCATTAGTAACATAAGAGAAGGCAGTTTTAGTTGAGGGATGACGTGAAAAGTCAGATTGGAAATCAGCATTTAGAAGAGAGTAAGAAATTAAAGCAATGAGACTAGATAGCTTTATCAAGGAGTTTGAATGAGAAAGGGGAGTGGATAAAGCTTGAAGGAATTATAGAGACTTTAGTAAGAGGTCATTTTTTGGGGGGGCATGGGGACATTTGGGTACCTTTGTAGAGAGTAGAGAAGGAGAATCAATAGGGGCAAAGAGATTGAATATTGGCGAGTGGATAGTGTGGGAAATAATTTTTTTGGAGTAGATATAGGAGTTTGTGATGAAAGCAGTTATGTGTAGAGGAGTTAATTTTGATGGGGAGGAGGGCCAGTTCTTCATCAGAGACTGGAGTAGAGTTAATAGGATATATTTTTAGTATATTGCAAGTGGGTTTAAGATGTGAAGAAAGGAACATAAGGTCAATTTTCTTCTGAAAGTATGAGTTAAATTCCTCAGCTAATAGGGCAGGGAGAAGCTGAAGTGTGGTAAGCTTGACAAGAAGAGATAAGGTTGGAAAAGATATGGGAAGTAGGGTATGCACTCAATTACAGAGCGGTAAAGATATGCTTATATCAGGGAGGTCTAGATTTGGAATCAAAAGAACTATAGTCTTATATACTACATATGTGATTCTTGGGCTGGTCATATAATTTGCTGTGTGGTACAATTAAAAACTCACTCTCCAGTCAGAGGATTTGGGTTCAAATCCTGCTTCTGTTACTTATTAATTGGTCTGAGAGAAATGGATTAACCTTTCTGGTTTTCAACTTCCTCATTTATAAAAATGAGGGAATTAGATTAGATGACCTATAATATTCTTCCAGTTCTAAATCTATGATTCTATGATCCATGGTTCTCAGAGTTTATCATTTCATCCTGTCAGCTGAGGAGGGGTGTAGTATATGATCTCTTGGGGCTCTTCTGCCTGTGTTTCTTATGATTTGCTATGATTCTAAAGTATCTATCTAATCTAATCTTATCTATCTATCTATCTTTTTTGAAAATAAGGTTAAATTCTATGATAATATAACATTACATGAATACTGCCTATTGCCTTAGATAAAATGAGTTTTTTGATAGGAATCATGGATGACATTTGACACCCTTCTGACTTGTAATCTCTGTTTCTATGATCCAAGTTCTCTAGAGGGAATAAGTAAGTGAAAAGAAGTACTTCAATCCCTAGTAGTAGTATGAGGCATCCAGTTTATACAACCTTCTCCTTCCTATTTCCAAACATATGTCATAGGTTTCTTTTCCCCATAAAGCCTGTACAAAGAGTTTTTTTTTTCTCTCCATAGCATGTGTTTTGAAATTTTCAGTGGGTATTTGTGGTTTTGATGTTTCATATAATTGAATTGAGGGGGCTATAACGGCTAAATGAAAAGTACTTTAGGGCAGTAAGTTAGTTTTTCAAGACGAGGTATTCCAAATTTGCTCAGGATTGGCAGAGGATCTTTGACCTACTCTGTTTTTAATATGGGTCTGTTCTCCCTTTCTCCAGATTCTTGGGAGCAAAACCTCTCTTCTCTATGGACTCACTATATAGGTGTCAAACTTAGTGAGGACACCTATTGGCACAGCCCATTGCAGCTAAGAACTCCTGAACTGAAGCAATTTACAAGCCTCAGCCTCCTCAGGAACAATGATTTCTAGTAGGGACCATGTTTTAACAACTTATTTTTTGCAATTCATAGTGCTTGAAATGCTGTAAAGATTTAATAAGTATTTATTATTCTTCATCCACTAAAGTTGTTCTACTGGAATTTTATGTGGCATGGAGGTGACTCTGGAATCTTGAAGGCTCTATCAAGGGAATGCAGACACTGGCTTCTGGAAGCTCATACTAAGTTGAAAGTGGTTAAAACTTGATTCTAGCAATAGATCATATTATTGTCACCTAATTATGTGCAGAGGAACTTAGCTCTAGATCGGCTGATAGGAGATTAATTTTTTTAAGTCAGATCCTAGGACCATCACGCTATAGAGGGGTTGGGAGAAGAACTATGCACACTGATGAAATCCAAGAATCTGAATGTGCTAAAATGTTTGATACAGAATATGAGTGAAGGATATAGGACCTATCTAGCAAATTGAACCACAATTCTCCTCTTCCCATCTACAATTCAAATGGTCTGTAATCAAATTATTTTTTTATATACAGTGACCATTACATGGACATGAACCAAAAGAAACAATGTTTCTAAGGGCTATGTCCCATTATAGGTGTTTAATATACATTTTTTGAACTGAATCCCTGCTTTGTTTCTAGGCCAGAACTTGATTCTCTTCTTCTCTCTCCCTATTTATGATGAAAACAATACATAATTGATTTCCTTTGATACAGAGTGACAGGGACAGAGACAAGAAGAGACAATATTTCTCAGGGTGATGGCTCAACATAGCTATGGAACATAAACATCTTTGTCATGACTTTTTGATAATGGGAGAATATTTTCCCTATTTCCTTTTTTAGATATAGATTTCTGTGGAATAAAAAGAAAATAACCTGGATATATGTAATGGTGATGGTAATTTGAAGATCTTCCCTGCCCCTTGATGGGCTTAGGTAAATTTGAGGACCTTCCCTTATCTGAAAGTAAACTCTGCCCCCTAATAGGCTGAATGTGGTCACATGGAGCCTGTGGTGGGAGGCCTGTTTTTCAGGAATTCCTATGCCTTGTTACTTTGTTATTAGGTAGTGGGTCATGAGGGTTGCGTTCTCTGACCCTGAAGAAGGCTATATATGCCCTGATGTGAGGTTTTGCTTTGGGGATCACTCATGGGAAGAGTTATTTGATTTGGTCAGATGAGACTCTGGGTAGCTGTTGAGTCCCCAGCTTTGAAAACCCAGATGTTGGTGCTTCTCTCTCTGGTAACTAACTGTATATATGTAATGGTCAGACAGCTAGAGGCCCTGTCTGTTGGTTTGTTTTTCTGTCTGTATTTTTTGTTTGCTTTGTAATTTCTGTTTGTATTTTCTCCAAAGTTTAGAGTGTTGACTTTACCCCCTGAACTAGGTAAATGATATGTGTTTGATTAAAGTAAGATTGTTAACCCCTTTTGAATTGCTTTCCTTTAGAAGAGCAGATCAAAGAACCTGTGCTAGCAGCCATCCTGAGTATGCTAGGATGCTTGCTGCTACAATATGTAATAAAACATCATTTGAGATTGAAAAATTTCCTTTCAAGTCATTCTGTTTGGGATTAAGACAATCTCTGCAAAAAGAGGAGTAAGTCAAGTATATTGTCATTTTTCATACATTATTTACTTATTTAACTAAATTCACTAAATATCTATTAAATTAAACATCTACTAAACATTGCCTACTATGCAACAGGTACTTCACCTAAGTGCTGGAGACAGAAAAAAGAGGGGGAAAAATCCCTACCTTCAAAGAACTCACAAATGAATAGCCTGAATATGTAGTACTCATAATTTCTTCAAAAGAAGATTAACAACACTTGCACATATTTCTGAAATAAAATATATGAAATATAGACTTAAATTCACCTTCTTGACTTCTCTTTATAATTAATTATTAATTTTGGATTATACTAATTCTCCTACACAAGTCCAGCAAGAGTATAAAATGATAATTCATGTTGTTGCATGCTCATTAAGGTAATAAATAATTAAAATAAATGAGTGTTGCTATCCAATTCACTGAAAATTGTTAACAATTTTGTTCATATCACAGGCTTTAGTTTTCTGGAAGTTGGGAAACAAATTGCTACCTTTGTTCTGGAATGCTAAGGATGGAGGGTGGCAAGTTGCCTGAGACAAGGTTTAGGACATGGGATTTGTTCTGTGAAGTTTGGCTTAAGTCAAAGTGCTGCACAGGAGGACCTAGTGAGTCACATGTGACCTGGAGGCCACAGGTTTCCCACCCCAGGTTTAGTTGAATACTAGGGTGGAAAAGGAAAATCCTGGCTACTGGTCATAAAGCAGGATAAATTTAGAGTAACAAGTGTAAGCTAAGTATGTGTGTGTGTGTGTGTGTGTGTGTGTGTGTGTGTGTGTGTGTGTGGTTAGAATGACAGAATTCTAACCTGAGAGTTCTCTTCTGATAGGGAAATGAGATATAGAGAGTGCCAAGAAGTTGGACTTTTATCTTATTCTACCTATATTTTTGAATTTCCACATTTTTAAATTAAAGCCATATATATTCCTTCCTTCCCCTATCCTGTGGTCATTGATTCCCTCTCCTGACACAGCCCTCCCAGTAGTGAGTAGAGTCTTGGACACTGAAAGCACAGGAAAGATAAGGTGTTCTCAGGGAAGGTCTTGTGGCTCAAAAATATCTCTCCAGCATTCCCCAACTAAGACAGTGATTTCAGTTAACAAAGTCCCCTTTAACAATTCAAGTTCAAGTCTGAAAGAAGAAAAACTCCAGTCATTCATACCTTAGTGAGAATTATTACAATTAGGTTATCCATTGCTCTTATCATATCTGATATCAAGTTTTGAGTGCAAAGTATAGAAAGGAAAGAAGGAAGTGAAAATTCTGGAGTATGGGACATTTTCTAGAAGGTTCAGGTCTGGATAGTTATGGGGCGCTTTGAAAAACCAGAAGGCACTAGGTACCTGAGATGTCATAGAAGAGGCATAGAAAGGGAGGGAGGAGGGGATAAGTTAGTTTGTCATGCTTCCTAAGTTAGTAATATTTCTCCTCCATTGTCCAAGAGAGACCGAAAGGGGTTTTGGTTTGACTTGGAGGAATAATTTATTTCCACATGGTGGTAAGCAGGCAGATTCATCTTATTTTTGTAACTTTTTTCTACAAACACAAAATTAATAAATGAGGAATTGCTGTTGTGAGTTTATCAAGGGCTCAGCAGAAAGCTGAAATGATTCTTCAAAAAGGACAAGGGATTTCTATTAGCACAAAGTAAAATATTCTGCACACATCAGGAGTTTAATAAATATTGACTGGTTTTAATCAACATCTTGTTTTCAGAATAAGTTCCCATTAGTACCCATTAACGTAAGCTAATTGAAAGCTGGATCACTGCCATAATTTGTCAAACGTGAAAATGCTAAACTGTGCAAAGCAAAAATACAAAAAGAAAGCTAACCTGCTTCAACAGCAATAAGCAAAAAAAACCCAAAATCTCCAAACAAACAAATAAAAATCCTATTCTAATTCACTACTGACACCATCTGTTTTCTGGCTTCAAAGAAACATTCTTATATGTCCACTTCCACAGTTAAGAAAGTAGAGAAAAAATTTTTTAAAAATATAAACACCAAAAATAAAACCAAGTAAATCCTCACTTTAGCAAACCATATTTTGTCCAATAGAATTGAAAATAATGACTCATTGGTCCAAATACCTTAACATTACAAAACAAACAAATAAAACCCATATGAATGTAAAAAGTTATAGCTAGTAAGATGATTTTACTTAGGAAAATTATACTTCCAAAATAGTTTTCCCAATTAGATGCTTAAAACATAATTATTATGTAATTATTGTTTGATATTACACAACCCATCTAGTCATTCAAAAAACATTTGATGTGGGCTTAGTATTGTGCTGGGCTTGAGCAGTTTACAACTCAACTCAACACTTCATCTTTCTCCTTTATTATGAATGAATGAATATACTTTGTCTATAAGAGTTTCACCCTCTTTCTCCCTCCAACAACAACAGCAACCAAAAAGAAATATCTCCACTTTATGGCTGAAATTCCCTTACAAATTGTAAATAGTGATATCATATATGCTTTCATGGAAAAATGGAAAAAAAATACCAAAAGAAGAAAGCCCCTAAGTTTAGCAATGGACCACATTTTACCAATTCACATTTAATTGAAAGAGATCAATAATATATCATTGTATTTGATTATGGAAAAAATGCAAATTTAGAGGGTCTTTTTTTAATTTTTATTTTTTAAATTGGTTTGTTTGTTTCCTTTTAGTTTACAGGATTCAATTCCACAATTTCTTGAGTTTCGCATTTTGTCCCCCTCCCTTCCCTCCTCCCCATGGCGGCATATAGTTAAGTATAGGATCTGTAAATACTTTCACATTATACATTATTCAGGTTAGAAAGATGGATTGTATCAGATGGAATGAAAAATGGTAAAGAGGACATAAAACCAAATAAAAGAAGGAAAAAGATCAGGTATTTAGATTCTACCTGTATATAAACTCAGTTCTTTCTAGTTCTTTCTCTGGATGCACATATTTCTCTCCATCATGAGTCTTTTGGGATTGACTTATATCACTGAATTGCTGAGAGGAGTCCAGTCTATCAAAGTTGGTCATCACACATACGTTGTGTCTGTAATTGCGTACAAATTTCTCCTGGTTCTACACTTCTCACTCAGCATCAGTTTGTATAAGCCTCTCCAGATAAATATGAAGACCGTCTGCTCCTCGTTTCTTAGAGGACAATAGTATTCCATAACATACATATACCACAACTCGTTCAGCCATTCCTCAATTGATGGGCACCCCCTTAAATTCCAATTCTTTGCCACCACAAAAAGAACTGATATAACATTTTTGTACATATGGGTCTTTCTCCCACTTCTATTATGATCTCTTTGGGATATAACCCTAGGAGTGGTATCGCTGGATGAAAGGGTATGAAAGTATTTATAGCCCTTTGGGCATAATTCCAGATTGCTCTCCAAAAAGGCTGGATCAGTTCACAACTCCACAAGCAATGCATTAGTGTTACAATTTGCCCACATCCTCTACAGCAGTTGTCATTTTCCTGTTTTGTCATCTTAGCCAATCTGACTGGTGAGATGTGGTACCTCAGAGTTCTTTTGATTTGCATTTCTCTAATCAATAGTGAGTTAGAGCATTTCTTCATGTGCTTATAGATATCTTTAATTTCTTTTTCTGAAAACTGCCTGTTCATATCCTTTGACCATTTATCAATTGGGGAATGACTTGTATTCTTATATATTTGACTCAACTATCTGTATATTTTAGAAATAAGTCCTTTGTCAGAGACAGAGGTTGTAAAGATTCTTTCCCAATTTCCCACCTCCCTCTTAATCTTGGTTACATTGGCTTTGTTTGTACAGAAGCTTTTCAATTTCATGTAGTCAAAATTATGCATTTTACATTTTACAATGTTCTCTAATTCTTGTTTAGTCATAAAGTCTTTCCCTTTCTGCAAGTCTGATAGGTAAACTATTCTTTGTTTTAGGAGACTGCGTACAGTATTAACCTTTATAGCTAGATCATGCACCCATTTAGACTTGATTTTGGTATATGGTGTTAGATAATGGTCTATGCCCAGTTTCTGCTATACTGTATTCCAGTTTTCCCAGAAGTTTTTGTCAAATAGTGAGTCCTTATCCCAAAAACCAGGGTCTTGGGGTTTATCAAACAATAGATTACTATAGTCATTGACTTCTGAATCTTATGTGCCTAATCTATTCCATTGATCCACTCCTCTATTCCTCAGCTAGTACCAAGTAGTTTTGATAACTACTGCTTTATAATACAGATTGAAATCTGGTATAGCTAGTCCACCTTCCCTAGCATTTCTTTTCATTAATTCCCTTGATATTCTGGACAGTTTATTCTTTCAAATGAATTTTGTTGCTATTTTTTTTCTAGCTCTATAAAGTAGTTTTTTTGGTAAATTAATTGGTATGGCACTAAATATATAATTTAATTTAGGTAAAATTGTCATTTTTATTATATTAGCTGGACCCAGCCATGAGCAATTGATATTTTTTCCAATTAGTCAGATCTGACTTTATTTGTGTGAAAAGTGTTTTGTAGTTGTGGTCATATAGGTCCTGGGTTTGTTTTGGCAGGTAAATTCCCAAATATTTTATAATGTTTACAGTAACTTTAAATGGGATTTCTCTTTCTATCTCTTGATGTTGAATTTCATTGGAAATATATAGGAATGACGAAGATTTGTGCGGGTTTATTTTATATCCTGCAACTTTGCCAAATTTATTTATTGTCTCAAGTAGTTTTTTACTTGATTCTCTAGGATTCTCTAAGTATATCATCATATCATCTGCAAAGAGTGATAGCTTGGTCTCTTCTTTCCCCAATTTGATTCCTTTGATCTCTTTTTCTTCTGTAATTGCTACTGCTAACATTTCTAGGACCAGACTGAATAAGAGGGGTGATAGTGGACACCCTTGTTTCACCCCTGATCTTATGGGAAATGCTTCTAGCTTCTCCCCATTACATATAATACTTGCTGATGGCTTTAAATAGATGCTACCTATTATTTTAAGGAAGGCTCCATTTATTCCTATACTTTCTAATGTTTTTAATAGGAACGGATGTTGTATTTTGTCAAAAGCCTTTTCTGCATCTATTGAGATGATCATGTGGTTTCTGCTAGTTTATTGTTGATATGATCAATTATACTTATGGTTTTCCTAATATTAAACCATCCTTGCATTCCTGGAATAAATCCTACCTGATCAAAGTGTATTATTCTTGAGATAAGTTGCTGTAATCTTTCTGCTAGTATTTTATTTAGAATTTTTGCATCCATATTCATGAGGGAGATTGGTCTATAATTTTCTTTCTCTGTTTTATCTCTTCCTGAATTAGGTTTCAGTACCATATTTGTGTCATAAAAAGAATTTGGTAGGACTCCTTCTTCACTAATTTTCCCAAATAGTTTGTGGAGTATTGGAATCAATTGTTCTTTAAACGTTTGATAGAATTCACTAGTAAATCCATTTGGCCCTGGAGATTTTTTCCTAGGTAGTCAACTGATGGCTTGTTCAATTTCTTTTTATGGGATGGGGTTATTTAAGTAATTTACTTCCTCTTCAGTTAATATGGGCAACTCTATTTTTGTAAATATTCATCCATTTCCCTAAGATTGTCAAATTTATGTGCATACAATTGGGAAAAATAATTCCTAATTATAGTTTTGATTTCCTCTAAAATTGGAGGTAGATTCACCCTTTTCATTTTTGATACTCATAATTTGTTTTTCTTCTTTTTTTATCATATTGACTAAGGGTCAATCAATTTTGTTGGTTTTTTCATAAAACCAGCTCTTAGTTTTATTTATTAATTCAATAGTTTTCTTAATTTCAATTTTATTAATCTCTCTTTGGTTTTCAATATTTCTAATTTAGTATTTAATTGGGGATTTTGAATTTGTTCTTTTTCTAGGTTTTTCAATTGCATGACCAATTCTTTGACCTCCCTTTTCTCTACTTTAATCATGTATGCACTCAGGGATATAAAACTTCCCCTAAGAACTGCCTTTAATGCATCCCACAAATTTTGATATGTTGTCTCATTATTAACATTCTCTTGAATGAAATTACTGATTGTTTCTATAATTTCTTGCTTGACCCACTCATTCTTTAGGATTAAATTGTTTAATTTCCAATTAGTTTTTAGTCTGCCTTTCCATGGCCCTTTATTGGATATAATTTTTATTGCATCATGATCTGAGAAGGATTCATTTAATATTTCTGCCTTACTGCATAGAATTGTGAGGTTTTTAGGTCCTAGAACATGGTCAATTTTTGAGTATGTGCCATGAACTGCTGAGAAGAGAGTATATTCCTTTTTTATCCCCATTCAGTTTTCTCCAGAGATGTAACATACCTATCCTCTCTAAAATCCTGTTCACCTCCTTAACTTCTTTCTTGTTTATTTTGAGGTTAGATTTATCAAGTTCAGAGAGGGGGAGATTAAGGTCTCTCACTAGTATAGTTTTGCTATCTATTTCTTCCTCTAATTCCTTTACCTTCTCCTCTAGGGATTTGGATGCTATACCACTTGTTGCATATATGTTAAGTAGTGATATTGCTTCATTCTCAATGGTGCCTTTTAACAGGATATAGTTTCCTTCCTTATCTCTTTTAATTAGGTCAATTTTCGCTTTTGCTTTATCTGAGATAAGGATTGCTACTCCTGCTTTTTTTTTTACTTTAGCTGAGGCATGGTATGTTTTACTCCAGCCTTTTATCTTTACCCTGTGTGTATCCCTCTGTTTCAGATGTGTTTCTTGTAAACAGAATATTGTAGGATTATGATTTCTAATCCATTCTGCTATTTTTCTCCATTTTATGGGAGAGTTCATTCCATTCACATTTACAGTTATGATTGTTATCTATTTCTTTCCCTCCATCCTATTTCTGGCCCCGATAATGTTCATAGTTTCCCCCCTTCTCCCTTTCCCCCCTTAATAGTTTTCCTTTTGACCACCGCCTTCCTCAGTATTCCCTTATCAGACCCCCTCCCTTTACCTCCCCTTTGCCCTTACTTCTTCCCTCCCTACTAACCCCCCCCCTTTCGTAGCCCTTTCCCCCTCCTACTGCCTGTAGGATATTTTTATACTTAATGAAATATGTTATTTATTCTTCGCACCAAGAGTGACAGGAACAAATCTCATGCAAAGCTCCTCTCCCTCCCCTCTTTCCCTCTGAAATGATACTTTTTGCATTTCTTCTCCATAGAGTCCTATGCTTAACTGGTTGTTATTCCTTCCTTGCACCAGAACCAATGAGGTAAAAGCTCATATGATTCCCATCTCCCTCCCTTCTTTTCCTCTGCTATACAGTTTTTATGCCTCTTTGTGTGGCATAATTACCCTTTTCCACTCATTCATTCCCTTTCTTCCTTTGCAGTCCCTTTGTAGCCCTTAATAAGATTTTTAAAATCATCATTCTGTGTATTTTATACTCATAACCTCTACTTGTCTATAACCAGTTTGCTCTTATCAAATAGCAGGGTGTGTGTGTTTTCCTTGTTTACCTTTCTATGTCACTGTTGCATCTCGTAATTGGAGGTTGAATTTTCCATTGAGTTCTGGCTTTTTTATCAAGAAGGTCTGAAACTCTGTTATATTGTTGAATGGCCATCTCTTTGCCTGGAAGAATATGCTCAGTCTCTCTGGGTATGTGATCCTTGGTTATAACTCGACCTCTTTTGCCTTCCGGAAAATTGTATTCCACTACCTCCGATCTTTCAGTGTAAAGGCTGCCAAATCCTGTGCGATACTCACTGTGGACCCTTGATATTTGAATTGTTTCTTTCTGGCCACTTGAAGTATTTTCTCTTTTATCTGATAGTTCTGGAGTTTGGCCACAACTTTTCGAGGACTTTTCAGTTTGGGATCTCTTTCAGCAGGTGTCCAGTGGATTCTCTCAATTTCTATTTTACCCTCAGGTTCTAGTATCTCAGGACAGTTTTCCCTAATGAGCTCTTGGAGAATGTTGTCCAGGCTCATTTTTTCATCATGATTTTCTGGTAGGCCTATGATTCTCAGATTATCTCTCCTGGATCTTTTTCTGAGGTCAGTTATTTTTACTTTGAGGTATTTTACGTTTTCAAATTTTTCATTCGTGTTGCTTTGTTTGACTAATTCTTGGTTCCTCATAGAGTTATTTGTTTCAATTTGGTTGATTCTAGTTTTTAGCAAATCATTTTCCTTGGTTAATTTTTGCAGCTCCTTTTCCATATCATACACTTTTCTTTTTAGAGAGATGTTTTCTTCATTATAATGTTTTTCTAATTCTTCTATTTTGATTTTAAGAGAATTCTTAATTTGTCTTCTATCTCTCTCATTTGGTTTTCAAAGTTTCTTTTGATCTTAACTAGGAGAGCCTTCTGTGCTTGAGACAAATTCCCTATTGATGTTTCAGCTGTGGGTGTGGAGTCCACATTGTCTCCCTCTGAGTTTGGTTCCTCCCTCTGAGGATAGTAGGACTCCAGAGTCTTTGTCTTTGTAGTCTGCTTTCTACCCATTTTGAGGCAGGGCCCTAGCCATACCCTTCCTCTAGGGATCCCAAGCCTTTACTGTAGAGGGTTTTGCCCTGGGGCAAGAGTTACTTTGTTTTCAGGGTCAGAGGTGGGGTTTGGAGCAGGTGAGGTTCACTTTGTAATTCTGGTGTATGGAGGTCCTGATGGGGCTTTTTTTTTTTTAAATTTCTGGCCTATGAAGTGGTACCCCCAGGAGTATTTGCTGTCCAGGACAGAGGCTCCTGTATTTGCTTCTCACCTTGCTCTTTCCAGTCCCAGCCCTTTGGTGATAGGCCTGGTAGTGGCCCTTGTGGTTGGTGGGAAGACTTGCCCTCCGAGTTGATCAGGCCCCTTCCAGGCCTCCCTCTGCACCTGCCAGACATGCCTTCTGGGCCTCATTTAGAAGGTCTTTTACAGCAATGTACTTCCTACACATATATCAAGGACATTCAAGATTTTTTGGAAAATACAACAGCAAAACTAAGCCTATAAGATGACCTGAAAATAAATATTAGGTGAGGTATAAAATAGAATCATATACTTGTCAAATATATTTGCTGATGTAGGATAGGACATATAGAATAAATTCCAGGTTAAGGCATTATTACCTCTGGACCATATTCTATATAGTACTCTTTGGGGATGATGATTTGCTGATTATATCAAATCCCAGAACATTACACAGCCTCCTAGAAGAAATCTGCAGTCTCTCAAGTGAATTTGGTCTCATTTTGTTTCAATTCACATAAGAAAGACTAAGTGGATGGAAAAAAAAGTTCCTTGCCCAGATTTCAACATGCATTTAGATGGATGTTTGTACAAATTATCTAGACAAGAATAAGGTGAGAGATGACAAATGGATAGAGATTGTTCCACCAATACTCTTATGGTGTTGGGAGAAAGCTAGGGAGTTTGCTAGCATTTTTGTTGAATCCCCTTTGGTGAACTTTTGGTAGAACATAGACAAGGGGCTCTGATGGTAATAGAAAGTTGAAGATATTCCCTCCCCCTTAATAGGTCTAGGTGATTTTGAGGACCTTTCCTGATTGGAAAATATACTCTGCCCCCTAATAGGCTCACGTGGAACCTGTGGTGGGAGACTTATTTTTCAGGAAGGCACAACTTTTGTTACTTTGTAGTTAACTGGGTCACAAGGGTTGTTATATTCTCTTATCCTGGAAAATGCTATTCATACGCTGATGTGAGGTTTTGCTTTGGGGGCTCACTTATGGGAAGAGTTGTGTGATTTGGCCAGATGAGACTCTGCATAGCCACTGAGCCCCCAGATTTGAAAACCCAGATGTTGGTGCTTCTCTCTCTGGTGACTAACTGTTTGTATGTGATGGTCAGACAGCTAGAAGTTCTGTCTATTGGTCTACTGAATTGTGTTATTTTCTCTGTCTGTATTTTTATCTGCTTGTAATTTCTGTTTGTATTTTTTCAGAAGTTCAGGGTGCTGACTTTTTCTCCTGAACTAGGTGAATGATATATGTTTGATTAAAGTAAGATTGTTAACCCTTTTTGAGTTGCTTTCCTTTAGAAAAGAAGATCAAAGAACCTAAGCTAGTAGCCATCCTGGGTATGCTAGGGTGTGTGCTGCTAGAGGGGCACAGAGGAGAGGCAAGCATGGATAAATTGTAATCTACATGGCTAAGTCTGTGATTCTTTGATTTTTTTTGAGAGCAACCAGAATTATGAAAGTTCTTGAATGAAGACCATATTAGAATCCCCTGAAAAACATCCCTTATATTCTGAGACTTTATGTTGCTGTCTAGCTCACTTTGTAAAATTAGACAAGTACCTTTTCTCTGAAGTCTAGCTTCTTTGTCTGGAAAATGAAAAGTCTGGATCAGATGAAATTTTGCTTCCCTTCCAGATTTCAAATTCTATAAATCCATGTTACCATTTTGCCTATAATCTTTATTATGAACATTTAAATTGATAATCTGGCAATGGGCATTTTTTTTTTGTTCCATAGATGTTTCTACAACCTGAAAATAACTCATTTCTGACATGAGTCACTTAAGAATAATTTTATAAGTGTAGTCAAATTTCATCAACTGATTGTCTGGCTAAAGGGAAGGTAAAATTCATATCAAAGGAGAAGAAAGCAACACAATGAAAAGATACTATTTTTAATTATATCAAATCCAAAATAGCTTGTATGAACAAACTTTTATCTATGAAAAAGGTGATTTTTTAAACTTTTCCAAAGAATTCACTTTTAATAGTATTTTATTTTTCCCCAGATACATGTCAAAAAAATTTTTTAGCATTCATTTTTACAAGATTTTGAGTTCCAAATTTTTCTCTTTCCCTCCCCTCCCCTTCACACATATAAAATGGTAGGCAGCCTGATATAATTTATACATGTGCTATGATGTAAAAGTATTTTCATATTAGTCACAGTTGTGAAAGCAGAAATAGATCAAAAGGAAAAAAATGACAAAGAATAAAGTAAGTGGAAAAATATATTCTGATTTGCATTTAGATTCCATCAGTTCTTTATTTGGTTATGGATAGCATTTTCCTTCATGAGTCCTTTATACTTGTTTTGGATCATTGTGCTACTGAAAAGAGCTGAGCCATGCATAGTTGATCATCACACAATGTTGCTGATACTGTGTATAATGTTCTCCTTGTTTTGCTCATTTCACTTTGCATCATGTACAAGTCTTTGTACAAGTCTTTCCAGGTTTTTCTGAAATCTACCTGTTCATCATTTCTCATTGTACCTTAATATTTCATTACATTCATATATCACATGTTTTTCAGGCATTTCCCAATTGATAGTCATGCCTTCAGTTTCAAATATTTTGCCACCACAGAAAGGGCTGCTATAAATATTTTTTACACACATAGGTCCTTTTCCCTTTTTATGATTTCATTGGGAGACAGATCTAGTAGGGGTATTGCTGCAACAAAGAATATGAATAGTTTGGTTGCCCTTTGGGCATAGTTCCAAATTGTTCTCTAGAGTGGTTGTATCAGTTCATAACTACACCAACAGTTCATTAGTGTTTCAATTTTCCCACATCTTCTCCAGCATTTATAATTTTTCTTTTCTGTCATATTAACCAATCTGATAGGTGTCAAGTGGTACCTCAGTGTTGTTTTAATTTGCATTTCTCTAATCAAAAGTGATTTAGAGAACTTCTTCATATGCCTATTAATCGTTTTGATTTCTTCATTTGAGAACTGCCTATTCATATGCTTTGACAGATTATCAAATGGAGAACAGCTTGTATTCTTGTAAATTTGACTCATTTCTCTATATATTTGAGAAATGAGGCCTTTATCATAGACACTTGATGTAAAGATTATTTCCCATTGTTCTGCTTTCCTTTTAATATTGGTTGCATTGATTTTGTTTGTACAAAACCTCTTTAATTTATTAAAATCAAAATTATCTATTTTACAATTTTGTAGTGCTTTCTACCTCTTGCTTGGCCATGAATTCTTCCCCTCCTCATAGTTCTGAGAGGTAGATTATTCCTTGTTCTTCTAATGTGCTTATGGTGTCACCCTTTATGTCTAAAACATGCCAAAGGTCTATCATATCCAATTTTTCTACAATTCTATTTACCTTCTAACTTCTTTCTTGTTTATGTTTCTGATTTTATATATTCAGTTCTTAAAGGGGACAGTTGACCTCCACCACTAGTATAGTTTTGCTATCTATTTTTTCCTTTAACTCATTTAACTTCTTTAATGATTTGGATGCCATACCACTTGGTGCATATATGTTTAGTATTGATATTACTTGATTATCTATGGCACCTTTTGGTAAGATGGATTTTCCTTTAATTAGGTCTATTTTTGCTTTTACTTTGTCAGAGATCAGGATTGCTACCCTTGCTTAATTTTTTTAATTTTAGCTGAAGTATAATAGATTTTTGTTCCAACCCATTACCTTTACTCTGTGTGTATCTCTCTGCTTCAAGTAAGTTTCTCATAAACAATATATTGCAGAATTCTGTTTTTTGATTCACTCTGCTATCTTTTTCCCATTCACATTAGTTATGATTACTACCTGTGTATTTCCCTCCATCCTATTCCTCCTCCTGTCTGTCCTCTTTCTCCTTTTACCCTTTCCTTCCTCACCAGTGTTTTGGTTCTGTCTACCATCTCCCCTGATATGCCTTCCCTTCTGTCAGTCCTGTCCTCCCCATACCCACTCCTGGCCTCTTACTTGATCTCCTTTCCTCCTACATAACTGTCAGGTAAGATAGATTTCTATGTTCAACTGATTATATATATATATATATATATATATATATATATATATATATATATATATATATATAATTCCCTCTTTGAGCCAATACTTATGAGATTAAAGTTCAAACAATGCTCATCTCTCATCCTCCCACCTTCCCCTCCATTGTAATGGTAATTCATGCCTCTTCATGTGAAATAATTTACCCCTTTCAAATTCTCTCTTCCTTTTGCACCTACCATAGTCTTCTTTCTTATTCTTTAATTTTTTATATCCTTCTCTCAAATTCACCTTATACTCATTACCTCTTTCTCCATATATTCCTTCTAGCTGTACTATTAGTGATACAATTTTAAGAATTAAAAATATCATCTCATGTAGGGATGTAAATAGTTTAGCTCTATCAAATTCCTTGTTTTCTTTTCCCCTTCCCCCTATTTATGCTTCTCTTAGGTCTTGATATTAGGGGTCAAATTTTTGGTTTAATTCTGATCTTCTCTTTATGAAAGTTTGAAATTCTTATATTTCATTGAATGATCATTTCCCCCTTCCAGTATTATGCTTAATTTCACAGGGTAGATGATTCTTGGTTGCACTCCTCATTACTTTGTCTTCCAGAATATCATGTTCCATAACCTCCAGTCCTTAATATTGTAGCTGCTAAATCCTGTGTAATCCTGATTTTGGTTTCCTGATATTTGAATGGTTTCTTTTTGGCCACTTGCAATATTTTTTCCCTTGACCTGGTAGTTCTGAAATTTGACTATAATGTTCCTTGGAATTTTTATTTTGGAATCTTTTCCTGACATGATCAGTGGATTATTTCAATGCCTATTTTGCCCTCTGGTTCCAGGACATTAGGACAGTTTTCCTTGATAATTTCTTGAAATATGCTGTCCAGGTCCTCCTTTTGATCATGGCTTTTAGGTAGCCCAGTGATTCTGATATTGTCTCTATTGGATCTATTTTACAGGTCAGTTGTTTTTCTCATGAGGTATTTTACATTTTCTTCTATTTTTCATTCCTTTAAATTTGTTTGATTGATTTTTGAAGTCTCATAGAGTCATTAACTTCCACTTGCCCAATTCTAAATTTTAAGGTGTTCTTTTCCTCAATTAGTTTTTGTATTTTATTTTCCATTTGGCCAATTGTACTCTTTAGGGAGTTATTTTCTTCAGTAGATTTTTGTATCTCTCTTTTCATTTGGCCAATTTTACTTTTTAAGCAATTTTCCAAGCTCTTGACTCCTTTTTCATAATTCTCTTGCATCACTCTCATTTCTTTCCCCAATTTTTTTCTACCTATCTTATCTGATTTTTAAACTCCTTTTTTTAATCTCTTCCATGAGTTCTTTCTGGGCTTGAGACCACTTCCTGTTTTAATTTTGAGTTTTGTCTATAGGTGTTTTGACATTGTTGTCCTCTTACAACTTTGTTTCTTGGTCTGCCCTGTCACCCTGTCACCATAATAACTTTCTATGATCAGATTATTTTTGTTGTTATTGTTGTTGGTAGTTTTTGTTTTTTTTTTTTTGCCTTTTTCCTTTCTTTTAAATTTCTGTTTTGCTTCAGAGGTGGAAGGGATGGTGTCTCAATCTTCTTGTGCCAGTGGTTACAGGCCCTGGCTGTTTTTCTGGTGGTGTGCTGATGTTGTCTTGAGACTTTGAATCTGGTGCTGCACTGAGGTGGTGGTGTGGGTCCTTGTTGGTGCTGCTGAATATTATAGGGATCTGGCAGGTTACCTGGTGCTGAGCTGGGGTCCTAAGGTGATGTGTAGCATGTGTTGAGACCTGATGGAGTGCTTCTGCATTTCCCTAGGGCCACACTGAAGCATATGGAGGATGGCCACTGGAGGATGCCTATTTGCCCTCTGCTGTGCTTAAGTACATGGCAGTCTGGCTGCTAGAGGATGCTTGTTTGCCCAGGGGTACACTGAAGCAAGTGGGTTCTCAGAGTTGGAAACTTCTTGATCCCCTGGATATACTAATGCATGTGGAGTGCTCCTGGTGTTGGCATTTGCTTCTCCATTGCACTGGGATCAGGATCTCCCACTTAAATTGCTGAGGTGGGGCCTGCTACTGGTTTGCTGGGGTGTTTCCCGGCCTAAAATGCTCTCCCCTTTCACCTGAGTGAGATGGACCTTTCCTGAACATCTTCCAAGTTTCTAGGGTTAAAAGATTGTTTCACTATATCTTTTTGCTGATTCTGCTATTGCAGGATTTGTTTGGGGATACTGACTAAGGTATAGTTACCGTGATTTACTACTTACTCCACTATCTTGGCTCCCAAAAGTTCAAGATTATTTTAAAAAATAGAGTTTGACTGATTCTAACTAATTTAACTGAGTCACCACACTGAAGATTCAATCAAATTTCAGAAACTGCCCTAGTCAGTAAATATCTGATCTCCCCACCAAACAGAGAGACAAACCAAGGGTAACACCAGTCCAAAAAACACATTAAAATCATTTAAGAGGAAATCCACAAAAAACTAGACACGAAGAGTATGTGGGAGCTGACTCACATTGGTGGTGAGCTGATTGTTAATTTTTTTTGTGTGTGAACATTTGCACCTTGGAAATAGTCAAATAATACAAATTAGGGCTTGATTTATTATTCTATTCATTTGTTAGACTTAAGAAAGTGATGGAGAAAATGTTAATGGTACAGATTAATTTTAAAAGTGTATTGTGTGTACATTTTAGGGGGAGATTCATTTGTTAAACATTTACCAGAATATCCCTATAGATAGCCTTCTCATTAATAGCTCCCAATTACAGGATACTTTTAGCTGCCTAAAAACATGCCCATATCTCTTCAGTACTTAAAAAAGACAAATACAACAAACAAAAAACTCTAATTAATCTTACCATCTTCATTAGTTATTATCCCATATTTTTGCCCCCTTCTCAGGTAACTCCTTGAGAAATGTGTCCATATTAGGTATCTCCAATTCTCTAAACTCTCTTCTAAACCCTTTGTAATCTGGTTTCTGTCTTTATCACTCATCATCCATATCTCCAAAATCACTCAGTCAATTAAAAAAAATGTTGGACACCTACTATGTACAGGTACCACACTAAGTGCTGAGGTTAAAAAGAAAAGACAGCCTCTGCTCTTAAAGTACTCACAGTCTAATGTGGGAGACAACATGCAAACAACCATGTGGAAACAAGTTACATACAAGAGAGATTGGAAATAATCAACAGAGAGGAGGCACTAGAACTAAGATAGATTAGGATAGGCTTCTTGCAGAAGATGGGACTTTAGCTGGGTCAGAGAAGCCAGGAGGCAGAATTAATTAGGAAGAGCTTTCCATTCATGGATTGAAACTAGTGAAATGCTTGGAATTGAGAGATGTATTGCATTGTTAAAGGAATAGTAAAGAAGTTTGTGTCACTGGATCAGAGTATGTGTATGTGTGAGGGACAGGATGTAGGAAGACATTTCTTTTTTTTTTGGGGGGGGGGAAGGACTGTTTATGAAGGGTTTCAGATGCCGAACAAGATTTTGTATTTGATCCTTGAGGTGATACTTAGTTGAGGAGGATGGGGTGTGAAACAGAGTTAGATTGCCCTTGAGGAAAACCACTTTTATAGATAAGTGGAGGGTGAACTGGAATAGAGAGAAACTTTTGTTAAGGAGATCAACCAGAAGGCTTTTGAAATAGTTCAGGCTTGAGGTGATGAGGATATGCAATGAGCTCTTGGCAGTGTAAGAGGAGGAAAAGGGACTTATATCAGATGTGTTATTATATCTATTCCATATTATCCAGAAGCATCTGGGTTGATTGAAAGAATGAATGGATTACTGAAAGGATAATTGAGGAAGTTAAGTTCCAATAATTCATATCAACATTGGGAGGATAATTTGTTCATGGCTTTGCGTAATTTGAATAATAGACCATTGGGAGGAAGTACACCTCTAGCCAGAATGATGACCCCCAATCTGCAAATTAGAAAGCAACAAACACACAAGATCCCAAATATTGAGTATTGGACCTTGAGGCCAGATGTCCCAGCACCGTACCCAGGACCACCTGGTTCAGTGAGGTATGATTTACATTGTTTAGAGGACTTTTGGTTGGACAGAAAAGAAATAAGAAAAATCTCCACTGGGATATGCATAAGAATCCCTAAAAATCACTTTGGACAGATTTTACCCAAATCAGGATTAGCAGCTCAAGGAATACATGTATTGGCTGGAGTAATAGATTCTAATTATCAAGGAGAAATTGTTGTAACATTCCAGAATTTAGGTGAAGGGCCCATACAGATTCACAAGAATGATAGGATAGTTCAAGTGATTATCGTTCCTTGTAAAACAATGCCACTTGTAAAAACTGACCCTCCTTCCAAAATAACTGTCACAGGAACTGAAGGATTTGGTTCTACTGATAGAATAAAATCAGGAGCTAAAGTATGGGTAAAACGGAAGCCAGATGATGTTCCAAAGGCTGCAGAGATTATAGCATATGGGAGGGATAACACTGTAACTATTGTTTATTCTGGAGAAGATGATTACAAAATTGTACCCTTAACTCATTTATTCTACCGTGAGTGAGGCTACAATAGTCTGGTTATTGTCTCTTTGCTTTTTCTTGATTTTTTGTTTGTTCACCTTGTTTGTTAGATTTGTTTCCACAGGCTTGGTACCCTCCATCTGTAGATGCCTGATAACTTAAGCTGGATGTCACCCCCTGTCTGCAACTGTGATGTGTCACCCTTGGACCTGGCATCAAGCATATTAAGAACTGACCTCTCAAATGGGACCCCTTAGGACAGGGACAGCTCTACATCTGATTTCAGCAGCAAGTAGCCATAGAAGAAGAGATCTTCACCCCTTACCACAAGATTTTGGGGCCCCATTTGTTTGGGGTGGGAGGAATGATGGGGAGCTTGTGCTCAAGTCCCACCCTAAAATATGGTTTTCTGTGTTTATTGTGTGCTATTCTTGTTATATTGTTGTGAAATTTTGTTGACACCAGTTATTCCTACTGTATTTTTGCCAAGTAAGGGACATGAAAGATCTTGGGGCCGAATGTAAGGGTTATGGGATTTAAAGATCTTCCATGCCCCGTTGGACTTGCTGACGTAGCAGGAAGGGGTGGAGCAAGAGGAAGCGGAAGCCAAGCTAGCGTTCCTGTGGTGGCTGGCGGTGGTGGCGATGGTGGCAGAAGCAGCAGAGGTAGCGGCAGCACAAAGCCCTTTTTGACTTAGCCAGAATTTCTGCTAAGGACTCCTGCTGAGGACTGCCAGGGGCCGGAGCTGCTGGGAACGTGCTTCCCAGATGCTGGGTGGTTTCTGTGAGTGGGGAGAGGGGGACCTTTGCCTGAGGTAGCCTGTTCTGTTTTAAAGGCTTGAAAATGTGGGTGCTTTCTACTTTATCTACCTGTGCCAATATCATAACTACTCTGATGGCTTTCACTTTCTGGTTTCGGGACTCAGTCTTTTGGTATCTTAATAAATTTTCTAGTTTATTTCCCCATATGGCAAGCATGACGTATTTTGTAATGGATAATTATATCAGCACATTTGTAATCTCCATAGGCATTGTGAATATGGCATTGCTGATACAGTTATAAAGATAAAATCAACAGGACTTTAAAATAGATTCAATAGTGTGTGTGTGTGTGTGTGTGTGTGTGTGTGTGTGAGAGAGAGAGAGAGAGAGAGAGAGAGAGAGAGAGAGAGAGAGAGAGTAGTTAAGGATGATGTTTATGTTGTAAACTTAAGAGATGTGGAGGATGTTGGTGTCCTCAACAGTGTTAGAATGGTTAGGAAGAAGGAAGGGGCTTTGGGGAAAATAATGAGTTCTCTTTTGGACATGTTGAGTATATGACATCTATGTGATATCCATTTTGAGATGTCTGAAAGGCAGTTTGAGATTTAAGATGAGGTCAGTGGACAGGTTAGGACTGGAGAAATAGGTCTTAGAATTATTAGAACAGTAAAGAAACATTAATTGAATCCGTGGGACCCGATGAGATCACTATTGATCCAAAGTTACTAATCTCGAAATTGCCAAATTTACTGTCCTCTTCTTTATCCTTATTCTTCTTGACCTCTCTGCAAAGTGACAATGCTGGTCAAATTCTCCTCCTAGACATATTCTCCTTCCCAGATTTTCATGACACTGTTTTCGCCTGGTTTCTTCTTTTACCTTTTTGATGGCTTTTTAATGTTTCCTTTACTTGTTCTTTCATATTATGTCCACTAACCATGAATGTCCTCCAAAGCTATATCCTAGACCACTTTTCCTTCCCTCTGTACTATCTCGGTTAGTGATGTCATTAGCTCCTATGGTATCAAAATGATTATCCCTAGTCAGATGATTCTCAGATGTACATATCCAGCCCTAACCTCTCCTTTTCTATAGGTTCTCATCAAACATTTTGTACATTTCAAAAAGCATATAAAACATGAATGTCAAACTCAGTATAACCAAAGCAGAAACCACTATATTTCTCCCCTATGCAAATTATCTTCTTTATCAAGCTTCCAAATTATTATGCAGAGCAATATTATTTTCCCAGTTATCTAGGCTCTTAATTTCTATGTCACAGTTAACTTCCCATTATGACTCCATATAGTTAGTCTATTGCCAAATATTGTCATTTATACCTTAACAACATTTTTCCTACTTATTTTTCACCACTAATAAACTCTTCAGACTTTCCCACCATGTTTTAACTGCCTTTTCCCTCTACTTCTGTGACTCTTTTTTTTTCTCATTGGAGAGCTTTTCCTTGGGTCTCTATTTGGAGGAAAAACCTGGACCAGCAATCCTTTATTCTCCCCATTTTGCCAACGTGCCTTGTGTTGGTACATTCTTTACCCCTCCCTGCTTTTAGCTCTCCTCCCCACCCCCTGCATTAGAATATAAATTTCTTGAATACAGGGCTTTTCATTTTTTATTCACTTGTTTGTTCTTTTATTTATATACCCAACACTTAACACAGTTACTGGCACATAGTAAGCTCCTAATAAATACTAGTTGACTTGATGCATAAAACCAGCACCCTAGTTCAAGCTCTAACCATCCCTCACCCAGAGTATTCGAATTATTTTCATTGGTTTTTCTGACACATATCTCTCATCCACTCCAATTAAATTGATCTTCCTGAAGAGCTTGTCTGTCCATGTTATACCCCCACCCCCAATAAACTCAGATATTTCCTTACCTCTGGGATCAAATATAAAAGTCTCTGGTATTCAAAACTCTTTGTAACCTTTCCCCCCTACCTTCTAAGTCTTCTTATACTTTATTCCTATCCATACACTAGTTGGAAGGACCCGCTTGCTATTTTTTTTTTGTTGAAAACCCTCCCTCCTATTCGCTGTTGCTAAACCTGGAATGCTCTTTGTCCCCATCTGCAGCTCTTAGTCTCCCTGCCTTTCTTCAAGATTGAGCCCAAATTTTACCTTCTGCAGAAGGCTTTTCCAGGCCCTCCAGCTGTTAATGCTTTCCCCTCTCACATTTGTTTCTCTCTACTCTATACATACACATATACATACATGAAAAATATAGCTAGTTAGGTAAAGTGCTATTTCTGCCTCATGCTTCATAAGGAGCTTAGCATATAGCAATTGCTTAATAAATAAGTATTTGGATGAGTAACTAATTGGCTGGATGGCGAGACAAGGAACCTGACTGGTTCTAACATTTAGAACACTACTTCATAAATGCTTTCTGGCTGGACGAGATTATTGATTACAGAAGTTTCAATATGCTAATGGGGTAAGAAGAATGCCAAGGACTATGGAGAGAATGGATATTGAGAAACTTGAAGAACAAGGCCTGCTACTGTTGTCCAGTCATTCAGCTGTATCTGACCATTCATGACCCTATGGACCACAGCTCACCAGGTCCTTCTTATTCAGCTATTTTTTAAAGTCTCTACTGGTTCAGGTTCACTGTTTCTCTGATGCTATCTAGCAAATTGTCTTCTCTCTCCTCCTTTTGCCCTCAATCTTTCCCCACATCAGGGTCTTTTCCAATGAATCTCATCTTCACTTTATGTAGCAAAGTATTTAAGCTTCGGCTTCAGTATTTGACCTTCCAGTGCATAGCCTGAATTAATTTCTTTAAATATTGACTGATTTGGTCTCCTTCCTGTCTAAAGGACTCTGAAAAGTATTTCCCAGGACCACAATTTGAAAACACTGATTCTACAGCACTCTGCTTTCCTTATAATTCAACTCTCACAACTATACTCTGCTACTAGAAAAAAATCATAGCTTTGACTAGATAGCCCTTTGTTGAGAAGGTGATGTCTCTGCTTTTTAGTGGCTATCCAGATTTGCCATAGCTTTCCTTCCAAGGAGCAAACATCTTTTGGTTTCATGGTTGCATTTGCTGTCTGCAGTGATTTTTGAGCCCAAAAATATAAAATCTGGTCCTGCTTCCATTTCTTCTTCCTGTATTTGACAGAAAGTAATGGAACAAGTTGCCAAGATCTTAGATTTTTTTTCAAAGCAATTGGGGTTAAGTAACTTGCTCAGGGTTACATGGCTAGTTATTTCTGGGTGTGGTGCGAAGTATCTGAGCCCAAATTTGATCCCAGGTCATATCGACTCTGGGGCCGGTGCTCTTACTCACTGAGTCACCTGGCCGCCCCTAGATCTTAGGTTTTTGAGCTTAAGTTCCAAGCCAGCATTTGCATTCTCCTCCTCTTTCACTCCTGTCAAGAGGAATTAAGGCTCTTCACTTTCTGCTCTCACAGTGGTATTATCTGCATATCTGAAATTGTTGATATTTTTTTCCAGCAACCTCAGTTTCAGCTTTTGATTCATCCAGCCTAGCATTTCATATGATGTACTCTGCATATAAGGTAAATAAATAAGGTGACAACATACAACCATGTTATACTCCTTTTCTAACCTTAAACCAGTAAGTTCCTCGTTCCATTCTAACTGTCTTTCTTGGCCCACATACAGGTTCCTCAGTTGACAGATAAGATAATATGGCCCTCCTATCTCTAAGGACTTGCTACATTTGGTTATGATCTAAACAAAGGCTTTAGTATAGTCAATGAAGCAGAAGTAGATATTTTTATGGAACTCCCTTGCTTTCTCCATATTCCAGGAAATGTTGGCAATTTGGTCTATTGTTTCTTTGCCTCTTCAAAAATCAGCCTGTTATTCTGGTAATTCTCAGTTCACATATTGCTTAAACCTAGCTTGCAGCACCTTAAGCATAACTTTGCTGGCATGTGTATAGACAAACTTCCCCCCCAGTAAGTTTAACAATAAAAAAGAAAGTGGGGAGGGAAATTGTGGCAGAACATATATTGGGAAGAAAATTCAAGGAAAGTTTTGTTTGTTGGCTTTTAGGGTAGTGGGGAACAGAACATATTTGTAGACATATGGGAAGAATTCCACGGAGAGGGAAAGATTAAAGATGCCTAAGAGAGAGGGTAGAAAAGTTCTGAAGGGAGAGAAAAGGCATGAAACAAAAGATACACGTTGAAAGAATTCCCTTATTGAGTAGAGAGAGTAGAAGGAAGAGAGAATGCGCAAGGAAGCAGTGGATTTGTGACGAGTGGAAAAGAAGTGACAGAGTTCCTATTTGATGGCTTAGCTTTTTTAGGCAAGGAGGAGCTAGGTTATCTGCTGTTCTGTATGAAATTTAGTGTCAAGACACCTTGTGGCATAGAGGAGGCAGAAGAAAACAAACTAAAAAGTTTTGGAGCAATTGAGTGAAATTAAATATTCAATAAATGGAGTGGAGAAACACTTGGGAACAGCAACAACATACATACTTTTAAAATAGTACTTTTGAACACAGCAGACTTTGAGGATACTAGCTAGAGCAGTGTGCAAGGATATGTTCAGCTAGATATGTTTTGAGTGTGAGTCTGGTGGTAATCTTTGTCTGTCATTTGAGAAGTGGCTAGTTATGTTCAGGGAGGTTCAACACCAAGTTGGTAATAACAAGATGAATTTTTCTGTTACAGATCACAAAAACTTTTACTAATGACTGAGAGGTTGAAATCTGCCCTAGTGGAGGGGGTAGCCACATGAGGAACATTTCTATCTATCTATCTATCTATCTATCTATCTATCTATCTATCTATCT
>NW_027187246.1:3563169-3564211 GCF_028583685.1 Petaurus breviceps papuanus
TCTATCTATCTATCTATCTATCTATCTATCTATCTATCTATCTATCTATCTATCTATCTATCTATCTATCTATCTATCTAGTATTAATTTATTTGGAGCGTGTGTGTGTGTGTGTGTGTGTGTGTTCATGTGATTTCAGAGAGAAAGATGCAGTCTTCTGTATTTGAAAATTTCAACTTCAGAATAAGACGTTGACTGTAAGAAATGAATAAAATAGGAGTGATCATTGTATAACAAGTTTTTTAAGCAATAAAAAGCAGCCTTCAGCCAAATCCTATAAATACAGTATTTATGAACATGTGAATGAAATGTAACACCCAGTCTATGACCTGCATGAAGAGAGGTAAATGTGTCTTATGATTGGCTGAATAACAATGACTGGAACACAGTGTAAAAGGTTCAGTTGATTGGACGCACATAAAGAGAGGTAGAAGGAAGGAGGGAGGGAGGAAGAGACAGAGACAGAGAGAGACAGAGAGAGAGAGAGACAGAGAGAGAGAGACAGACAGACAGACAGAGACAGAGAGAGACAGAGAGACAGAGACAGAGAGACAGAGACAGAGAGAGACAGAGAGAGAGAGAGAGAGAGACAGAGAGAGAGAGAGACAGAGAGAGAGAGAGAGGGAGCGAGGGAGAGAAAGGAGACAGGGGAGGGGAGGGGCGGGGAAGGGAAGGGGAAGGGAGATAGAAAGAGAGAGAGAACTTTTGAAAAACCCCTGGAATATTTGCTTTACATCTTGTTGAAGTTTACTCAGTAAAATTAACAATTATATACAATAATTTTCTAGAAGACACAAATTTTAAAAGTTCATAGAACATTAGTTTTCATATGAAAGGGACCTTTGAGGTCATATAATATGATTCTCTCATTTTAGAAAAGACTAAAGCCAAAGTTTGTTTTTACAGATGTACTAAAGACAAAATAAACAACATTGTCCAGGGGTTCTTAGAGATTTAGTCCAATGTCTCTTACTTTCTAGATCTACAGGTCTGTATACTACTACTACTACTACTACTACTACTACTACTACTACTACTACTA
>NW_027187246.1:3564221-3586721 GCF_028583685.1 Petaurus breviceps papuanus
TACTACTACTACTACTACTACTACTACTACTACTACTACTACTACTATCCACCAATAAATATTAAATTTATCTATATGCCAGACACTGTGCTAAGCACTGGAGATTAAAAAGAGGAAAAAGATAGCCCTCCCCTCAAGAAGCTTACAATCTAAATTGGGGAGACAACATGCAAACAAATACATACAAAAGAAGACATATATAAGATAAATAAGAAATAATTAGTAGAGGAAAGGTAGTAGAATTAAGAAAGGTTGGGGAAGGCTTCCTGTAGGAAGTAGAATTCTAACCAAGACTTAAAGGAATTCAAGGAATTCAATAGGTAGAATTGAGGAGGAAGAACATTTCAGACAGCAAATGTTTGAGCTAAGAGTTGGAATATCTTGTTCATGGAAGACCCAGAAGGCCATTGGATCCAAGCGTAATTGGTGGGGAATAATATATAAGAAGACCGGAAAAGTCAAAGGGGATGAAATTATGAAGGGCTTTCAATACGAAACATAGGAAGATGAGAATGATGGTGATGATGATGATACTAATGGCTAGCACTTCTAATATAATACAATCCAACAAAAATTTATTAAGCACCCAATATATGCTGGGCACTGTGCTAAGTGCTTTACACATATTATATCATTTGATGGTGACAACCACCCCGGGAAGCCAATGTTATTATCATTCTCGTTTTAGGGTTGAGATTAATGACTTGCCAAGGTCACACAGCTAGTCAATGTCTGACACAGGATTTGAACTCAGGTCTTCCTGACTTCAAGACTAGTACTCTATCCACTGTTACCAAGCTATCTTTCAATAATAATCTATATTCCATATGATTACCTCTTGTCACTGAAAGAGATATGGTATTTAAAAGATTAAGTAATTCTACCTAGGAAATTCAATTATTATGACCTTTGAAATCTTTTCCCTAAATATTCTGGTTAATAAAAATCTAGGTGTCATTTCTTCTTAATACTTAGCTCTCTATTGTTCTTCACAGTAACTCGGAAGTAAAGAAAGACCCTCTTTACCTTGTCTGTTGTTTTGTAATTTCAAGCCTAAATGCTCTGTGAGATGAGGGAGGGAAATATGTTTTTCTAGATTCACAACTGAGAGTATAGTCGTGCAATGTATAGAATCAAGGGAATACACATGTGGACTTTTTAGACATTGGAAAATGACCACACTAAAACAAAGTAACAATATTTTAATTTGTAATAATTGTATAGTGAAAACTAACACTTTAATGACTGTGATTACCGTTAGTATGCAATATAGGAAACTTCATTTTTTATTAATTATTCTCCCAAATTTGCAGAGTGACATTTCAAAATATTAAGTATTAAATATTAACAAAGAAGCCTACTTGAAATTCAAACACAGTTCTGCACATATGCTGAGTACAGAAAAAGTCACCACTACAGGGAAACTCACAGTACCAGTACTATGGTCAGTAAAAAGTACAGAAAGCAAAATGAATTTTCTTCAGCAGAGAGGCATTTTAAACATCATTTCCTTGGTCTGAATAGACAGCAATTTTTCTTTTCTTTTCCTTTTTTTTTTTTTTTTTGCAAGGTGGGGGTAAAGCAGGGCAATTGGGGTTAAGTGACTTGCCCAAGGTCACATGGCTTGCAAGTGTTAAGTGTCTGAGACTGGATTTAAACTCAGGTCCTTGTGACTCCAGGGCCAATGTCTATTCACTGCACCACCTAGCTGCCCCTAGACAGTGATTTTTAAACTGGGGGAGTGTCTCTGAACTTTTAAAAAATAAATATTTTAAAAACTATATTTCAGTATAACTGATTTACTGTGTAATCCTATGTGATTTGTGTTATACTTTTCAAAACATTCTGAGAAGGGGTGCATAGGCTTCCCTAGGCTGCCAAAGGAACTCTTGATATGGAACCAGGTTCAGATTCAGATGTGTGTCACTGCTGTAATAGCTAAAACACACACACATTTTATGTAGCAATCATTAAAATGCCTTTTCTTTGGTAGGAAAAAGGGAAAGGAAAAGACAAAATTTTAGAGGTCTTAAAATATTTTATTCTTAGAATGATTTAATTTCAGGCTGAAGAGATGATCTTACATATCATTCAGGATAGTCCTTTCATTTTATAGGGGAGGAAACTAAGGCCCAGAAAGAGGAAGAACTTTGCTCAAATTCATCATGCTATTTCCCTACTCAGATGAAGGAGTTTGAGAGAGTTCTCATTGGATGGCTTAAGTACTTTTAGTTTTAAAGCAAACTAAATCACTGGTGAAAGTTATTAGGATGGGATTGCAGGTCAGAAGATCACAGATTTAAATTTGGAAGGTTCTTCAAAGACGAGCTAATCCAAACTTCTCCACTTTACATACTAGGTAACTGAAAAGCAGAGAAGCAAAGTTGCTTGGCTGAGATAATAGAGATAGTAAGTAGCAGAGTTGAAATTTTATCTCAGGTTTTCTGACTCTAGTTCCAATATTCTTTCTATTACACCATGGAAGCTATTTTTGAAACTGGTTAAAGTTAATAATGCATATTTGAGAATTTTTTAAAAATTTCTTTTAAACCTTGCTCCAATTGTGCTATATAGGGTAGTTAGGTGGCACATTAGATAGATGCCTGGGCCTGGTGTCAGGAAGCCCCATCTTTCCAAGTTCAAATATGACTTCTGGCACTAGCTGTGTGACCCTGGGCAATTCATTTAACTCTCTTCGCCTCAATTTTCTTATCTGTAAAATGACCTGGAGAAAGAAAGTCACTCTAGGCAAATCACTCTAGTATCATTGCCAAGAAAACTCTAAATGATGTCATGAGGAGTCTGACATGATGACTGAAATGACTCAACAAAAACAACCAACTATGATATTATGTCTTTTAAAAAACCCTAGGAATTTGTGGCATATATTTTATCTTAATAATATTGTATTTGTTTATTGAAAAAAAGCTCATGTTATTGAACTATAAGCTTAGTCCTCTAAAAAGACAGTTCTTTGGACTGAGGCTCAAAAAGAATCTGTATTCACCTAATAACAACCAAATATAAGAAAAGTAATACCAACTCACATTTTAAAAGCAATCAATCAACCAATGGGAAAAAAAAAAAAAAACATTTATTAAGGATCTACTAGGGGCAGCTAGGTGGCACAGTGAATAGAACATCGGCCCTGGAGTCAGAAGGACCTGAGTTCAAATCCGGTCTCAGACACTCGACACACTTACTGTGTGACCTTGGGCAAGTCACTTAATCCCAAATGCCCTGCTTTACCCCCTCCAAAAAGCAAAAAAAAAAAAAAAGGATCTACTATATAACACATGGTTAAGGGCTAGTGATAATTCAATGGCAAAAGTGAAACAGCTCAGACCTTTACCTTAGAGTCTAATAGGGAACACAAAAAGTACAACTATACATGGATACAAAATTTATGCAAAATGAATACAAAGTAGTTTGGGAAGGGGGATATATTCTGTAAAGTTTCACATCAAAGTTGGGACATCCTAAGGGAAGCAAGAGATTATATGAGGTAGAGACCAAGAATACAGACATTCCAGATGGAGGGTACAGACAGGACAAGGACATAAACATGGGAGGAGAATTTTGGTTGAGGAAAAGTAGGTGAGTGGAGGCACAGCACACAGAGTACCTGGAAAAGAATGAAGGCTGTAAATGCCAAACAAGGGAACTTATGTTAGATTCTAGGTGTAATAAAGATGTTCTGGAGTTTTCTAGGTAGGGGTATAGTGTGAGAGATCCAGCAAGGCTGTGCACTTTGCTGGCCACATGGAGGATTGTTTGGATGGGAGAAAGGCTTGAGACCAAAAAAACGAGATCAATACAATAGTTAATGGAGAGTTGATAAGTGCTGGCATTATGGGAGAGGAGGCATAAATAATGAAGAAGTATTCAAGGGATATCTTGGAGATAGTAAGGATAAGATTTGACAACTGATTGGATATGTGGGATTAGTGGAAAGGAGATATCCAAGAAGACAGGTTTATAAAGTATTTCCATTACAACAACCTCGTAAGTTAAACCTTTTTTATAATAGATGAGGAAATTAATGTCCAGGAGTTATGAGATTTGGCTTGTATGGCAGAAATAGATAAGTATCTGAATTAGGCCCTCAACTTAGGTCTTCTCACTTCAAGAACTTACCACTAAACACAATTTCTCAGAAAGGGTATGCTGATTCTTGTTCTTTCTATTTGGAATGCTCTCTTCCCTGGTGTGATTATCTGAATCCAACCATTTACTAGCTGCACAGAATAGGCATTTAATCAATATTTGTTGAATTGGACTTTTCAAAATATAGCTCAACCTTCAAGTCCTTTATTAGGCTTTCACTGACTATGAAACACAGGGTAACTCATTCAGATGTGAGCATGTTGGCATTGATAGTAGGGTCTGAGCTCAACAGAGTAGTTAGCAGTAGCCACACTAAATAACTGTGAATAGTTGGACTAAGGTTTAGTCCAACCACTACTGAAGGTGTTAGACTCTGTTTTCAAACAAGAGGTAGCTAGGTGGTTCAAATCCATCTACTTCAAATCCATCCTCAGTTACTCACTAGCTGTGTGACTCTGAGCAAATTATTTATCCTCTGTCTGCCTTAATTTCCTTATCATACAGATGGAGAAAATATCTCCTGAAGCTGTGAGGATAAAATTAGACAATATATTTTGTAAAGCATTTTGCAAACGTTAAAGTGTCAACAAATATTATTTATTATTATTAACATAGACCTTATGACTCTCAATGCAGTGCCTTTTCCTTCCTTTCACTATGTTCATAGCTAAAAAGGAAATACTCAGCATGTCCACTCCAAATTGAACCAAACTCCTGTTCTTCCAGTAATTAAGTGACTGAAATGAAGCTAATCAGTCTCCAGCCAGCTCCCAAATTAGAGCACTAAAAGCAGACATGGTACAGGAAGTAAAAGAACATTTCTTACATACCAGGGCTGCTTGAACTGAGATCTTACTAAGAAGAAAGCAAAGAAAGTAATATTTTTTTTGTAAGTAGTTTGCCCCTAAGCAGCAAGTCATTTTTTGCAAGGACAAATATTTGAGAGAATATCTGGAATAGGAGCTGAGAAAAAGAATGGAAGGAACACAGATATAATCATAAGAGGACTTAGATATAGAAGTAGCTTTAGTAATCATGGAGTTTGAATCCTTTATTTAATAGGTGAGAAAACTGAGGCCCAAAGATGGAATGAGAATTGCTGAAATAGCTATAAATAGTAAGATGCAAGTCCTGGGGTTTGAATCCATGTTATTTAATTTTTATGACATCATTGACTCTATTTATCTTTCCTTTTATAGTGAGGTAGGAGTATCATGATAGGAGAGAATAGATTATACAATAATAAACTCACCTAATTATGTAATAATAAAGTCACCTACGAAATCTTCTTTTTCATATTACTTCTTAAGATTAATGCATATTAATTCAACAAAGGCGACATTCATGAACACAAACTGAAAGTATAAAATCATTCTAGTCCCAAATCTAATAGTAGACTCCTAAGTATTAGCTATACCCTTGAATACCTCTTCCTCATCTCCATGCACTCTATTGCCACATAGCACACAATATACTTATGATGTCTTAATTACCAAATCTAGTTCTTTCTCACTTCAAAAAATAAAATCTATTTTTCCTCAGTCTATATGCTTCATTTGGTGGAAATGGCCACCCTTTCCATCCTCTTTGGGCTTTTATGATCATACTAATTCTTTTCCTACTTATCTGACCATCTGCTCTTAATCACCTTTGCTTGCTCAACATGAATATCAAACCCTTTAACTGCAGTTATTCCCTTAGACTTGGTCTCAGACCTCCCATCTCCCCTTTTTCTGTCCTAGGCCTTAAACTTTCTCTCAGTGACTTAAATCACCTCCCATGGGTTTACCATCTCTATTCAGTTTTTCCTTACCAAATGTCAGTACAGCACCATCCAAAGACATGTAACTCACCCTCAAAATGTAACTCCTTATCTTTCCCTCCAAACTCTATCTGGAAGATGCCAGACTTCCCTTTTTCTGTCAAAGGCATCACCATTCTTCTAGTCTCCCAGATTTTTAACCTTGGAATTATCCTTGAATCCCGACTTTACTTTTTACTTCATAGAGTCTAATCAGCTGCCAAATCTTGCTATTTCTACTTTCACAACATTTCTCACATCTGACCTCTTTTTTAAATCTACTCACAGTGACTACTTTAGTATAAATTCTCATCACTACTTATCTAGGTTATTGCAACTGCCTCCTAATTGGTCCGAGTCAAGTTTCTCCTCACTTCCATCCATCCTACACACTGCTGCCAAAGTGTTTTTCCCTTGAAAGCAGATATGATCATGCCATTCCCCACGCCATAAACTCCAGTAGATACCTATCATTACCAGGATTACACATCAACTCCTCTCTTTAGCTTTTAATGGCTTTCACAATATTGCCTAAACCTATCTTTCCAGACTCAGAGGACAGACATTAATTACTACTATACACTTCAGTCTAGCCAAAATAGTTCTTTCTGTTCTTCAGACAATCCTCTCTCTCTTATCTCTTTGTTTCCAATGACTGCTCTCTGTGCCTGACATACAACTTTCTTTTGGTTCCTTCATGTGGCCAAATTCTTCTCTTCCTTTAAGACAAATAGAGTCAATGGTGTTATAAAAATTAAATAACCTGGATTCAAACCCCAGGTTTTGCATCTCACTATTTATGTCAATTTCAGCAATTCTCATCCCATCTTTGGGACTCAGTTTTCTCACCTATTAAATAGAGGATTCAAACTCAATGATTACTAAAGCTACTCCTATATCTAAGTCCTCTTATGACTATATCCTTAAGAATTATCCACATGAAGCTCTTCTTGATCCATCCCCAAGTGCTAGTGCCTCTCTCTCAAAGTTTCTCATATTTAACAGCTTTTGTTTTTTTGTATTTATTTTGTTTTATATTTTATTTATATATTATATAAGTATATATGTATATGTATATATTATGTAAATAGATATTTTCTCTACTGTTAGAATGTAGATTTCATATGAAATGGGATTGTTCTTTTTTTCCAGTGTGCTTGGATACTCAGCACAGTGTCAAAATACTGTTAAATACTTGTTGATTGATTAATTCAGATTAATTTTCAGGAAACTAATAAAATTTAAAATGTCTCCAAGTAGATGTTAAAAGTAAAAATGAACATTTTGATGTCTTGGAAATAAATAATTCAAATCCTAATGTTTCACAAGTAAAAGCTATAACAAGATGAGACAATTGCTTAAAATAATGGCTGGATATACTTTTTTGGATACTCTTCTAAAGGTAACAGGACTCACATTTGTGAACTGAGGGTCATATATCTAGAACTGGGAGAGATCTTAGAAATCATTTTTCTATTTTTCATTTTATTCTCCAATTTATAGATGAAGAAACTAGAAGTCAAAAGGATAAATGCCATTTCTCTCATTATACAATTAGTAATGGGGCAAAGTAGGGATTCCAATTTAGTTCCTATAATTTCAAGTTCAGTCATTTTTACACTTTATAAAACAGAGAGGAAACAGTCCAGAGTTTTAAATAGGATGAGAGTTTTTCACCATCACTGAGAGAGATGATTTTTAAAAATCCAAACATATTTTAGAATTTTCTACTAAAGAAAATCACATGTCTAAGGAGGTTATGCTGATGTCAATCATTCTCCCTAAGTTTAGATCTGAATGACCTTGATTAAAACTCCTGTTTTTTGCAATAGCACAGAAACCGAAGGCCCGAAGAAAAATCGGTACAAATCATTTTGTGTTTATTTCAGGTATCCTTTTATAGCTGAATTTACATTCTCCCTAGTTTTGCTCTTTTCCAATGTATGTGAATGCTTGATCATTCTTATATATATTTGACCATTTTCTCTTTAACTCAAAACTCTGCAATGGCTGTTTCCCTATTATCTACTAAATGAAAACTAACCTCCCCAATGCAGCATTCAAATCCTTTTACAAACTAGGTGAATTTATCTTCCCAGACATTTTCTCCCTATAACTTCTTGTTGTTCAGTCATTTCAGAGTCTTTGTGATCCCAACTGGGGTTTTCTTGGCAAATATACTAGAGTGGTTTTCCATTTCCTTCTTCAGTTCTTTTTACAGATGTGGAAACCAAGGCAAAGAGGGTTAAATGACGTGCCTAATGATACACCACTAGGAAGTGTCTGAAGCCGGATTTGAACTCTGGTATTCCTGATATCAGGTCTGGTCTTCCATCCATTGTAACACCTAGTTGTCCCACCCTACTTTGTAATAATTCTTTGTATATACAGGCCAAATTGGGCTATTCATGGTCCCTAGTACACAGCCTGAACCTTCTAATCTCCATGATTGTACATTCAATTCCCTATACTTGACATACCCTTTACCCAAAATTCCATTTACTTAAGTCAAACTCTTATTTCAAGTGTCATCTAAAATATCACCTGTTCAATGAAACATCTTAATTCCCTAATCAGAGATTGTCTGTTGTTTAATTATATTGTATTATATATTATATGGTGAATTGTGTATATGCCATATACCCCTTATATTTAATCCTCTGAAGGTAAATCATTTTCATCATTGCATTACAATTATCATTTTCTCTTGTATACAGAACAGTATTCTATACCTAGTAGGTTTTTAGAAAGTGTCCATTGAATTGAACCATTCCATAAGAACTTGAATACATTTCAAGAGAGCAATGTGGATAAATGGAATGAACACTCAGTTTTGTGTGTGTTCATATTCCCCTCAGAAGGGGACAAAATTTACTGTAAGGAGAAAATAGCTTGCTATCGCATATTACAAGAGTATGGCTGGGAGGCATTCAGTAGCCTGAATTTGAATCTCAGTTTCATCACTAATTGATTGTTTTACCCTGGCAAGTCATTTCACCTCTAAGTGCATATGTCCTCATCTGTCAAATGGGGGTAATAACACTTGCAGAAGCTATTATATAGGGTTGTTGTAAAGATCAAATGAGTTAAAGTCCTCCTCTGATGTCTCCATGGTCCAAACTCAGGCAGATCAAAACCATACAGAAAAGCTTCAGGTATGGCTGTAGTGATGGTTTCTTTTCATTTCATGTGGAGATCAGCTTCAGTGTGGAGAGACTCATTACTATGTCTACAAGGGACTCAGAAATGAAACACACGGACAACATGATATAATGGAGAGAGTGTGAGACTTGGATCGAGGAATCAATCAGCACATATCCCCATCACAAAATCTTGCCATTATATCCTGAAACTGAAGGCTAGATAGGCTCACATATTCCATTTTAAACATTTTAATCCCATAAACATTTTTTCAGCACTCACCATATGTAAAATATTTTACAAGATGCAGAAGATTTACAAATGAAAAAAAAAGGCATGCTCCTTACTTTAAAAAAGAGCTTATTTATGAGTTATTAATGAGCTTGGCCATGTACACAGATGTATATATGTCAAAGCAGGTGCTACTAGGATTTCCCTTAGGAAACTGGAGTAGAGAAGTTCAAATCCTTTTCCATGGTTCCATAGCTAGTAATCTTCAGAGGAAGGATTTGAACTCAGATCTTCCACAGCTTTCTCCTCCTCTTCTACATACTAATTAAAAGTGTTCCTTTCCAAGGTTACCCTCCTTCTACTCTATATTTGCTTTGTTTGTTCTGATTTATATACATTGTCCTCTCTACTAATATGGGAGTTCCTTCAGAGAAGAGATTGTTGTTTCCTCTCTTTATTATATTCCTAGCACTTAGCATAGTGCCTGTTACATTTGTTGTTTAGTAATTTTTCATTCATGTCTGACTCTTTATGATTCCACATTTTTTTTGCAAAGATACTGGAATGGTTTGCTACTTCTTCTTCCAGCTCATTTTACAGAGGAGGAAACTCAGGCCAACAGGGTTGATTGACTTGGGCAGGGTCACACAGCTAGTGTCTGAGGCCAGATTTGAATTTAGGAAGATAAATTTTCCTTACTATGGGCCCTAAATTCCATTCACTGTGCCACCTAGCTGCCCCTGTCTGTTATATAATAAGTGCTTAATAACTTTACTGATGAACTTGATGGAGTGCTGCAGAATGGACTTTGAATCAGGGAAACCTGAATTCAAATCCTGTCTCTAATACTTTATACCTATGCATTTACCTTGCACTTGGTACTGGGCTTGGTACATATGCTTAATAAATGCTTCTGGATTGATTGCATGGGTAAGAACCTTGATAAATCACATAGCTACCTGAGTCTCCTTTTTCCTCATCTATAAAATAAGGATAATAATGGCTATAAAACCTCTTTCACAGAGTTGTTGCAAAGATCAAATGAGATAATGTATGTAAAAAAAGTTTATAACTGTATAACATTAGCTATCATGTTTCTTTAAAAAAGATCCTTTGATTTGTAGCTATGTTATATATATATATATATATATATATATACACATGTGCACATGTATATAATCCATATGGATTTATAAAACCACATGTATATGTATACACCCTCCTCAGAATAGGACATGCTTCCTGAACCTGACTTTCTTTAGTATGTCATTTGTCTTCTCACTTTCTAACTGGATGCATGGTATTTTAGTCTCTTCCTCTTTCATGACATGGTCAGTGACGTGTGGTATGTGATGTGGTGGCAGTGGTAGTGGTAGTAGTAGCAGTAGCAGTAGTAGTAGTAGTGGTAGTAGTAGTACTAGTACTAGTAGTAGTAGCAACAGCAGCAGCAGCAGCAGGACACTGTCACTGAATTTATTTCCCTTATTCTCCCCGCCCCCCTTTACCCATGTCTGTGTAGTTATAATCTCAAGGGTCTGGCTCCTCAAAGTATACTCAAAGATTAATTTATTTTCTGCTTGAATCTCTTCTCTGAAATATCTTGATCCAGAGGTATGAGTAAGTCTTTCAACCAATCCCAATTCATCCCATCATGTACTTTCTTCCAATGGCTCAAAATACTTTATTCTTCTTACATAATTTATATCTTATTTGATTGATTAATTCCATAGAGGTGTCTAGGAATTGTTCATAATGAGTTTACACATTTAGTTAATTGATTCTAAAACTCAAAGAGAATTCTCACCTCATAAAGGTATCCATGCTAGGAAATCTTGTTACAATTGAATTACAAAACAATCTTCTAATACACACATACTCATACACATGTGTGCATACACTTATATTCATCTCTAAAGTATTCATATGCTATTTGAATTAGTCAGAATAATATTTGCTAGCTCCAAGATAATTTGTCCTAAAAATTCTATTTCAAATAGTAGACTGGAAAACTTTATAGCTGAAGGAAATAAAGTTTAAAAATGAAACAAAAACTGCATATATCACAAAGTCTGTCTGGGGTGATTTGGTATTCATGTTCTCACATTTTTTGGATTTCAAGTTTTTTACAAGGTTGTAGCGGCAAGCACCCCAAGCGTCCTCAGGGTTTGCTGCCACCACAGGTTCTTGAATCTGCTTTGATAAAGGAAAGCAACTCCAAATGGGTTAACAAGCTTACTTTAATCAGTCAAACATGTATCGTTTACCTTGTTCAGGGGAAAAAGGTCAGCACCCCGAACTTCAGAATACACAGACAGAATTATCAAGACAGAAACAGATCAAGTAGACAGATTTCCAAACAACTGTCCAACCATTACATCCATACCCAGTCAACATCTGGGTTTCACATCTGGGTTTTTCAAAGGGGGGTGGGGAGGGAGAGGGGCCTCTGGACAGCGGCTTCCCAGAATCCAGATCAAATCACAGAACACTTCTCAAAGTGAGCCCCCAAAACAAAGCCTCACATCAGGGCTTATATAGCCTTCTCCTGGCTCAGAGAATGTAACAACCTTTTGGACCCACTGGCCAATCAAAAAGTATCTACTGAAAAACAAGCCTCCTACCCCAGGCTCCAGGTGCACTTTAGCCTAGGGGCAGGGAAGATCTTCCAAATTTACATTCCCATTACAAAGGTACATATTACTCAACCTATAATGTGATTCTCTATCTAGAATGTCTTACAGGTTTTTTTTCCCTTTCCATTACAGAAACTATTCAATTTCCTAGAAGCATTAATGAACTTTTCCACCAGTGATCAAGATAATTAACTGCTGATCCAGCATATGAAGCATACATGGGGTGATATAGGATAGGAGAATCTTGAATGTATTTTTATTTACCCTTAAAAGGGGTACTGCTGATCCGAAACTATTGATTTACAAAAAACTATCCCTCTCCAAATGACAAATATATTTAGGCAACTAATTCTTCAGGTATTTTCTTATTAATTAAGAATCTATATTAGTACAAAATCCCTAAAGGCTTGGTCTAAATGCTCAACCTGTTGCATTGTTAATGAATATTTCTATTCATTTATTCAATAAGCATATATTTGAACTTAAAGACTATCTTGGTGAAGAAAAACCTGTCAACTGAATAAAACACTTAAAATACTCAAGTGATTTTGTGTCACATTGACACAATAATAATAACTGACCTTTAGATAGTGTTTTAAATTTTTGCAAAAATGCTTTAAATATATCTATCATCTTCTTCATTCCTTATAGCATTGTGATATAGGTACTAAATCAGAAGTAGGCAGTATTATTTCCAATTTATATGTGAGGAAACTAAGGCTCCGAGAAATTATATGATGTGCCCTGTCATGGAGTGGTCATTATCTGACACTTGGTTGGGAAACAGCTCTCCATAACCTCCAAGTTCAGCATTCATTCCATCATATCTGGCACTGCCTACTATTACTTATCAAGAGATTTGATTTTTCTGAACAATTGCTATGGAATCTTATAAGCATAATCCTACTTGGAAACTCACTTCTTTTAACAAATGAAAGGATAAATTCTATTTGTACAACACTTTTAAGTAATTTCATTTTTTCCTCACAACAAACTTGTGAGGTAGGCAGGGTTTATGTTATTATCCTTAAAACATTAAACTTAGACTGCAAGTCTACAAAAAAAATGATATGAAGAGAGAGTACTCAAAGGGTAAAAACTACAGCATGTTAAATCAATCATTCTGTAAGCATTTACTAAGTGACTGTTATATATCAGTCACTATGCTAGGTGTGGGGATATAAAGACAAAAATGAGTATTCTTTGATTTCAAAGATCTTACATTCTATTGGGAGGAAAAGTGTGTATACAAATCCATAAATGGAGTAGTAGAGAGCTGGCCTTGGAGGCCTGAAAACATGACTTCTAGCCCTGTCTTTAACACCTATAGTGACTTGTGATTTTAGTCCAGTCATTTCTCTTCTCAGTGCTTCAAGACAATGCTCTAACTATAAGCTGCAGAGGAGGTGAGCACCTGAATTGGTAGAAGGAATTGATTTATCTTGGAGTTCTCTACACTATTGAAATCACAGATCCAATCTCAATGCCTGTAATTATCCCTGATATGTATAGAGAAGCATGATGGGTCCTATGGAAGAGTTAGTCCAGTGATTCCCTCCTAAGTAGTGGGCACCACCTTGGGGAGTCAGTTTAATTTCAGGTAGGTCATTAACAGAACCGGCATATTGCTTCCTTTTCACAATCCCTCTCAACATTAGTAATTGCAAAAAGGAAGCAATATTGCTGAGGTTCTATGTGCCTGCATTAGAATGGTAATAGTTTTCTGAATTTCAAATAACCAAGTACAGTATTTTTAATTTAATATTTTATTTTTCCCCAATTACATGTAAAAACAATTTTCAACATATTTTTAAAATTTTGAATTCCAGATTCTCTTCTCTCCCACCTCATTGAAAATTCAAGCAATTTGATATGTTTTATATATATTCAGTCATGTAAAACACATTTCCATGTTAGTCATGTTGTGAAAGAAAACAAATATTTGTAGCAGCTCTTTTTATGGTGGCAAAGAATTGGAGATTAGGTTATCCCCATCAATTGGGGAATAACTGAACAAGTTGTAATGTATCAATATAAGGGAACACTATTGTGATATAAGAAATGATGACCGGGCAGATTTCAGAAAAACCTTGAAAGACGATGAACTGATACTGAGTGAAGTGAGCAGAAGCAGGAAAATATTGCACACAGTAACACCAACAGTATGTGATGATCAACTATGACTGACTTTTCTCTGCAATACAATGATCTAAGACAATTCCAAAAGACTCATGATGGAAAGAAAATGCTATCTACATTCATAGGAAGAATAGATGGTGTCTGAATGCAGATCAAAGCATACTATTTTCACTTTATTTTTTTTTCCGGCTTTTTATTTTTACAAACTGGATTATCTTTTTTTTTTTTTTTTAGCAAACTCTTTCTTCTTTCATGATGTAACTAACATGTAAATGTTTTACATGAAAGCACATATATAACCTATATCAAATTTCTCATTGTCTTTTGGGGGGAAGGGAGAAGAGGAGGAAATTTGAAACTCAAAATTTTATGAAAGGTGGATGTTCAAAAATTGCCTTTGCGATAAAACAAAGATAAGTGAGCCAGGGAGGAGGGCCCACTGAGAGGTCTTTAGGTTCTGAGCAATGTCTGATTGGCAAATGTTAAAAGAGATTCTTTGGTAATCCAGTGCATCAATGAACTGTACAAATTCAGTACAGGGCTGGAATAATTCAGGCATGAGGACACTTTTGTGCAGTCTCGAAAAGACAGAACCAACATTGATAGAACCTTGGAATCCCTGAAACACATCATTGCCCAAGTCTTACCTCACAGAGGCCCAGGTCTTGTATTTAAAGACTTGAATGTTGTGTCAATGCTGCAATAATTTTGGGAAAGCAAACAGCAACAGAGAGCTGTGTTCCCAAGTGAAGGCTTGGTGGTGTATGAGTCACTGCCATCCCCTGGGCCTCCATTTGTAAACTACATCACCCTCCCTGGAGGAAGCTGCTTTGGTAACTTCCAGTGTTGCCTCAGCAGAGCAGAGGTGAGACAGGATGCAGCCAATGTGGCCCTGATCAATTCCCTCTTCAATGAACTGCCCTCTAGAAGGATCACTAAGGAGTTCATTATAGAAAGCATTCAGGAAGCCATCGCCTCCACAAGCGGCACTAAAAATGATGCTGATGACCCAAGCACAAGCATAGGAGCCTATCACTACATGCTGGAGTCAAACATGAGGAAAACTATGCTGGAATTTCAGGAGCTGATGATTGTTTTCCATCTACTGCACTGGAATGGAAACCTGAAAGCCCTTAGGGAAAGCAAGTGATCAAGACAGGAGGTGATTTCCTACTATTCCCATTATTCTTTAGATGAAAGGATAAGGAGTCACATGGCCCTGAACTGGACCATGAAGGAACAAGATTCACTGGGAATTGTCTCTCAAGAGCTGCAGATGGCCCTGAGCGAGCCGGAGGAAGCCAGAAGAGCTGGACAAGAGCTTTGGTTTTACAAAGAAAAGAAAGAAATCCTGAGTTTAGCCCTAGCTCAGCTCTACAGTGACCAAAATACCTCTTCACCAAGGGATGACCAGATGAGTCTGGCTGCTTTATGTGGCTACCACTAGCTGAAACCAGAATTCCAATGGACCCATCAAGTGCTGAACTAGAACATGCTAATCCTTTGGTATTTTGATGGACCATGTAAGTTGGCCACTTACAGTTATGGTTTTAGAGAAATGTAGCTGCTCACTGAAGTTTTACTCCATTTGGACCTTACCCCAGCCTGACCCCAGCCCTGTCACCCGTGATGGAACCTTAGTGATGAAAAGGACCTCAGAGATTATCTAATCCAATCTCTCAACCAATGCAGGCATCTTTTCTCCCCTACTAGTTTAAGACTAAATTGTGAAGAAAGGAGAGGAAAAGAGTAAATGCTTTACATATATTTTCTTATTTATTCCTCAAAATAAACCAATGAAGGAGATGCAATTGACATCCCTTTTGGGGATTATTATTATTAAACTGGGGCTGAGAGAGATTAAATGACTCCCTAAAATCACAGAATTACCAAGTGCCAGAGGAAATATTCAAACCTAAGTCTGCCTGACTTCAATTCCCATAGTCTCTGCATTATGCTGCCTAGTTGTCTCATAGATGAGGAGAGAGAAGATTATTTGAAAGATATTTTTCAATGACTCATTGAAATCCCACAGAATAGGTCATTAAGATCTACTAAGTCTGACAGACTTTGATGAGATACAATATACAGTTGTATAACCTAAGAAGAAACAAATTTCAACTTTAGAGGATTCTGTTGATAACCTTCACAATAGAGTTGGTGACAGAGTTCCTCAAGGAATAATAAGCTAGAGATACATCATACAACATAGTGGCATCCAATAAATAAAGAGAATTGAATTAAATAAAAAAAATTGCCTTTGCATGTAATTGGAAAAAATGAAATTCTATTTAAAAAGAAAGAAGACAACCCCCTCCCCAAATATAAATAAAGAAAAAGAATGCTTCAATATACATTAAGATTCCATTAGTTCTTACTTTGGAGATGGATGGCATTTTTTTCATCATAAGTCTTTGATAATTTTCTTGGATCATTGCATTGCTGACAACAGCCAAGTCATTTACAGGTGATCATTGTACAATATTGCTCTCACTATGTATAATGTTCTCCTGGTTCTGTTGATTTCACTTTGCATTAGTTCATGTAAGTCTTTCCTGCTTGTCATTTATTATATCACAATAGTATTTTATCACAATCATATACAATGACTTGTTCAGCCAGTCCCTAATTGATGGATATCCCCTCAGTTTCCAATTCTTTGCCAACATGAAAAAAGTTGCTATAAATATTTCTGTAAAATCTTTTTCTGTTTGATTTTTGATCTCATTATCTCATTCTTTTTTTAATCTCATCACAGATGTAGTAGTGGTTGTGAATCAAAGGGTATGCACAGTTTTATAGACCTTTTTGGCATGGTTCCAATTTTCTCTACAGAATGGTCGAATCATATACAAATTCACCAACAGTGTTTAATGAAAAAATTTTACCATATCCAGTCCAACATTGTGATTTTCCTTTTCTGTCATATTAGCCAATTTGATAGGTGTGAGGTGGAGCTCAGAATTTTTTTTAAATTTGCATTTCTCTGATTAATAGTGACTTACAGCATTTTAATATAACTGTAGATAAACTACCTGTTCATATCCTTTGACCATTTATCAATTGAGCAATGGCTCTTATTTATATAAATTTGACTCAGTTCTCTATATATTTGAGAAAAGATGTGTTTATCAAAGAAATTTGCTGTAAACTTTTTCAGTTACAATTATGATGCATTTCCTGTCACCCTATTTCCACCATGTATCATTCTCTCTCTGTCTCTCCCTTCATTCTGTCCATTCTCAAAAATGTTTTGTTTCTGACTTTACCTCCATCAATCTGCCCTCCATTTTGTCAGCCCCCCTCCTTCTCTCTTCCCCTTCCCTTCCTATTTTCCTGAATAAGAGATTTCTATACCCAACTGAGTATTTTATTCCCTCTTTGAGCCAATTCCCATGAGAATTAAGGTTAATATACTCCCACCTTCTCTATAACCCCTTCCACTATAAAAGCTATTTTGTGCCTCTTTTATGTCAGATAATTTCCCCCATTGTAACAATTTTTACAGCAAGTGTTTTTTGATAAAGATTTAATTTCTCAAATATACAAGGAATTGAGTCAAATTTATATGAATACAAGTCATCCTCCAATTGATAAATGGTAAAAGGCTAGTATCAGATTTCAGATGAAGAAATCAAAGCAATCTATAGTCATATAAAAACTGCTCTAAATCAATATTTTTTAGAGAGATGAAAATTACAAGTCTGACATGTCACTTCACACCTATCTAATTGGGTAATATGACAGAAAAGGAAAAAGATAAATGTTGGAGGTGATGTAGAAAAATTCAGATACTAATGCATTGTTGATACAGTTTGAACTCATCCAGCCATTCTGTAGAGCAATTTAGAAATTTTCCAAAAGATCTATAAAATCATGCATGCCCTTTGACCAGCAATATCAGTAATGGTATCTATCCCAAAAAGATGAAAAGTAAGATGAAATTTAAAAAGTTGAAAAATGACCTATTTATATAAAAAAATTTTATAGCCGCTCTTTTTTGTGGTGGCAAAGAATTGGAAATTGAGAGGATGCCCATCAACTGGGGGATGGTTGTTGTAGTATATTATTTTAAGGGAATACTACTATTCTGTAAGAAATGACAAGCAGGATGATTTTAGAAAAAGTTGAACTTACATGAATTGATACAAAGTAAAGCAAGCAGAACCAAAAGCACATTGTACATACTAACAGCAATAATGTATAATGATCAACTGTAAGCTATTATGCAGGACACATGATAAAAAATGCTATCCAGTTCTAGAGAAAGAGCTGGAAGAATCTGCATACAGATTGAAGCATATTATTTTTTTTTGGCTCTTTATTTCACAACATGACTAATACAAAATTATGTTTTGCATGATTGCACATGTGTAATCTATATGAAATTGTTACTATCTCAGGGAGGTGGGAATTTAAGGAAGAAGAGAGAGAATTTGGAACTCAAAATTAAAAAAAAAGAATGCTAGAAACTGTTTTCACCTGTAATAGGGAAAATACAATATTATTTAAGAATTGAGAGAATAAATATGCTACTCAGAATTCTCTCTTCTCTTCAGTCTTTAGTATGTTCATTCTGTCATGAATTTTATTTTGTCTTTTATATTCAATCAATCAATAAGAATGTATTTAGATGATAGTTTGAATAAATGCACTATTGAATAAAAGCACTATGTAGAAAAAATTGGGTTTCATTATGGAACTCAGTAAAGTTCTTCAGACATTATAATTTGTTAGGTATATTGGAGTAATTATTCCTTTTGGGTATGGGTTAGACTGGCGGCCACTGAAGTCCTTTTTATCCTCAAATTCTGTGAGTTCATGAATGGTGGGTTATAGCAGGTAAAAATGCTAATAACTTCTTGAGCTTCATGCAGAAATTCAAACATTTTAGGAATAAGGAGATGATATTCCCATAGTATGCTATGCTACCTAGACCACATGTAGAGTATTGAATTCAATTCTGGCCACTGTTTTTTAGGAAGGACACTGGTAAACTGGAATGTGACCAAGGATGATAACCACGGTAGCCAAGATTCTCAACTTCATACCAAATGAGTAAATATTTCTAGATATTTGAGATATTTGTTTTGAAGAAGAGAGTTAGGGAGGAAGTTGCTGCTGATTGTTTTAAAGTATTTGAAGTTATGTCCTTCTGCCTAATTCCCGAGAACAGCATTAGGATCAATGGGTGGAGATTTCAAAGAGACACATGTATGCTTGATGTGGGAAAAGATTTCCTAAATGTTATCAATATTAAAAAGAATAAGGGACTATCATGAAAGGGAGTGAGTTATTTCTTACTAGATGTATTAAAGCAAATGCTGGATGCCCATTTATCAAGGTATATTGTGGTAGCAAACTATATAGATGGAGATTTTGCTAAATATCTTTAGAAATCACTTGCAACTATGAAATTCTTTGAAACTGAAACCATTGAAGACATTGAGTAGGGGATTGAAAACTTTTGGTTTATGATTTATTAAATATTATTTGGGATAAACTATCATTGAAAGAAAATATTTGCAAAGGAGAAATTCAGAAGTCGATAATATTTGTACAACTGCAAGGCTGAATACAGGGAAGCAAAGCTGATTGAGTTTGGAAATAGAAACAAAAAAAATAGAAACTCCTCTTTTTTGGGTTTTGAATCAAAGATAAATTTGTTTCAAATTTGAGAAATCTAAGTGCTTTGGAAAAATGATATTAATACATAAATGTATAAATTATTGCTTTCCCCCTTATGTGCAATCGCAAAATTTCTTCAACTTAATTTTTTTCTCATATTTTGATATCATTCCAAGCATTTGATAACATGTTAAACCTTCACATACCATGAAATGAAAAATAAACTTAACATTAAAAAAAAACAAGAATTGTGATGATTCTATCATGCTTAGATAACAAGAAACCATCTTCCTATTCAACAGCTGTGCCTTTGCAGTATCTATCAGCAGACGCAGCACTCATCTCTTATAGTCAAAATGAATAATCCATAGAGATATAAATGACTGATTTTGCATTGAGAAATTTCCATTTGATATACCAAGTAAAAACTCCAAACATATGTTTTCCCGAGGTAGTATTATGCTACAGAGACCAAAAATAGTCCCAAGAGAAAGTTTAATCTTATTTAGGAAATACATATGCCATAAGAAAAAAAAATTGCTATTGATATTGCTTAAGAAAAATGCTGGTCAAAGATGATTCCTGAGTTTTTAGAAAAGGAAGAAAAAATAGATAGGTTTTCATTAACCAAGAAATTTTTTTTAGTGAAGTGGGGCATGATTTTTAACTTTTAGTTCAAAGAAAAGGGAGGAAGGGTGGCTAGGTGGTGCAGTGAATAGAGCACTGGCCCCGGAGTCAGGAGGACCTGAGTTCAAAACTGGTCTCAGACACTTAACACTTACTAGTTGTGTGACACTGGGCAAGTCACTTAACCCCTACTGTCCTGCCCTCCCCGCCTCAAAAAAAAGCAAAAAATAAAAGGGAGGAAATACAATTAATTTGTGGGATATGATGTTCCAGTTTCTATTTTTTATTTTTGAAACTACAAAGTTTGTCCTATAGCATTCAGGCACAGAAGAGGCATTGTATAAAATAATTAACTCTATATCATCCCTCAATCTGTGCTTTCAACAATGTATACTCATAATTCCCATGGAGGAAATTCCTTGCGAGTTGCAGAGATTAGGGGAGGGCAGATCATACTTTTATACTTATGTGAAATGCCATAGAAATGATAATAATCACATGTATAATAATACTTGGTAAATTAATAGCTTTGGGGACAAGACCCCCGTGTAGGACTGAATAATAGAGGGGATATAATCACTATAATTGAAACCAGTGGACATATAAGAAGTCTAAACAAAATGATGGTTCATGGGTTTATCTTAGAGAGGCAAATGAAGATGATGGGAGAGCTGGTTTCATCCTGTTCCAAAGGGCAATAGACATATAATTTCACGGACATTTGGTCATCTTAACTTGCAGTGATCAAGAAAAGTATAAAAAAGAGGATAGAAGCAACATACTTCCAACATCAGATGGAGAGGATGGGCATAAATTCTGTCAAATAAATTCTAATCAAAAATAAATTCTATCAAAAACTTGCACATAATGGGTGTTCAATAAAAAATCTGTTGATTTGAATTGAATTGTAAAACTTGGATGAGAAGCAGCATAAAATATAAATGTAGCATATATGGTTGTGAAATATGCGGGGGGGGGGCTGGTCACATTTAATTAGAATTAGAAACTACAATTAGATCTCTATAGTGCTACACTGCAGTCTTCCTTAAGTTTTTATGGAAAGAGTTGAAGAAGAATTGCACTTCTTAAGAAAATATAGTTTCTTGGTTATCTACCAGGATAAACTAAGGCCAAAACTATCCTGATGCCACTTTTCATATGGCCTGTGAACTAAGAATGTTTTTTACATTTTTTTTGTCCCACAGTACAATTTGCTAACCTCTGATCTATATTATTGAAGTGAGTTCCCGCATTGCTAAAATCCATGATGCTTCAAAATATACCATTATGTCTCTGACATATATAAATATCCTCCTTGTCACACACATACACATGAAACATACTATTTTAGAGTTGAGCTTTGCAGCTTCCTAGTCTAACCTGTACATGAAAACAATACTTTCTAAATAGAACAAACACATGGTTATCTGACCTTTGCTAGAAGACCTATAAATGAGGAAGAACCCAGCTTTCAAAGTAATACATTCCAATTTTTGACTCCTAAAATTGTTTGAAAGTTTTATATCACATTAATCCTAAATTTACTTCCTTGTAACTCACAACTATACATCCCAGTTCTATCCTTTGGGACAAAGTGTATAATTCTAATCCCCCTTTCATGTGATTCCTTTGAAGTACATAGAGACACTTATCCTACCTCCAATTACCAGTTTTTCTTGCTTCCCTCTACAAATCATGACCATTTCCTCCAACTATCTAAATGTGGTATTAATGTGATGTTCTTCACCACTGTGGTTTGTCAATACCTTTCATAAGGATGAGCCCCCCAAATGAACAAAATGCAGTTTACGAAGGCATAAAAACTAGAGCGCTCATTTCTTTATTCCTGGAAACTATTACTTAATATAACCTCAAATCAAATTTGCATTTTTGGCTTGCAGATTATATTATTTGGTAATACTAAGACTGAAATCCACTTAAACTTCTAGTTTTTTCTTCAGACAAATTATCTTCTATTCATAACTAGTCTCTCTTGGACTCATACAGGTTATTTAAAAAAATTTAAATGTAAAACTTTATATTGATCGTCATTACATTTCACCTTATTAGGTTCAATTCAGTATTAGTTCTAGCCTATCAAGATCTTCCTGGATTCCACCATCCAGGGTGTTAGTTCTCCCTTCATCTAAAGACTTGATAAGTGTGAAATTTATGCCTTTACTCAACTCAGTT
>NW_027187247.1:0-80117 GCF_028583685.1 Petaurus breviceps papuanus
AGAGAGAGAGAGAGAGAGAGAGAGAGAGAGAGAGAGAGAGAGAGATACCCTAAACCCCCAGGGTCACCCTCTGGAACCCTGAGGAGCAGAAGTAGCAGCCTGACTCTGGGAGAGGGAGCCAGGCCTTACTTGCTATATTTGGATACTGGTTTTTTAAAATGTAAAATATGTGTGACAGCCACTGAATCTGAATGCCGTGCTATGATTTTATAGTATTTTGCAAAGCACTTTACATATATTATATCATGTGAATCACATTGTACACTTTTACCAGACATTCCTTATCTATAGACCACATAAAATCAATAGCTTTTGAGATTCTAAGTGGATGTCTGCTTCAAAGTACAAAAGAAAACCAAGAGAAGGACTTTATTGATAAAGGGGAAGAACTGTGTTGTCAATCAGTGTGTGCTGCTATGTATCTCTTGGATCCACTCTTCAAAAGTAGAACTATTAGGGATGCTAGCACTACTACAGAATTCAATTAGATATTAAGTAGTGCACTTAGGGCTGAATGTTGGAAAAGTACTTTCAAATTTTACAAAACATTTGAATACTGAATATTTTTTAGGTGTCTGGGTCTAATGATGCATTCAGGGATTAGTCAGGCCCATTACCATTACTTCTGCAAGATTTGAGTAAAATCTTGTTCAATAAGACTACTCTTGCTTCACTCTTGGTTTAGGTCTAGAAGTCAAGGGCCTCATGTTTTAGCCCTGATTCTGCCACTAACCCAGGGCAAGTCACTGACTTCCTTGGGCTAGCATTTATATGGTTAAAATCTGCAAATCACTTTATATCAGAAGTGTCAAGGACATGATCAATGGGAAGCATGTAGTCCAAGTGCGGCCTAAATCCAATTGAAATGTAATTGGGAAATATTTAACGATATAAATAAATAGAACAACAACAATATAACATAAGTAAATATGACAATAAATAAATAAACAAACAAAATAAGTAAAAATAGTAAATCAGCATGCAGCCAGCAGGTAGCCTTATGTATTGCTTTACATGTTATCTCATTAAATGCTTACAACTTGCCTGTGGGGTAAATACTATTATTTTCCTCATTTTGTAGCTGAGTACGCTGAGTTAGATGGAGGTTCAGTAACTTGCCTAGGGTCACAAGTTAGTAACTAAGTTAGTCACTAAGTTAGTAACCAATGCAGAATTTGAACTCAGGACTCTATCCACTGAACTACCTAAATTGCCCTCATTTTCCTCATACGTAGAAATGAGAGTGTTAGACTAGATGACATCCAAATTTTCCTCCAGCTTCAAAACCCTGTCATCTTAGTTTCTTACATCTTCTAAACAATATTTGGTTCTGTGTTTTGGAGAAGGCTCATCTAGGCTGACTACTTTTTTTTTTTAATATTTGGAGACCATTGGGGTTAAATGACTTGTTCAGGGTCACACAGCTAGTAAGTTGTGAGGCAGGATTTGAACTTAGGTCTTCCTGACTCCAGGGTCTGTGCTTTATCCACTATGCCACCTAGGCTAAATTCTTATTAACAAGGTGAATAATGTCAAAGGACATGGTCTTTCTTCTGACATTAATGTTTTCTCATACAAGGAATAAAAATATGATTGCAACCTGCTTATGGGCTCTCTAGGGAAGATAAAATCAATGCCCCACATAGATGTAATCCATGTCCCAGAGCTGAAACTCTAGATATACATGATCTAGGTTCAAACTTTGGATGTGTCTTACAAATCACTCTTTGCCTCATGCCCAAGGTTTTCACCTGGGAACATCAGAATATAACCCATGTCTAGTTCCTCAGCTTCCAGGCGAGCACCCAGTCTGAGAAAAGATTGAACACAACAAAGGCTTTATTCGCATGATATAAAAATAAAAACATAAAGAATTCACAACTGAGCCCATAAATAATTTAGACAACAATTCTTTTCTCTCCAGTGGGCCTCCATTTCCCTCAGGGAACTACCTAGGTTTGAAGCCCCTTAAAAAAAGGAAAGATTTTTAGTTCATTAGTCAACCCCTTTGTGAGCTCATATTACTGAAGGACCTATACAGTCCTTTAGGCTTATAATACTTCCCTGTGATTTAGAAACCCTTAAAGGGGATAGAATGATATGGTCCTAGGAAATCAACCCACTCTAAGTCACAGTGAGTATATGTCCCATCAAGGAAAGATGTTCAATGCTAAAACAAAATTCTCATCCTTTAATCTCACCCATCTGGTTAATAAGAAGTTAATCTTGATGAAACTTTTAATGGGCTTACCCTTTATACAAGGTGAAGGAATTATTTTATGATTGAAAATGCCTCAAGTCAAGAAATACTAACTTAACAAGAGAAGAGAAGCCTCTGACATATCCATCTGGATGTATTTTCATCTTTCACTAATCTGTGAAGAAGATAGAAAAGAAGAAGCTGAAATTGTTGTTAGTGACAGCTCAGAAAATAAGAATGAGTCAAAGTGCAATGTTGCCACAGTTGTATGTAGTGAGTTTGGGTATTTTTTCTCTGTTTTTAAGATCTTACCCCCCAAATTAGTGATTTTATTGTGTCTATGTGCCACAATGGTGGCAACTAAGTTTCCCAATCATGGTAACTCAGTTGGGCAACTCAGTTGTCAATCAATAATCATTTATTAAATACCTACTATATACCAGGTATTGTGTTAAACTCTGGGGACTCAAAGCAAGGTAAAATGGTCCATGATCTCAAGGATGTCACAGTCTAACAGGGAAGACAACATACAAACAACTATGCACAAACAAGATGTATACACAATAAACTGGAGATAACCAAGAGAGGAAAGGCATTAGAATTAAGGAGTGTCAGGAAAGGCTTCTTAAAAAAGGTGAGATTTTAGCTTAGACTTGAAGGAAACCATGGGATCCTTAAGACAGAAATGAGGAGTGAGAGAGTTCTAGGTTTGGGCTACAGGTATACAGGGGTACAGGTGGTGTGGGGGTGCTGGGGACAGCAAGTGAAAATTCCCAGAGTTTAAAGATGGAAGGGCTTGTGGTAAAAGGATCAAGGAGGCTGGTGTCAAAGGACTGCAGAGTACTTGATGGTAGTAGAGGAAGGTATAAGGTACTAAAAGACTAAGAAGTTTGGAAGGGGCCAAATTATGGAATGTGTTAAAAGTCAGAGGTTTTTATATTTACTGTTGGAGGCAATAGGGAGCTACTGGAGTTGATAGGCTGGAAGAGGGGATTTTTAACTTGTATTTAGGGGAAGATCAATTTAACAGCTGAATGGAGGATGGACTGGAGTGGTTAAAAGTTGGTGACCAGGAGACCAGCCAGGAGGCTATAGTCAGATTGATGTCCAGGTATGAGAAGATGAGATCCTGGACCAGGGTGGTGGCAGCATCTGAGCAGAGTAGGGTTATAGTGGTATGATACTATTAAAGACATTGATAGTGCTTTTTGTTCTTAAACTTTTGCCTGTTTTTTTTTATAGTGACAAAAGCAAAAAAAAATTGCTAGTTTTCTTAAAGTTCAGCAGCCTGTAGCTCTGTTGGTAAGAAAAATAAAAACATTTGAAAGTTAAGTAAAATTAACACATTTTAAATTATAAGAATAAACTATGCATTTAAATTTCAGAGACTCAAAATAGTCATTTTATGAGCAAGCCAAGGAATATGTAATGGATTTGTATGTTCCTAGAGGAGGCAAATAAAGAAGTATTATTCATATTTCAATTTTTTCCTGATAAAAAAAAAACAACAAAAACTCATATTGAAAAATTATCTCTCTTCCTCTTCAGGGGAGGATTCAAATTTTCAGAAATTTTATATTTCTCAGCTCGGTTCTTTAGAATTTCCCTTTACCAATGACCAAAGGCTATAGCAGAATTCTTTTTCCTACCCTTTGACCCCTTTTGAAAGCCCTACCATAACTCTTTACTTTCTGCACCATCTCATCCCATCAGATCTTTACCAACACTTATGTTCCCATCTGGTGAATCCCTCTGTAACACTCACACAATAAAACACTCAACAAACTTTGGCCTAGATTTTTTGTGAGCTAATCAACCACTAAAGTCTCCAGTTTCCTGACCCGAAACATGACTAAATTGGCCCTCCAGCTACAGATACTAGGATGCTCTTGATATCAATTCTCACCTCTCCTTTCCTTTTTCCCAATGGGAACTTGATAGCTGCTGAGGGCAGCTGGGCTGTGGGGTGGAATCAGGGGCAGTCGGAATCAGGAAGATCCAAGTTTTAATCCTGTCTCAGATACTGACTACACGACTCTGGGAAAATCATTGAACCTCTCCAAACAGCAAGCTTCCTTATCTATAAAAATGGATAATGATAACACCTACTTCCTAGGGCGTGAGGATCAGAGGAGATGACATATGTAAAGCTTTTCCAAACTTAAGATACTAGAAGTGCTACGTATTATTAGGCAATGCTTTATAGTTTACGGTGTTTTGCACTTATTATTTCATTTGATCCTTACAACAAACCTGTAAAATAGAGAGTTTAGGTGTTATTAACCCCATTTTGGGTGCAGCGGATAGAGTGCTGCTCCTGAAATCAGGAGGACCTGAGTTCAAATCTGGTCTCAGACACTTAACAGTTGTGGGACCTTTGATAAGTCACTTAACCCTGTTTGCCTCAGTTTTTCATCTGTCTGATGAGCTGGAGAAGGAAATGGCAAACAGCAGCAGTATCTTTGCTAAGAAAACCCCAAATGGGGTCATGGAGAATCAGATAAAACTACAGTGACATTAACTAACTCCATTTTGTGGCTCACATTCACTGACAGTCATGGTATTGTCACTGATTTCACTCACACTGTAAGTCCTAGGGTTGGGGGTTAGACATTCCTTATCCTGTCCTTTCTTTTCCTGGGATGCAACCACAGCAAGCTCAGTAGTGAGTCATTTAGCTATAGAGAATCTATAGGATGTTTTCAATATTCTCCAAATGTATGCTTTGTATGGAAGGGCGTAGGGTCCAGTTCCCCAAAACAGTCTTTCAGGTTGTATATGTCAGTCCAGGCACTCACTCTTACCATGCTTCCTCAGTTCAGGACTCATTCCCCCACCCCAGACACATGCACAAATGATTAGGCCCTCTGCTCCCAGCAGATCCTCCCTCACTCTGTCTCATATACAATATCACTGTCAGAGCTCTAGGCTATCACATTGTTTTGAATGTTGACAGTCTTGTTCTCTTCTCTCTTGCCCTCCCATTCTCAATATTGTCCTTTTCTCTGACTTTCAAGCTATTCTCCAAAAATAATAGTTTTCTTGCTCCACATGTCAAGGGGATAGGTTCTACTGACACGCCTACTCAATCATTAGTATTGACAGAACATCCTGTCCTTCCTAAGAAGGCCCGAGAAGTTATCAACAGCCTAAAAGACCTGCATACTTATTTAGCTTTGAATGGTTACTCTCCTCTTTCTGGATTTCCCCAAGTCCAACACTTAGGTCCATGGTCACACACAGCATAAGGGGCAAAACGATAAACCCACCCTAGGCCTTCTGGGTTTTAGTTCACTGTTCTTTCCACTATGACACAAAGTAAAGAATGCTGAATTGGATTTAGAATATCTGGGTTCAAATCTTATCTATGCCACTTACTACCTACGCAAATTTGGGCAGGTTACTTAATTCTTGAGGCGCCTTGGTTTCCTCATTTGTAAAAAGATGGAGATTGGACTAAGTGACCCTTATGATCTCTTTGAATTCTAAATCTATGAGCCTGTCATCCTTAGAGATTCCAATTCTAGATATTGAGTCTGACCTAAATTTCTAAAGGTCATCTATGTATTTAAGCCATTCATAAAGAATATCATTCCTCCAGGTCTAACTATTAGGGTTGATCTTTTGAAATCATTTTCTTTACCACTTAAGTATTAGCTGTGGCTTAAAAAATACTGTTTTTGCATCCTTTATTCTGTTTCGCTTGACACAGTTTTTTTTTTTTTACTTTACTTTGAGATTTATATTTCTTCAACAAAAAGACTCTGGCCTTTATCTTGTTCAGTTTTTGCCTCTGTGGCACTAAGTTCTAGTGTTTCTGCCCTTCAAATTACCAAGGTCTCCCACTGTATCTGGGGCCATCTCCAGTCATTCCCACCTATGTCTTGTCACTGGACTCTGATGACTTTGGAACAGAGATTGAGGCTAATGACCTGGCACAATTCTGCTTCACTTAAATCCAATTCACTTGCAAGTCACACATCATCTTACTGATATCATTGGTTGGTCTTCTTCCAGAAGGAAGGACAAACAACAAAAACATTATAATAACAGTATCTTTCTGTAATCTTTGACCCAATAATTGTGGACATGGCTATCATTTAGGTCTCTCTTCCTCCCCCCCACCTCAAATTTGATCAAAACCAGTGGCTCTCGCTCAAATAATATAGACCCCTTTGGCTTTTAAAGCCCTTTGTAGCCTGGCCTCTTTCTACCTTTCCAATCTTCTCATACTTTCCACCTCCCCCACATATTCTGCCATCCAATGACATTAACCTTCTTTTTGCTTGTCTTCATCAAATATTTTCCATACCCCAATTTAGGGGATTTTCGTTGACTGTCTCTCCAGGCCTAAAACACTCTTCCCTTCCCATCATCATCTCCTGGCTGAGAGAAAGGACTATTAAATGACCAATTATTGGGGAGATTCAGTTTTTTTTAACCTTCCTAAATCCTCCTTTCCTACTACAGCACTTCTGTATCAAGACCCCCATGGAGTCTTGAAAAATTTGGCAACAGTAAAAGGTTTCTGAACATGTAACAACCAAAAATCAATTCAAAATCAAATGTGTAAGGAACCAAGGTGTTTCTGGCAGTACTTGCCCAAGTTGCATCATGCAACTTCATGGCAGCCTTGGTTCTAAACACAAAGTTTGCACACTTTGCAAAGTGCATGCCCTCAGGCCACACAATACCAACAAATGCTGTAGAAACAGGAAAAAGGGTCTCCAGTAGGAAAAGTTTAAGAAGCCCTGCTACCAGGCCAAGCCAGCATCTGAAGAACATTGTTGATAATGAGATTAGATTAATTTCCTCCTCAATCTCATTCAGACCCCATCCAAGTGGGGAAGCCCATTTGTGTTCTACTTAGGTTTGAGTGGGGGTAGATGCTTTTTCTAGATTGCCCTAGTCTGGGGGTGGTCTGGGAGTGAGAGTGATCAAAGTCACCTTCCCAAGCCCCTCATTAGAATGGGTCCACCTCTCATAATAATACTCATTTTTCTCATTAATCAATTAGAGTTGATGGCCATCCTCAGGAACACCCACTCTTTCAAGGGAATATGTGTTGAGTGAGTTCCAAAGAACCCTGTCTTTGATATTCAATAGTGCTAATGACCCCTTTTATTAATTATCTGCTAGCATGATCAATAAAATTATTAATTACCCAGAAACTGTGCCTCTGGAACTTTTTTTTTTTTTTTTTGCTTTTTGGAGGGGCAAAGGCAGGGCAATTTGGGTTAAGTGACTTGCCCAAGGTCACACAGCTAGTAAGTGTTCTGAAGACCTTTCCTACTAGCCTTATAAGTTGTCTTTGTGATTTAGTTCTCTGAGGCCTGCTCTGGCTGGTGTGTGCCCTTGTGGGCCATGCTGGACAACACTCCTCTCCCAGTCTAGTGTGATAAACCTGTACTGTCAACCTTCCAGGTTGTCTTAGGCTGAAAATTTGTTTCACTCTGTCATTTTGGGGGTTCTGCTGTTCTAGAATTTTTTAGAGTGATTTTTTTTACAGTTATTTGGAGGCATTTGGGGGAGAGCTCAACCAAGTCCCTGCTTTTACTCTGCCATTTGGCCCCATCCACATGTTTCCCTTTGTATCAGGAATTCATTAGTTACCTCTTCTACTTGGGCATCATATTTTCAGCAATACAAATATTTCATAGCCAATAATATGGAAATACCCTCAAGTTCTGTGCCAAAGAAGACTGACAGGAAGTAAATAGATCCCCATTCAGTTGGTGAGAGCCACATACTATGTGATCCTTATTGGTGGATCCAGCTGTTGATGCAAAATTTCAAGAAAATATGAGGGATCAAACATGCAGAAGAAACAATCAGTACCAAGAGGGCATCTTCAAACATGTTTTCAATTGTTTCCCCACCAGAGGCATTCAACTTTAGTCTATCAGAACTAGTAGCAGAGATGTCTCTGTTGCTGTTGACTTGATATAGCCACTTGTCTCAATCCATATAAAAGTGTGGTTAGTTCAGTAATGGATATATCCTTGGGTCCCTTTATTCATAGGTGAGTGAGAATGATAGTTTTAGTCACACACAAAGAACATTGTCTAGGAAGTCCCTTTTTCCTGATTCCAGGCTAAGAACCCAAATCATTGGTTCATTGTTAAGAGCATCTCTTTCTAACTGGGAGTATATATTATGAATCATTATTCCATATTTCCTTATAACTTTGTGAGTCCCTCAAAGTAGAATTTTACAAAAGGGAATCCTGGACCATTCCTTTCCCTAGATAAAAAAAGTCTAACTCTGGCTTGTTGTTGTGACATCTAGTGGTTACACATTTTTTCCCCCAAATGATTGGGATCTAATCTAAACCTTTTAAATACAGTCTTTTTTAAAATAGAGCATAAAAGGTGTGAGGTTTTATTTTAGGCACACAGGATGTCTATTAATTTTTATTAGGCAATATGGCATAACTGAAACAAACCTCAATGGATTAGTGAAAATCAGAATGGAAACTTTACACTTAAGCTGGTAGTAATCAGAAGAGATCTGGTTTGCTCTTTTTTGACTCTTTTATTAGGGCTTTCTGTAATTACTAGAAGACTGTCTTACATCCAGTGGCCAGATATCAATTCTCTCACTCTAAGAGGAAGGGGAGTTCGACCCTTCAGATTCTTTTCAGACCTGAATTATTCTAATAGCCTTCTGAATGGACTCCCTGTCTCACATCCCCCTTTATTTCAGTCCATCATCCATCAGAGTGATTTTCCTAAAGCACAGGTCTGACTATGTCACCACCCTTGTCCATTCAGTAACATCCCGTGGTTCTCTTTAACTTCCAAGACAAAAATCTAAAATCTTATGATTAACTCTTTAAGCCCTTGGTAGCCTGGTCACTTCCACAGTTTATCTCTGGACTGTGCATTTTCCCTAGCAGCACTTCTCTCCTTTCTTATCTCTGTCTCCTGGCTTCCCTGGCTTCCACCAAGCATTAGCTAAAATGGAAGAAACCTTCCCGGATCCTCTCTAACTCTACTGTCTTCTGTCTGAGATCATTTCTACTTATCTTCTCTATATCTTGTTTGTACATAAGTGCATGCATGTTCCTCCCCCCAAGAACTTCCCCTTTTCCTAAGCTGTTCTCAGCTGTCTTCACAGGATGTACAGTTCTTTCATGAGCAGGTTCTCACTGGATAATTTCTTTCAGTCCTTTTCTCCTATCTTTCCTTCCCCAGGAAGTGGATGAGAGTGGGTATGAGACAGAATGAACGAAGACAGTCACTATTATTTTTTGACTACAGCTTATAAAATATTATTCAGTTTAGTGACATACATCTCAGTTAATCTGACCTAATTAAACTAAGTATATATACAATCCTTCACAAATGTCCTACTCTGTTGGCTCATTGTGCTGAGAAATGACAATGAATCTTTGAAGACTGTGCCAATGGAGGGCAAACTCTGACAACTTCTACCAAGCAAGAAAAATTTCAGATATTGCACTGGTGAAAAACTGTGTCTACTGCCAGAGAACCTGCTTATCTAAACAGAGAAGCATATCACCAAATGGACGGTGAACAGGTCATGAAATATTTTTGTCACAGTAATTCATGAACCAGATAAAAATACAAATACTCCTCATATCCCTTAGTACCATGTAGTTTCCCTTCAGTTTCTCCAGTGACAGTGACAGCATGTTAGAAAAGGAAACAGGGCCTCTTAAAATCACATCACTCCCTTACTATACACACCCACTATTGTCACTTAACACCATCTTTGTCTGATGATCAATGAACTGATATACTAGTAGAGAAACTGGAAAATAGCCAAATTAATATTATTCCTTCAAATGAAAGTAGGACATATAAAAAGGCAATTGCTAATTGGAAGGATGGATTATAGACTCTTAGAAAAGCAAGTAAAAGAAATAATTTTATTGTGTTCTCAAAAGCAATAAGAAATACCACTTCATGGAATATTTGGTCATCTTACCTTACAGAGTTTATAATGAATGCAAGCAAACAGACATCCATAATAAAAATTGCAGCTTTTCTGTAGCAGATAATTAAAAAATATGCTGGATATGGAGTCAGAGGACCTGAGTTCAAATCATGATTCCACTACTTCATCCCTGTGTGACCCTGTGTCCATCACTTAACCTCTCTGGGGCTTCTTTTCTTCATATATAAAATGAAGGAGAGTGGTAGTAGACTAGGTGTATCCAATGTCCATTCTAGCATAGAAGAGTCTATGATTCTAAGTAAATTAATAATATAAAAAATTTCATAACATCTTCTACACTATGCCAAGTGATACATGTTGATACCACGTGACTTCAAGGAGTGTGCACGGCGGTGCTGAAAACTGTTTTAGAAAAAGTCTTAGAATCAAGAAATGAAAAAGGCTAATAGATTGTAGAATACAGAATACTCAGAAATGTTATGTATGCACACACACACACACACACACACATATATATATGTAAAATCTTCTTTAAGAAGAGAGTTAGATGACATTGGACATGAAGGGACTAGAAAACACAATTACCAAAAAGTTATTAGATAATATCTTCAACAAACAGGAATTGCTTAGTTATTGAGAGAGGCATAATTTTTGAATTATTTGTGCGGTCATGTAATCTGCTGGTTACCACAAAAGACAAAATCAATACCAAATTAGAAAAGAATATGGAGATGAGAAGACACTGCAGGTAATTAGTTCCAACCCACAGTATTAAAAAAATCTATCAAGAGTGAAAAATCAGAAATAAATTAAAGAAAAGACATTGATACTCTTTAGCATAATTTCTTTGAGAAGTTTTAAAAATGTAAAATGGTCACTCTAAAAAGGTTGAGTTATTTCCTCTTCCAAAAAGTTGACTTAGACAAAGTTAGCATTTATTTATTTATTTTTTAAAAGCAATAGGGGTTAAGCAACTTTCTCAAAGTTACATGGCCAGTTATTTCTGGGTGTGGTGCCAAGTATCTGAGCCCAGATTCGATCCCAGGTCATCTGGACTCTGGGGCCGGTACTCTTACTCGCTGAGCCACCTGGCTGCCCCTAAGCAATTGGGGTTAAGTAACTTGCTCAAAGTTAATGGCCAGGTGTTTCTGGGTGGGTGCTAAGTGTCTGAGCCTGGATTCGATCCCCAGGTCATCCTGATACTGGAGCCAGTGCTCTTACTCGCTGTGTTACCTGGCCGCCCCAAAATTAGCATTTATTGACCCATTTGACTACTTTCTCATATTTATAAAATTTCAGTGAGAAGCATCTACCCTCAAGAACACCCTTTTGGAAACATAAGATAAGAACAAGCAGCCTTAGGTAGATGATTTTCTATAGCACACTACACCTTCAAAGTCATATAAGTAACTGAGAGGTATGAAGCATGCAAAATTTCATTGTGTTCTTTGTTGCATCAAAAAAATGACTTGGTAGAACAAAATGCACCCCCAAAGACTTTTCAAACAAGGTACATATCCTGAGTATGTTAAAATAATACAAAACTTTATGAGACCGGGGCGGCTAGGTGGCGCAGTGAGTAAAGCGTTGGCCCTGGAGTCAGGAGGACCTGAGTTCAGTTCCAGCCCCAGACACTTAACACCCACAGAAAAAAACTAGCCGTGTAACCTTGGGCAAGTTAATTAACCCCAATTGCCCTCCAAAAGGCAAAAAAAAAAAAAATAAAATAAAACCTTTATGGAACCAATATGACTAGTCAACCAATGAACATTTATCAAGTGCCTACTATGTGCCAGATATTGTCCCAAGCTCTGGTGATCCAAAAAAATAAATAAATTAAAAAAAAATAATGCGAAAAGATAATCCCTACCCCCAAGAATCTAATGGGGAAGACAACAAGCTGATAAACATGCAAAAACAAGTTATATACAGGATTAATAGTAAATTAAAAGAGGAGAGGGATTAGAATGAGGAGAGATTGGGAAAGGCTTCTTATAGATCATGGGATTTTAGTTGGGACTTGAAGGAAGAAAAGGAAGCTAGGAGGTAGAGATGAGGAGGGAGAACCAGAGAAAATACTTTGAGCAGAGAGGTGGAGGGTCTTGTTGGAAGAAAGAGAAGGCCAGTGTTACTGGATTAAAAAGATTGTGAGGGGAGGTATAAGGTAAAAGAAGACAGGAGAGATATGTGTTGGGTGGTAGGGTTAAGTTATGAAAGGCTTTTAATACCAAAAAACAGGGTTTTGTATCTGATTCTCCAGGTAATAGGGAGCCATTGGAGTTTATGGAGCTTGCAGATGACATGGTCCAACTTGCATTTTAAGAAAATCACTTTGGTGGCTGATGGAGGATGGACTGGAGGGGAGAGAAACTTATGGCAGGAAGATCCACCAGCAGGCTATTCCAATAGTTCAGGCATGAGATGAGGGCTTGGATCAGGGTGGTGGCATTCTAATTGAAGAGAAGGGGGCACATTCTGGTGATGTTGCAAAGGTAAAATTGACAGCCCTTGGCAACAGATTGGTTATGGAAGATGAGAGAGAGGGAGGATTTGAGGGTGATAGCAAGGTTGTGAGCCTGGGGAATGGAGTCATTGTTTTGTTGACTGTCTAGTCTTGAGAAAGTGTCAACAATGCAGATTAAACTTAAAAGTTCTCATGCATACAATGAGACCACCTCCAGCACCACTAAACATTTTGCAGCACATCCCTGTACTACCCTATAAACACAGCTTGAGCTCAACAGGAGGGCTGTAGAATGCTCAGGGAATGAAAGCATCACTAGACTGGAGACCTGGTGACTAACCTAAAATAATAACAACAGGAACAATGTTTACAATGATAAGGACAACTACTACTACTACTACTACTACTACTACTACTACTACTGTTACTACTACTACTGCTACTACTACTACTACTGTTACTACTGCTACTACTACTGTTACTACTACTACTGCTACTACTACTACTATTGTTAATACTACTACTACTTCTACTACTACTACTGCTACTACTACTACTACTACTACTACTACTACTACTACGACTGTTGTTGTTCAGTAGTGTCTGAACCTATTTGGGGTTTTCTTGGCAGAGATACTGGAGTGGTTTTCTATTTCTTTCTCCAGTTAATTTTACAGATAAGGAAACTGAGGCAAACAGGGTAAAGTGACTTGCCTAGAGTCACACAACTAGTGTCTGAGACTGGATTTGAACTCAAGAAGATGAGTCTTTCTGGTTCTAGGCTCAGCACGTTACCCATAGCTCCACTTTGCATTTATATAGAGATTTTAGGCTTGTGAAATGCTTTATGTTACATTCTTTACCTCATTTGAGCCTCACAATGCTGTATTTGGCAAACTCACACTTCTTGCCTTTCCCTCTTTTCCTCTGTCCTTGTCTCCTTTCCACCAGTAATTCAATGCTTCTTAGTGCTTAGTTATCACCACTCTGCTGGATAGTACTTTCTTTATGTGGCCTGAACAGAAGGGTCAGCTAGGTGGGTGCAGTGATCAGGACCCATGGTCTAGAGTCAGGAAGACCTTAGTTCACATCTTTTCTCAGAAACCACTTGTTTGACCCTGGACAAGTTGCTTGGCCTTAGTCCATAAAATGAAAATGCTAATGCAACTACTTCCCAGAATTGTTGTGAGTATTCAATAAGATGATATTTGTAAAATAAATATATGGTACATAGTAGATGCCATATAAATATTAGCTGCTACTATTAAACTTATTTCACTCAAGTTTTAAATTGAGGTTAGAGGCATACTGTTGGAATGTAAGCTTTTGGAGGGCAGGAGTTGTTTCCCTTTTTTACTTTGTATTGTAAACATCTAGATGGCATTTAATAAATGCTGACTGATTGGGGTGGCTAGGTGGCACAGTGAATAGAGCACTGACCCTGGAATCAGGAGGACCTGAATTCAAATTTGGCCTCAGACACTTAACACAAAAACTAGCCATGTGACCTTGGGCAAGTCACTTAACCCCAATTGCCCTCCAAAAAGCAAAAAAAAAAAACAAAACTGCTGCCTGGTGAATTGAAAAGGCATCTCCTCGTCATGCTCTATTAGGATTTGTTGAACAAGTCTATTTGCCTGATCCACGTTGTTCCTTATTTTGTGGATTCTGGTCAAGTTCCATTTCAGCCTTTCTCCCTCCTCAGATATCCCTCGAGCACTGTCTGCATCTCTTAGGATCATAGATCATAGATCTAGAGTTCTGCTTGCATTTCTGTACATATTCTGTTTCTTCTTCTGCCAGCCTCCCAACCCCCTTGAGAGAAGGGACTGCATTGTTTTGCACAGTTGTAGCTTCATAAGTATTTGTTGAATTGAATTGTAATGAATCTCATTTCAAGGATGAACATCTTTCTCTTTGGTGCTGGTTCTGCCACCCCCATCATTCTCTTCTCCCTCTTCTATTCCATTATGTTTTTATTTTGGTGTAGGGGAAAAAAAAGATTACACACTCTCACCTCTGTGTGGAAGCATCATCATTTTGTATAGGGATAGGATACTTTTTTCAGTTTTCTAATCTTTTTGATAAAGTTCATTATTTTATGGTCATTCTTAAGCCATAAGGGAAATGACATGTAATGATACTTGAGTTACTTTCCTGGATCATAACTGATAGCTTAGTTTAGAACATATGCATATATGGATGATATAATACATTTTATGATATATTATTGGTAGCATATATATGTATATATATAATATTAAATATATAGGGTGTTCCACCATTCTTAGCCCAGTTTTAAGTTTAATAATTTCAAAAGTATAAATGCTATAAGCAGAAAAAGAACATCATTTAAAAGTTAAATTATTTAAATTTATTTTGTATATGGTTAGTTTGGTGAATTTTGAATAATAAATGTTTAATTTCAGTTTTTTGTTTTAGACCCACTAAAGGTTTATGATCTTAAGACTACTATTATGAATCCTTTTAGTCACTGAGTAGAAGCTGATGAAAGTTTTTACAAAGTCCAAAAATCAACTAGATCAGTGCAAGATAGTTGTAATGTTGAATTTTAATAAGGAACCTATTAATAATTAATAATAATAAAATAAATTAAATGCCATACTGAATTTTAATAAATAATAAGTAATAAAATAAGTAAAATTTAAATAAATAAAAATAAAATGAATATTAAAACCCCCTATTTGGGTTGGTTTTTTTTGGCAAAAATACTTGAGTGGTTTTGTCATTTCCTTCTCCAGCTCATTTTACAAATGAGGAAACTGAGGCAAATATGGCTAAGTGTCTGAGGTTGGATTTAAACTCACGTCTTCCTGACTCCAAGCTGGGCCTTTTCTCTGCTGGGTCACCTACCCTCCTGCTCATCACAATGTAAACTCCTAATAAATGTGAGTTCATAGGTTGATGCATTATCTTGCACTTGCTGCTTTCCCATGTTCCTTTAGACTTCCTCATGTCCAAGTGAAACAGAATGAGTTACATGGCATCAGGTTTGGGAGTATATGAAGCTCCTTGCTTTTTCCCCTAGTTACTCTTTTTCCTTCAAGTTAGTATTTAAGTCATTGTCTGGTCTTATGATTACTTTCCTATTTGAGTATAGGTGGTCTATATCCTTCCCAACACTGCCCTCCACTCTAACACTATTTGTCCTATTTTATTCTTTTTATAAAGTGAGCATGTCCTGCCATGTAAGATAGGTCTAATCACATGGGTTGGAGACATTGATAGATACAATTTGAGGTTTGGACTACTCTTGAGTAAAGGGGGGGAGTCAGCATGAAAGCAGGGGGCAGGGACAGGCAAGTCCTGAACATTTGCAAGGCTGGCATTCAATGGTCTTTCCTCTATTCTCCAAGGGAGGAAGGTTACTGAATTAAAATTATATATTTATATTCCCCCCCTCCAATAAATATTACTGGTGGAGGCATACAATAAATTCAAACAAAAATCACTTTCCTGTGCACTCTTGAGGGGTGGAGATAACCCCCAAACTTGTCAGTTTAACTCTTTTCCACCAAACACTAGTTATACAAGATACCATCACAAATAGTGAACAGATAATAAACACATTTTCCCAGGGTTTAAAGAAATTCTACAGATTAGAATATCCTAGGAAAAAACACAAGAGTATGTATACTCTTTATTTATTTATATTTATTTTTTGCTTTTTGGAGGGCAATTGGGATTGTGACTTGCCCAAAGTCACATGGTTAGTAAGTGTGTCAAGTGTTTGAGCCTGGATTTGAACTCAGGTCCTCCTGACTCTAGGGCTGGTGCTCTATTCACTCTGCCACCTAGTATGTATACTCTTTACATGGGAATGAGATGAGCTTTTGCCTCAACTAAGAGAGAGAGGCTCAGTGTTAACTTATGAAGATATTCTCCAAAGGCAATTTGAAAATCAGGGAAAGGTGAAAGAGCCAGCTTCCTCTACATGTCTGCTGTTTTCAAGGTATGTCTGGATTCAGTCACAAAAAGAGTCTGGAACCACATATCTATGGAGGAAGAATCTCTCTTCTCTCCAGAGCTCTTAAACCAACTTCTCCCTTTTTGAAGGCACACAACTTTTTTCAACCTTTACTCCACCAATTAGCATTCTTCTATTACTTAGGCAAAATGCCATAGACTTGGTTCAAAACCTCGGTTATGTTTTAAACAAACAATTTTTCCTTCATTAACTACTCCAGGCTTTTTGCACAGTCCTACAATCTTCTTTAGCCTCAATGTTATGCATAAGAACTTTCAGTTAAAAACCTGACTTACCAGAATGTAACTTTAAGAAACACATTTAAACAGAATTTAAGGAGGATTTAAAACAGGCATATAAAATGGCTTTATCACTGGTAAATTGGGTTTTTATGACTATAGAATAAAAAGAGGTAGTTGGTAGAAACTGTCTCTTTATTCTCACTGAAAACTGTTTTCAGTTGCCTTTTCACTTCCCCAGTGAGTCTAGAACCCTTCAAATAACCCTCACCAAGATGAATAACTGATATTTAGCAGAAAAATAAATGTTACAAGTTTTGAATATTTACCTGGATATAAATGTTATGTTTTATGGCACCTGAGAAGGTTCTGTTAATAAAAGGTCAGTATTCCTGTTTGAATTGGATGATCTCTTGCAGAAACATTTCAACTGTTGTTTTTCAGCCTTTTACTCTAGAATATAGAGAATGTTAATACATAGTTTTCTAAGTCAATAAGCAGTTCACAGGGATCTTTACATATGGTTTAGTGACCCCTGTTTCCATTTGAGTTTGACCACACTGTTCTAGACATTGTAGCACATTCCCAAATAGGGTTGTGGCTCTCCAGAGAAGAGATAGTCTACTATTTCTTTTGAGGAGTATAGATATCTATTTATACATTAGTTCCCACTGACATTTTGCAAGATAATAATAATACATGTGGGTTTCCATATAATTTTCTTGTGTTGATATAGTTTTTGCTATTCTTTCCAGGAGATGTCCCAAACTCTAGAGTCTCCTACCTTCATACTAAAGATCAAAGACTCATATAGTGATTGGGAATATTTGGCTCCTTCTAATATAAGTAGTCAATGCAATATTCTCCTATAAGCAACTTTAGTTGATGTATTGTTGATCCCTATGATCAACATATCCCTATAATATCCTACTAAATAGGAAAACTAGGCTGATTATTATTTTCAGGCCACAATTCTTGATTTAAGGGAAAATATGTAGATGTAAGCACACGCATACATACACACACATTACCTCCCTCTTTATTGAAGGGCATTTTATCAGTTGGAGTCAATGACAGTCACTCATGTGATTTCATAGTTCCATGCTCACACTGGTGATTTGAGCATATCCCTCTGGGTTGAAGGTTTCAGAGAGGCAGCAACCTTCTAATCCTCAATTCTACCTCTCTTTATAAGGTATCATTGACATTTTTGGCCAGGGCTGAATATATTTATGACTTTATGCAAGTTGAAATTAGTTCTGAGCCCCCACCCATTGCTTGGACTTACCTTCCTTCTGAACATTGTAATTTTTGGTGGGTACTAGTTATAGGACATTAACAAAAAGCTTATACACATACACACCTTCTTAAATATTGTATATAACTTTTATTTTTGACTTAGAATTGATAAACAAATGAACCATACCAAAACCATTGTGCTTAATAAAACATCTGCCATATAACTATGAGTCTTCTATTCTCCCAGATCCTAGAAGCTCTCAGACAGAATAGGAGTGGCCTCAAACCCAGGAGTTCCAGTAGAGACACAGTTTGAGCTTATTTAATTATTTAATACTGTCTCTCTATACTATGAATGGAAAAACATGCTCTTTAACACTAAACATATACTTCTGTCGGGTCAGTTTTTAGATGGAGAAGCAGAAATTCTGGAGGAACTGTGGACCTGAGAGTTATGGCATGGGATTATGGATCTTGGGATTCAGTACAAACAAATACTTCAATAAAATAAAAGTGGCATTTTTCCTGTTGTTAGCTGTCTAGTGTTGATTGAATTGACCTTTTCTGAATTTGACTAGACTATCAAAGATCAGGGACAATTGACTCAACAACATACCAGCCTTGTCAAGAAGCAGTGCTGCTGCTGTAGATCTTGTAATCTTCCTCCCTTCACTGCCTTCCAACTTTGAGTGTTATGGTACCTCTTGGCCACAATTATGTTGGGTCATTTCCTATTACCATTTCATCTCTTGTCTGTCAACTCTGTCACCATTGTTCCTAATAGCAAGGAAGAGTAGAAGCTTTAGATTGAGGGCTGTAATGGGAAATATCTTTGAAATGTAACAGGCAAAGGGTGGGAGCAGGGATGTAGATGTGAGAGACACTGCTAAGAAAAGTGGGGCAAAACTTATGGAAATGCTCAGAAAGGAGCTTAAAATCAGTAATAGTGGTAGAAGAAAAAAATGGGAAAAGAAATGAGAGTGATGCAAGAGAATTATGAAAAAAGAGTCAACAGCCTAGAAAACTGCTTAAAAAGTAGAATTGGCCAAATGGAAAAGGATATATAAAAATCCACTGAAGAAAACAATTCCTTAAAGTGTACAATTAACCAAATGGAAAAGAAAGTACAAAAGCTAATTGAGAAAAACAATACCTTAAAAGTTAGAATTGGGCAAGTAGAAGCTTATGATTCTATGAGATCAAACAAATTCAAAAGAAAGAAAAAAATGGAAGAAAATGTAAAATGCCTCATGAGAAAAACAACTGACTGGAAAATAAATCTAGGAGAGAGGATATCAGAATCATTGGACTATCTGAAAGCTATAATCAAAAGGAGGACCTGGCAGCATCTTTTAAGAAATTATTGAGGAAAACTGCCTTGATATCCTGGAATCAAAGGAAAAAATAGGCCTTGAAAAAATCCACCTATCACCTCAGGGAAGAGATCCCCAAATAAAAACTCCAAGGAGTATTATAACCAAATTACAGAACTCTCAGGTCAAGGAAAAAATACTGCAAGTGGTCAGAAAGAAACATTCAAATATTGGGGAACCACAATCAGGATTACATAATACTTAGCAGCTGTAACATTCAAAGAATGGAGGTCATGGAACATCATATTCCAGATGGCAAAGGAAGTATAACCAAGAATCACCCAGAAAAATTAAGCGTAAAACTTCAAGGGAAAAAAATGATCATTCAGTGAAATAGAAGAATTTCAAACTTTCGTAAGGAGAAGACCAGAATTGAACAAAAAATTTAACCAACAATATCAAGACACAAGAAAAGTATAAAAAGGGAAAAGAAAACATAAGGGATTCAATGGAACTGAACTACATGGGAAGATGATACTTCTAATTCTTAAAAATTGTGATACTAATAGTGTAGCTGAAGGAAATATACATAGACGGAGGGTCCAAGTGTAAGGTAAATTTGAGGAAATGACAGAAAACACAATCAAGGGATGAGGAAAAGGAGCACCCTGGGTGCAGAAAGAAGGGACAAGTAGAAGTTATTGATGTAGATATTAGGGGGCACAATTTATTTTTGTGTTTATAGTTAGGTCATTCCCATAATTGGGTGTAAATTAAGGAAAAGGTCTGATATTGAATATAAGCTTCTTAAGGGTAGAGACTGTTTCACTTTGGTCTTGGCAGATATTTAGTAAATGGTCATTGACTGATTAATTAACAAGGACATGATTGAGAGATTTCCATTAATAACCCATAGGGAGAATTGGCAGGATCAGTTTCCATACATTAGGGATTGAGGTAAAATATATTTCTTTCTTCCATTGACTATATACTACTAGACTTAACCTGGTATAGGAAGTGGTTGTTACTGAGATGCTGGAGCTAGCTTGTACGAGCTTGAGAGACTTAATTGTTTAATTTCCAGTATAAGCATTCATACCTTGGGAATAAGTAAATGCAACAAATCAGGGCTTGATTTATTGTTTTTTTTTTATTTCTGAACTTAAGAAAATGATAGAGAAATTGTTAATAATGTCAATTAAACTTAAAAGTGTGACCCACATGAATGTTTTTTTCCCTTTTGGGAGAGCTGGTTGTTAAACATTTACCAGCACAGAATTGGTCAGGAGACCTGGATTCTATGCCCAGCTTTGCCACCAACTAGATATGTCACCTTAAAGAAAGTCACACACTTTATGAGTTTCAATTTCCTCATGTAAAAATGACAGAGTTGAGTGAGATTATTTATAAAGTCCCTTCCAGCTCTTGCGGTCTGTCAGTGGGTTGCATTATTTTTCAGAAGTGCAAGTTACATTATCGCACAACCCTCATTATGCACCATAGTTCAGGTGTAACACTCAAGGGATGCCCTAACCCCTAGGAAAAGGCTGTGTTGAACAGCTTATAAAAGCATTATCCTAAACAAAGTGCCTTTACCAGTAGATGCTTCTACTCAGTATCTTCACATCTTACCCTTGCAAGTAATTGATTCAAACAGACAGATATCAAAACAGTCCGTACGAAATCCTGGAGGGCAGTGACAACACCCTTTTTGGGCATTTTCCAGACAGTGCCTAGTACATTATAGACCTTCAGTTAATATTCACTGAGATTTCATTGTGGTTTGATGAGATGGATGAGTCATACAGTATGTCAATAAAGTTAAGTATTACCCTAACCACATTCTTAAAGTTATTAAAATTGTCAAGAACAGTGTGATTTATTTGCTCTTTCTATGGAAATATTGCAAGAACCGTATTGTAAAAACGTGCCTGGCTTAAATAATAATGATTTATCCTGATGTATTCATCTGGGCTTTAAGGGGTGGCCACTTTTTTCTGGTTTTTGTCTGCCCCTTTGAAGCTTTCTGCCTTGTGGGAAGAGATCTGGACCAGCAGGAGTCAGGAGGCCCAGGGTATCAGCTGCTAGGGACATACTGGGTCAGTTTCCCTTCAGTTACAAATCAACATTTATAAAGCACATTACTATGGACGAGGCACCAGGTTTCAAAGACAAAAACAATCCCTGTCCTCAAGGAATTTACATTCTACTAGGTGATATAATAGCATCACAAATAATGAAGGGCAAATAGCTGTACCACTCTGAAAGAGAGGGTTGTACCATCTCTGTCCTCTGAGGAGTCTTCAAACTCTGTTTCTATGATTCTATGACTGTACCAGGCTTAACTCAATGACAATTCAACACCTATCAAGTACTTACTATATGCTAGGTGCTGGGTGTATAAAGAAAAAAAGCAATTTAAATGAATAAATTCTTGCCCTCAAGGAGCTTATATTCTAATGGGAGGGATAAAATATATTCACAATTATTGAGGGAAAGTCGCCATACTTTTTCCAATCTCAGTTTACTCATCTGTAAAACAAGGGAATTGGACTGAGATTCATTCCAGTTCTGACACTTTATTATTTTTGCTTAGTATTTTGGGCATGGACAGCTTAAGAATTTAAACAGTCTGAGCAAACTCCTTTCCCCTCCAGGTTCCTACCTGACATTTTCCCCCCTGCATGCCAAACAATTGCCTGGACATGACCTTTCAGATCCAGACTCTAACCTGAATTGTAAGATGCACTATCTCAGAAACACAGACTTCCATCTGAGCTCAGAAAGTGTGTAAGTATGCAGAAAATAGGCCTGAGTTCTGGCCCTGGAGCTTTGTGCTTCCTGACAGAATCACAGAGCCGGCAGCTGCATCAGTTCAGGGAGGAATGGGAATTGGAGTTATTTGCTCTGGGAATTTGGATTCTATTTAATCATTTACATGTTGTTCAGGAGTCTGCATGCTGAGGAATGGTTCCCTAAGCATTATCCCCCAGTCATCCTAAACATTTAACTCAAGTGGCTTTTCTCCATGAGTCCAGTGAATTGTTGGCTTTCCCCTGGTTTTTCCCTCCAATGAATCAGCAGGTAAACTTTTGAGAGGATAGAAATCACCTATTCCATACATAGGTGAATGATTGACTAAAAATGATTTTGATGATCTCATAAACCTGTTTTTATCTTCCAGTGTGAACACTTAGTATCTGTGTGACCATGATCAACTCATCTGACCTTTTTGCATGCCTATTTCCTCATCCATAAAATGGGGATAATTATACTGGCATCGTGTACCTCACCAGGTTGCTGGGAGGAAGGTACTTTTGTAAAGATGACTTATCTTTCTGGATTTCCCTTGACTTTTCTCTTTCCACCTGATGCTTTGAAGCCTTCTGCCTTGTAGAGAGAGGACTGCCAGTGTCAGTTCTGTGTGTGTCACCTTGGACAATTAATTTTACTTCTATCTTAGTTTACCCATCTGAAAAGTTCCTTATATATGTAAACTATTATTTTTTTAAGTACAATAAGTGACAACAAATAAAAGAATCTGTGCAAGTTTGCTCAAAACCAAAACATTCTAAAACAAGCTAAAATGTCTAGTAGGTAACAAATGTTGATATTCCCATTCCTAGAATTTAGGATAACTGACCTTGCATTCAGGAAGACCTGGTTTAAGGTCCTGCCAGTGACATATGGTAGCCACATAACCATGGAAAAGTGACTTAACTCCTTTGCATTAGAGCAACTCTCTAAGACTTTAAATTATAGGTGGTTACCCATCTGCATCTGTGGATAGATTTCCCATACCAGGAATTTCTCCATACTAATGAGATCAGAGATATAAACCAGAAAATATTGTTTTAAACCCGGGATTCCCCCAATCTGATGAGAACATAGATATGAACCAAAAATGATTTTTTAAAATGATATGCTGTTGTCAGTTTTAAATGTGCCACAGTGAGCTTTCATTCTAATAGAAAACGTTTTGTTTCTCAGTCCATTCTCTATCCGAATGCATTTCAGGATCTCAGTGCCACTTGTGACCTCCAGGGGGCACCAGAGCTTGCACATCGTTGTAGGAACACTCCAGACAAAAGGATGCATCTCAGCAGTACATTGCATTTTTGCAATATCCGCCTTGAGGAAGAAGGGGAGAAATACAAAGCCAGATCCTTACAGAAGCTGCTCTCCGGGCCACTATTTCCCACACAGGCCACTGGGATGATGGTTATTTATTACTCTGGCATAGATGCCAGACTTTATTTGAGCCCAAGACTTTCACTAAAGAACCAATGACTTGGGCAGCAGCAGGTTTGGGAAGAAAGCACCAGTTTGAGATCACACTCACTGCAGCCCGGTTTTCTGGTCCCCAACCTTGGTGTTTGTCACATGAGGGCAGCTTCTGGAGGCGAAACTAGGAGTGATAGCAAGTGATGTGGCCAAGGGCTTGAGTGCAAAGAAGGAGGGGAAAGGAAAAGGAGTGGGAGTTGAGGGGGGAGCAGAATCCCATCCAAGAAGGGAGCAGAAGAAAGAAGAGAAAAGCTAATGTATGGTGATTGTTCTAACTGGTGTTATGGGTTTTCTAAGCAAAACAATTTGTAGGAAGCAAACTTCCCAAAGTGTGAGTACTTAATAAAGAAGAAAACAGAAGGATTGATAATAGAAATTAGCCTAATGAATAAACAAGCTGTTTAAAAAATGGGTTTCTCTCGCAGTCCCGTTATTTTTAACTTAGTGGCAATTTGCATACTAGTTAATTTGCATATATTAAATACAGTTCTCCTTCCTCTTCTTCTCACCTCCTCCACCACTTCAGAATAGCATTTCATTATCGTGGTGCTGGGCCGGAGGAGCTGGAGGCTCTGGAGAGTTTATTAATTTATCCAACACATGCTGTCTACATTTTTATCACTTGCTGCACATTGGACCTGGTATCTTTGAAGTCGTTAAAAACACGAGGGGTGTTCTGCTTGAGGTATTCAAAAAAAAAGGAGGGGGGAGGAGTCTGCTTGCAAAAATGTTCCCAGGGAAAAAAAAAAGAAAGAAAGATCATGTTTAGTTTTAGTTCTTTCTAGGAAGACGAAAATGAGCAATGAATGAATCTTTCGTCTGCATCAGAGAACCTATGCTTTTTTAAAAAAAAATTAAAATGAAATAGAACTGTTGTGTGTGGGGGGTAGGCGATAAAAGCTCAGAAACAAAAACCAGCCACACATGAGATGCCTTCTCCTCCTCTTGCTGCTGCTAACATTGGATAGGGAAAAGAAGAATGTAGTTTTTCCATAGTCCTCCATTACCTCTAATGATGATGAATTGGGAGGCTGTAATCTTGACCTATCATTGCTTTCTTTCACACCAGTGTTCCCCCGCCTTCTGGGATACCCCTTCTCTACTCTGTCCTGTAAGCAGGTCTTTGGGATTGCTCCTTCCCAACCCTTACCTCCCCTCCCCCACATCCCTTGCCCTTACCCCAGCTGTCATCACAACACTGAGGCTCTTATCCCCTCCTTTCTCTGTGATTCCTCTTGTATTGCACCTCCCACAGACATCTCCCAACCCTCTCTTCTCCAGAGCTCACCTTCACTAGGCTTCTTCCTTCTGACCTTAAATGTTGTGGGCATTGAATAGCATGGGGTGTCTAGCTAATTGTTTTTCCTCAATAGTCACAAATTGTCTGCTAGCAATTCACGTGATCCTAGGAGTCAAAAGGAACCCACCATGATTTAGAGTTGCAGATGGGGGTTTTTGTTTTTGAATCACAAGGAATGCAACATCTTCACTTAATCCTTCAAGGAGTCTCTGACATCTCTGAATCGTCTGTACTGCTTTCTACCGTCCCCACGTGCTTAGGCTAAAAGAATGCTAGCATTTTTGCCAGAAACATGTATAGTTCCAACCAGATGCCAATACCCAATAAAAACTAAATGCAAAGAAAGATAGAATTTCTTTTAGGACCAATTATTTGGCTTCTTTCTAACCCTGAGCATGTGATTCCATGCTTATTTCTCATGACTATAGTTATGACAAGACAATGGGAATATTATAATTTAGTTCTACATCCCTGAATAATAGAAACCAAAGAACTCAGAGTCAGAGAGGTCTTCAGTAATCACTGAAGTCAACCCCTAACCTGAAGAATGGATCCTCTTTCTATTATCCCTAATAGGATACCAATTACTTTCTTTGTGAATTCCTCTGGTGATGGTTAAGTCTGCTTCTTTGTAATGTCACAGATTTAGAGCAGGAAGAAATCATTTAGTCTAACTCCCTTTCATTTTGCATATGAGGAAACGGATGTCCAAGTATGTTAAATGACTTGCCCAAGTTCACATAGTAAATAGAACAGGATTTGAACTCACGACTTCTGACTCTGAACGTACGTTTTCTGCCATATTGTGCTCCCACCCTTCACATATTTCATAGTTCATTCTCTATTTGAAGAGCTCCAATCATTATGAAGTTCTTTCTTAAACCAAGCCAAAATGCTCCTGTGGAGATTGTGCCCTGTACGCTAGGCTTAGCTGAACCACATAAGTTTCCCTGGTTATCCTTTTCTCTTTCTAAAACTAGCCTAGGGAATGTCTGACTTTGATACCAGGGCTTACACTTTTTTTTTCTTTTTTGGAGGGCAATTGGGATTAAGTGACTTGCCCAAGGTCACATGGCTAGTTTTTGTGTTAAGTGTCTGAGGCTGCATTTGATGGGCTTACACTTTTTAACTGCAGGTATCTTTCTCTAAAGCCCAACCTCAGACCTGGTCTCCTGGAGCTTCTTGGCTCCTCAGCTTGCTTGGATCCCTGGGTTCCCAGAAAGAGAGAGATATGCCTGATTCCTAAGTGCTATCTCCTACCCCACCCAGCACTATCCCCTCCTTCTAGATGCCTCGTTCCAGAACCTGTTCATTTCTTTCCATTCTTACCCTAACTGCTACATACCCTTGATCACCAGTTCTCAAAACTTTTCCACAGTGATGGAGCCCTTCTGTTTAAATGAAACTTTGGCAGAACCCTTGTAGTAAAATCCTCTAAAATCATCATGTTTAATGCCTATTAAAAATCAACATAAGGTTCATTAAAAAAAAAAACTTGAGATGTTTTAGGATTCATTGCAACATAATCTTTAAAAGACTGTTCTAGACCTTAAGAATGGATTTTTGGGGAGGCTATTTACAAGTAAGAATGGAATATACAAATTCACAAATAATGCACCAAGGCAGGCAATGTCTAAAAGAAAACTACAGAGTCCTGTAGAATGTGCATCTTTAAATTCCTTCTTTTATTTATTTATTTATTTTAAATTTTAAAGCAATTGGGGTTAAGTAACTTGCTCAAGGTTACACGGCCAGTTATTATTTCTGGGTGTGGTGCTGAGTATCTGAGCCCGGATTTGATCCAGGTCATCCCGACACTGGAGCCGGTGCTCTTACTCTCTGAGCCACCTGGTCTCCCCAAATTCCTTCTTTTAGCTATAATTTCCCGGGTGTGGTATCACAATATTCTCTTAGGTTGGAGTGTCTGTTGCTTTCTGTCCCTCACCAATAATGACTTCTTTCTATCTTCTAAACATATAGAGGATTTGGGCTTTTCATCAGCCGTTCTCCAATTCTAGACTTATTTTAATACACAGAGTGTTGTTTTTGTACTCCATATGTATTATTCCATCATAATTTAACTAACTAGGTATATTTCCTCTCCACCAAATGAGTGAAGGTATATAGAAAGTGGTATCAGTAAAGCTTATTCGATTTTCTCAAAAATAGGGAACAATACTACTCCAAAACTACATGAAGACTAACTCTTCCATTGCACACCTCTCATGTCACTTCTACAGTTTGATCTTAGTTGTCCTATTTGACAGTAAAATTTATTTAATTGTCACTGGGAACATAAGAACATTAACAAGCATCAAATTAATTATTATGCATGATGATAGCATCAAGTTATATGGCTGTACTGATAAACAAATTAAACAACTATTCATCTTGTCTAAACTTTCTCCAATGATATAAAATATCATTTAGAATCACTAAATGTAAAATTAAAATTTTTTTGGTGAGGCAATCAGGGTTAATTGACTTGCCCAGGGTCACACAGCTAGTTAAATGTCTAGTGTCTAAGGCCAAATTTGAATTCAGGTCCTCTCAAAGTTAAAGCTAAAATAAATTTAATCCAAAGAGAAAAATAGAGAAATCACACTATATGTCATCCATATTAATCAATTGTTTTTTTTAGACTAATTAGAAGAACTAGATAGTATAAGTGTGGAATTATTGTGTTTGCCCTTTGTTTTTGAAGAGGACTATTGCATCAGGGAAATGATGACACGACTTGCAATTGACTTTGATTTGCATGAGGGAGGGCTGTGCAAGGTCACCAGACTCACTTTCTCCTCCAGAGTCATCTGGATGCAGTGGCCAGATACTCATCAGGATGACTGGAGATGGCCCAGGATGCAATGGGAGACCCTGGCCCTTTTAGGCTAAGGCCTTTTCAGGTGCTCACTTTGAGTGAGGTGATGCCCATTCATTGAATAGATCTCTTTAATAAGTGAGTCAAGGGGTGGCCCCTTTAAATAGAAAAAAAGAAAAAAATCAAGCTGGAAAAGGTTGCTGGTCACTAGAGAAACAGTTACTATTGACATTCACTCTAAGCCAGGAGGGTCCAAAATACAGCCATTAAGTGGAGTCATGTCATCATTTCCCTGATGCCATGATCCTCTTCAAAAATGAAGGACAAACACAACCTGTGAATAGACTGAACTGCCTGAATGGCGACCCAGGTAGTTGGGTAGCTCAGCTCGTCCTTGTCCTCTCCCTCTCCCTCTCCTTCTCCTCCACAAAGGATAACATTGGAATATTGCTATGGTAAAGGAAATGATGAGTTAGTTGGTGGCCTTAGAAAACTATAGAAACACTTGGACTTCTGAAGATGTTATCTACCCTCACAGAAACAGAGGACAAAGAAGTATAATACAGCTTTACATAGATGTATATGAATGCATATATCTATATATGAGTATGATTATAGACATCTAAGTATATGTATGTGCAAGTATATATGTGTAGGTATATATGTATGTATATACGTTGGCATAAATATGTGTAAATGTATGTGTATATACATACATATGCATATACAAATGTATATATTTTATATCCATGCTTAATTGAAGAACAAAGTCAAAAGTGCACAGCAGAGAAGAAAACTTATAAGGAAGCAAATATGGGCAGCTCTGAACACAATGTATACTATTTATTATATAGACTTTCTTAAAATGGAAATTTATTGCTGTATACTTTGAGTCCTCATATTCTGTTGTGCAAATGGCAATACTTTTTTCTTTTCTTATTTTGTATTTGAGTTTTAGCATTTAAGTTTATAATATGTTTCACTTTCCTTTTTTATTGTGTATTTAAAATAATTTTAAAAATGAACTCAGATCCTCCTGGCTTCATGGCCAGGGCTTTATCCACTGTGCTGCCTAGCTGCCCCTAAAATTCTTAATATGTATCCAGAAACATTAGAAACTGAAGGCTTTGAGTTTGAATCCAGAAGTCAAACTGAATCTTTGGATCAAGCTGATACTGACAGATACTGTAGTCTTTTCCAATCAAGATATATCAAGCTTAAGGCTATAAAGGAGAAATGTATGTTGAGATCCTGACTGGCCTCCTGAAGTGAGGGCTTAAGGAAAAGACATATAAAGCAATTGAAAGCTATACTATACCATTATTTTAACATCTATTTATTATTTTAAACATTCATCTTTCAAAATTTTATGTTCCAAGTTTTCTCCTTCTCTATAACCCCTCCCCCATCCATTGAGAAGATAAAACAATATGATATCAATTATACATGTGAAGTCATGCAAAACAAACTTCCATATTAGTCATGTTATTTAAAAGAGGAAGAAAAATAAAGTGAAAAAAATATTCTTCAATCTGTACTCAGTTCATCAGTTCTCTCTTGCTTTGGAGGTAGATAGTATTTTTCACTGTGGACCTTTTGGAATTGTGTTGGATTGTATTGATCAGAGTAGCTAAAATCTTTCATAGTTGATCATTGTTACAATATTGCTGTTACTTTATACAATGTTCTCTTGGTTCTCTGCTTACTTTACTTTGAATCAGTTCATATAAGTCTTCCCAGGTTTTTCTGAAAACTACCCTGATCATCATTTCTTACTATACCATTCTTAATGTAGAAAAATTGGTTATACTAGATCTAGAAGTTGCCCAAATAAAACCTCTCCTAATATTAATGAAATACAGGGCTCTTCACCTCAAGGACATTATGGAACTTTCTTGCCACAAAAGAGGAAGCAGATATGATAGATGTTTTCATAGATCACTATAAAGTATAGGAATACTTTTAGAATAAATAGACCTCACTTCAAAGTAAAAATTAATAACAGTTAAATAAAAAATAATAACAGTTAAATAACAGTTTAATAACAGTTAAATAAATAATAAAAAAGTTAATAAAAGTAAAAGTTACAGGTCAGCTGATCTGTTGATATAATTGATTATGACATCACCAAATGAAGCCTATGAAGTGTCTGAGAGCTTAGAGTAAAATCAAAAATCAAAAAGGGTAAAACATCCACAGGAACTCAACTAACAATATGTCAACAAAAAAGCAACAAGAAAATGGCTTGGCCATATAGAGCTCTGTATTTGTAGAAACAAATACATTTCTGATAGCATTCTGGATCAAGGTATTTTCACTAGAAATTACAGAAAGTATTTCCTTAAAGAACCAGGAGTCACAGTTCAGTTCAGATTATATGGTGAGGAGATGGAAATTATGCAACAAGTCATTGAAGTTTCCAAAAATTTAGTACCTCTTGGATACTGATTACTCTCAGAAGATATGATTAGATGGCTAAGATATATGCAGAAGTTTGTTATCCTTTTAACTAACAACAAATTCTTCTATTAAAATACAAACCCTCCAAATGTATTTGAGAATTCAACAAATAAGTTGTACTAGAACTGATGCACCATAACAGATAGAAACATTGGCTACAACATATAGCCACCTGGGCATAACAATGATTCATAAATATTTAGGGAAAATATTTTGAATAAATGCCACTATACCAAATACACATGATTTTTAAACTACATGGAATGAAAAGTTTTCAAAATATAGAAGAGAGGAAGAAATTTAATTCTCACAAAATTGCCTTGCATTTGATTGTCTTGTATGTTAATTGAGTTATCACAAAGGGGAAGAGAAGCAATTATTAAGCACTTACAAATGTACCAGGTTAAATAATTTACAAATATTTCATGATGTTTTCAAGGATCTATACAAAATGAACTTATATCCCAGTACTCTTATCATTTGCAAAAGTTAGTTATTTTATCTCACACAGAAAATGAAATATAAAAGAATGATAGCAGGATAATGATTTGTTCCTGGACCATTTCAACCTAAGATCAACAACAAAAAAAGACAAGAATCTGATGTTGGTGATAACAACCACAATAGCAACTCTTTAAATTTAAACCCTCAAACCCCCAATATCTATGTCATGAGAAGGGCAAAGGCAAAATGATGGCTTGCTAGACAGGGTAGTGTACAATAGGGGCTTTGTATGCTCTGAAACTACTATAGCTGCTGTAAAGTCTTGGCAAGAGCCCTGACCTGATGGCCAACCAGGTTTTAGCATCTGGGTAATGTGATGAATCTAAGAAAAAGTCAGGAAGATGTGGAGCTACTTAGGAATATAATGATCAGCTTGGTATGGTGGACAATGGAGCAGCTCTCCTTTGTATCCTGGTGCCACAAGACGGCAAGATACATAGTAGCAACTTAAAAGTACCAATGCCCCATTTTTTGGAAATGTTTTGGTGCAGATAGTGCTAATCTTGACAGACCGTGGTAGCATGGGAAATGGATAAAAGATAAAAAAAGGTTTTTGCCTTGTTCTAGTAATACAATGTAACAAAGCAAGAAACAGATATGACCAGTTATAAGCTGATTTCAAACTTTTTTTCCTTGGAAATAGTCTCAGCTCCAAATTATGCAACATATTTGTAGATCAATGTAATATCTATCACAAAAAATATACATATAAGCCTAACTATATAAAAGTGATAAATATTTATATAAATATAACTTCATTCTTAAACTCAGATGAGATGAAATGAGTATGGAAATTGAGAAGTTACTTATATTTGAATAGAGAAAAAAGTTAAGACCCTGAAGGTATTGAAAATCTGCTACAAAACTTAAGATAATCAGATAATTCTGGAAATAAAACAAATGACAAAAATAACACCAAATTCTGGAATAATTTTAAAGAGAATATAAGCATACTTATAAGGGAGCTTCAAAAATCCTTTTTGGGGTTGACAGTACAAATCTAGCTGTTGGACCAACTATATGAAAATGAAGTTTTTTTTTTTTTTAAATCTGTTTATCTGTTATTGGTATAGTGGAAAAATGCATTTGCCCAAAATATTTTACAGACAGTATAAAAACATTTTAAGACTTGCACATAATAGTATATGTTGTCACTGTTATACAGTGTGAGGCAATAAAAAGAAAAAAGAAATGTAGCATGGATAACAAAATTATATCAGAATTTCATTATATCCTTAATCAACAATTAAAAGAAAACCCCAAAATTAAAGTGATGCAAGAGGTCAAAGAACAAAAAAAACCAATTCAATATAAGTAAAAAAAATTATATTATGTAAATTTGAGAAGAAATTTAGAAAAGAGAGAGCCACAAAAGAAGAAGGGTATGGAATTTTCTATTTATCTGTATCAGAAGTCCCCAAACTTATTTGACCCACTACTCCCTTTATAAAATTACTCAGAGTCCCCCTGAAAAATGTATTTTCTTTGACCCTTTAATTTTTTTTACACTTGTGTCATTTCAGAGCAACATAAAATATATTACTTAAAAAGCCACATCTTAAATTAGTAATTTATTTTAAATTTGTGGGGCTTTCCCTGAATTGAAATTTTGATGATGTAATATTGTGTTATGTAACTGTATAGTATCATATTGCAAAGAGGTCATTACCTGCACTTGTTCCTGCTTATGCATGCTGGACTTCTCAACAATGCACAACATGCTGCTTGCCAGCATTTTCTTATTAAGATCTGTCATTGAACTTGACCACTGATTAGTTATAACTTGAATTTTGTGTTTATTTGAAAAATAATGTAGCCACTATGGCTTTAACTCTGTTACACAACAGATGAAACATATATGGTTATTCATATTTCATCTTTTTTCCTTACATTTTCACAGCCTCCTTATTTTCATTCGACACCCCTCAATTGCACCAGGACCTACAACTACCCCCCGGATTATTCCAGTGCCCCTGAGGGGGCAGTATTGCCCCCTTTGGGAACCTATGTATCATTAGAAGATATACAAAACAATGAAAGTGAAGATGATTCAAACATGAAATCGAAAGATGATGTACCACTAACATAATGAATGACAGAATGCTTATGACAAGTGAAGTGACTGAAACTAGTTTCTCTGCAAAACTCCAAAGCAGAGTGTCCATAATTATTGGCTCAGATGATTTATAGTTTGAGCCTATAAATTACTAGCAAAACACTTTACTAGCTTTCTTTCTGATGCAAGATTGATCCCACCTTTCTTATTACTAAAAGATGAACAAACCAGTGAACCCTTCAACTATAGACCAATTTTTTGGTTTACTTGATACAAAGCAATCATAACTTATTTCATTCAAAAAACTATAAACACTTACAAGAAAACAATATATTTACTGAGAAGCCGAAAAGTTGTGCCAAAAAATCTTAAAGGTGTAGACACATTACTGAGCAGGCTTACCTAAAAGATAATATATTTTAAATCAGATGTTATTGGCATTACTGTGCCAGTGATAGTTTTAAATAAAGCAAAGGTTTCCCTGTGAACATTGAATCCTTTAGCTGTCTCATCATGCTTTTATTTATTTTACATATCTGTACCACATGACTAAGTCATAAGTACAGAACTGAGTCAAAGGCTTTGTGATAATCAAGAAAGGTGGTATAAATGCTTAGATAACTTGTTCAATAATCACTGAATCAATAATGAATATTTCCTCATACTTTGGGGATTTTTTTGGGGGGGGCACAAGTTTTTAGCTTCTCAAATATATTTGTGATACATGGCTTAATTATCTTTGTTAATATTTTTTAAAACTTTTTTTTGCATTGATATCCATTATGGAAATTGGTCTATAGTTTTCCTTCTCTGTTTTTGATCTTCCAGTTTTAGTTATCAAAACTATATTTGTGTAAATAAAAAGAATTTGGTAAAACTCCTTTACCTACTTCTAAAAGAATTGGGATTAATTGTTCCTTAAATATTTGGTAGAATTTACTTGTGTATCCATCTGGTCCTGGAGATTTTTTGGGGAGTGCTCAATTATGATTTGTTCAATTTCTTTTTCTAAGATGGGGCACTTAAATATTCTATTTCTTTTTCTGTTAACCTGGGCAGTTTATAATTTTCCAAATATTCATCCATTTCACTTAGGTAATCAGTTTTACTGGTTTATAATTGGTCAAAAGATGCCATAATAATTGTGTTAATTTTATTGGTGGTATATTCATTCTTTTTATTTTTGATACTAGTAATTTGGTTTTCTTCTTTCTGTTTTTCTTTAAATCAAATTAACCAAAGGTTTATTATTATTTTCCCATAAAACCAGCTCCAAGTTTTATTTAAAAAAATTTTTTTAAAGCAATTGGGGTTAAGTAACTTGCTCAAAGTTACATGGCCAGTTATTTTGTGTGGGTGCCAAGTATCTGAGGCTGGAACCAATCCCAGGTCTCCTGATGCCAGGGCCGGTGCTCTTACTCACTGCACCACCTAGCTGCCCCTGGACTCTCTTTTTATGTAGAATCTTTCTAACTGACCTAATACTGATAAAATTCCTAGAAGTTACATGTATCATCTTCCCCTATAAGAAGGTATACCACTTAGAGTCAAATTTTTTTTATTCATCTCTGTTTTATTGAATATCCATTTTTCTCCCTTTCAGGTTTATATTCAGTTTTTCTGGGTAGGTTGCTCTTGGTTGTAGTCCCATTTCTTTGTCCTTCTAGAATATCATGTTCTAAGCCTTTCACTTCATTCCTGTGGCAGGTGCTAAATTTTGTGAGATCCTGACAGTGGTTCTATTGTATTTGAATGGTTCATTTCTAGCTGTTTGAAATATTTTCTCTGTAAATTGGGAGTCCTGAAATTTTGATATATAATTTTCCTGGGAGTTTCCCTTTTGAGATCTCTTTGAGGTGATGATCAATGTATTCTTTCAATTTCTATTTTACTCTTTAGTTCTAGGATATTGGGGCAGTCTTCCTTTATAATGTCTTAAAATATGTTTTCTAAGTTCTTCCTTTATTAATGGCTTGTAGGTAATTCAATAATTCTTGAATTACCTTTCCTCTATCTATTTTCCAGGTCATTTCATTTTCCAACGAGGAAATTCACTATACACACATATGTATACATATACATACATATATACATACATATATATGTGTACACACATATATACACACATATATATGTGTACACACATATATACATACATATATATATATATGTACACACATATATTTACTTTTTCCACTTGGTTGTAGTGTTGGGTTTTTTATATCTCATTCAGTTATTAGCTTCCACTTGCCCACTTCTAATTTTTAAAGAATTATTTTCTTTAGTGAACTTTTGTACCTCCTTTTCCATTTGGCCAATTTGTTTTTCAAGATGTTATTTTCTTTCATATTTTTGTGCCTCTTTTTCTAAGCTGTTGTCTTTTCATAATTTTCTTTCTTTGCTTTCATTTTTACATTATTTTTCACTGTCATTCTGATTTGAAAATAAATTTTTAACTCTTCTAAGAATCTTTATTGGTCTTGTGTCCAACATTTTTTTTCTGTGAGGTTTTGCTTTTAGCTGTTTTATTTCATTGTCTCCCTCTGAGTTTGTGTCTTGATCTTCCTGTCACCATGGACACGGTCAGGTTCTCTCTCTTTTTTTGGTTGTTTGCTCATTTTTCTACCCTATGCATTGATTTTGAACTTCATATAAAATTAGGCTCTGTTCTCACCATGGAAGGGGTAAGCCACTCTTCCAAGCTTCACACTTCTTTACACTTCTATTCTTAAACTTAGTTCTGGGGGTTTGGAGGTTTTCAGTGCTTTTAAGTGATGTAATCGAGGAAAGGTGTGGTCACTGCTCTCTTAGTCTTCACTCTGGTTCTTACTCAGGAAGGCCCCTGATCTCTTAGGATCATAATCAGTACTGATCCTCAGGGCCCTTCCTCCTTTGGGACCAGAAGTGACATCACCCCTCAGGGCCCCTGGTCCCTTGTACTGTAAGTGATACTTCTTTTCAGGGTTTCCATTTCCTCTTAACCAAAAGTGCTCCTCTCTGCCATTAAATTATGACCAAGAAGTGGGTATAGCCAATGGCTTTGCCAAAAAACATCTGGTCCTTTGTCCAGTGCTAACATACTGGTACCATATAATATTTTTCTGATCAGTTTCCAGGTCCCCTTACCCTCTCTGGTTTCAGAGCTCCTGAAGCTGCTGCTGCTTCTGTAACTACCACTTAGTCCCACCACTGGTTTTTCATCTACATGGGCTCTAGCTCAGCCTCCCTTCTGTTGCAGATCTTTCTTTCCTGGCTTTTGGACTGGAACAATGTTTTACTCTGACCTTTTGGCTCTGTCACTCCAGAATTCAATTTGAGACATCCATTTAAAGTTCTTTGGAGGATAATATTGGGAGAGATCATCTGAGTACTTAGCGATTCTGCTATCTTGGCTCTGACTCTGGAACTCTCTTAGTCTATTTCTAAAGGCAATAATTCTACCTACATGGGAGATAGTCCCCAGAACATTAAATATGCAGGAATAATTACGGCATAGCATCTTGTCCCAGACCATTTCTATAGTTCTGGCTAAATTCTATAGGAAAAAAATGAGAAGAATGAGAGAATAATAATAACAACAATAGCAATATCAACTGACTTTGTATAATGCTTTAAAGCTTGCAAAATACTTTATATTTATTATTTCATTTGAACTTCACAAGATTCCCACGTGGTAGACACCGCATTATTCTGACTATTATATTATAGATATGAAAGGCAGGTTCAGCATCATTAATGAGGAACTTGATAATATCAAAACAGTTAGATCCAGGTGGGAATACATAGGGCAAGTGGGAATAATCTTAAACTCATTAGGAGGGATTTGGACAATACATTAGAAAGAACTTACCAACCAATAAGCATTAACACATATGACCATGAGGAATGCTTAACATATTGTCAGACTTTTTATGTAGGTTAGTTTTATTTAAACTATTTTTGTTTATTTCATTAAATACTTCTAAGTTAAATATAAAAAAAATTAAACAATAATTGAAAAAAAATGGAGTCATTGCTTTGTTTCTCTCCACCCTCCTTGAGAAGGTAAGCAGTTTGATATTGATTATACATGTGAAGTCATACAAACATTTTCCATATTAGTCATGTTGCAAAAAACAAAACAAACAAAAAACCTGCCACAGACCAAAAATAAAACAAGACAAAAAAAAACCCAAGAAAAATAAATAAATAAAAAAAGTATGTTTCAATTCACATTCAGACTTCATCACTTCTCTCTTTGAAGGTGGATACAATTTTTCATTAGGGGTCCTTTGGAATTGCCTTGAATCATTAGAGTACCTAAGGTTGTTGTTTTTAAATAGTTGATTGTCCTTACAATATTGCTGTTACTAAAATTCTACTGATCCTGCTCATTTCACTGTATGGGAGTTCATGTATGTTTTCCCAGGTTTTTCTGAAACCATTTTGCTTGACATTTTTTATGCCATAGTAGCATTCCATCACAATTATATATCACAAGTTGCCAGCCATTCCCAAATTGAAAGGCATCCCCTCAAACTCCAATTCTTTGCCATCACAAAATGAGTTACTATAAATATTTTTTTGTGCAAATAAGTCTGTTCTCAATTTTTTGGTCTCTTTGCAATACAGACCAAATAGTGATATTTCTGGGGCATGGGTACCTGCAATTTTATAGCCCTTTGGGCATAGTTTCTAGTTGTTCTCCAGAATGGGTAGACTGGTTTATGACTTCGCCAACAGTGCATTCGTGTCCTGATTTCTCTGGCACTGGTCGTTTTCCTTTTTATGTCATGTTAGCCAGTCTAATAATTGGGAGATAGTGTTTCAGAGTTGTTTTAATTTGCGTATCTTCGATCTGTAGTGCTTTAGAACATTTTTCATGCGACTATTGCTGGCTTCAATTTCTTCTTCTGAAAACTGCCTATTTATATTCTTTTGTCCATTTATCAATTGAGACATGGCTCAGATTTTTATAAATTTGGCTCAGTTCCCTCTATATTTGTGTTGGTTAGTTTTTTAAACTATTTTTTCCTCTTTAAAAAAATTCTATGTTATAAGAGATGACTCACTGGAAGGGATAGGGGAGGGATTTCATGGGAAATATTGGTGATGCAAAAACAAAAGACACCAGTAAAAGTTTATATTTAAAAAGAAAAAAATGACCAGAAGTAGTTCAGAAGAAGTTGTATAGAGTCCGAAGTTCATATGAGGACCTGGAATCCAGGGAATTATAGGTGGAAGGACCTTCTAGATCAGTAGTTCTCAAACTTTCTGGTCTCAGGACCACTTAATACTCTTTGAAATTATTGAGGACTCCAAAGATCTTTTGTTTATTGGAGTTATAGCTAACATATTAGCATTATTAAGGAAATAATTTCAACCTCAAAGACCCCCAGGGGTCTCCAGACTACACTTTGAGAATTGTAGCTCAAGTCCAAGGTTATATCATTAGTAAGATGCAGAGCCAGAATTTGAACCCATGTCTTCTTCAGCATACATAGTTTTCTTTTTAGTGTTCTTATTCCAAACCTCCTCCTCTCTACACCATGACTCTTGAGAACTTTCCTGGGCCTTTGATGTCATTAATAACAAACCTTGCCATTAAGGTGGTATTTTATAAATTTGCTTTAAAGTCTGAACCATGATTGTTATTGTTCAGTTATTTCAGTTATGACTGACTCTTCTTGACCTCATTTTGGGGTTTTCTTGGCAAACATACTGGAGTGGTTTGCCATTTCCTTCTCTAGTTCATCTGACAGATGAGGAAACTGAGGCAAACAGGATTAAGTTACTTGTCCAGAATCACACAACTTGTATGTGTCTGAAGCCAGATTTGAACTCGGGAAGATGATTCTTCTTGATTCCAATCCTAGTGCTTTATCCACTGCACAACTTATTAGTGGGTCACAAATATCCTGGGATTGTTGTGAGTGTGCCTTATTTTTTGTTTATCGTACTTTCTAATTTATTATCCACCTTGTTTGTTGCCAAACAGCTGTTGATGTTGATTGTTTCAGATGTGGTTAAATCAAATTGATCAGCCTAATATTTTGTAACAACTACCTTAGGTTCAAGAAGTCTTCTGATTGGCACCACTTGACTTTTAGCAGCTGGCTCTGGGATCTCTCACACAGCAATCTCAAATGGGATAAGGAGAATGCACACTTACTTTAACAATTCCCACTTAGGCACAAATACTGTAACTATCTTTCAGAGTGTGCTCAGTAATCACCCACAGTTCGTGGTACTCAATAAGGTGTTTTCATATCCTGGATACAGAAGCAACATCTTCAGTTTCCATTTTGGGCAAGCTGTTTCTTGCCTATAAACCGAATAAGCTACTCAGAGCCAAACAGAAGAATAACGTAATGATGTGACCTAAAATTACCTTAGCAGCTAGAACTAGCTTTTTTTTGTTTTTCTCTGTCTTCTGTATATCTGTGCATTAGAGAATGGAGGTAATATGATATACAAATTCATCAATAAGTATGTATTAGGAGCTTACTGGGGATATAAATGTTCTTGAGATTTTAATGGATTGAGAATGGGAGGGATGCTTGTGTTTTTCTATCTTCCCCTAGAGTTTAGATAAAACATGCCCTCCCCCTGTAACTGACTTTTCTTGAGTCCTCTCAGTATCCTCACATCCTTGTCCCTGATATCAGAGTTAGAAGGGCAGGACCATCACCAGGCTGGGGTCACAGGTGCTTTGTCCCAGGTCACCGAAGTTTAGGGGAAACTGATAGTGTTTGCCTTCCTTTAGGAGAATAAAGAACACTGAAGATTTTTAGCTAATTAGCAAGAATAATTAGTTAAAATATGAAATTACCAGATAGTTTCCTCCTACTAACCTCACTATTAACCTCTCAGTCAGTTCCTCTCCAGGCTAACTTTGGTCCTGCTCTTCTATTCTGTACAGAGGTTTCTCCAGCAACATCTAGGGGAGGGATGGTGCTTCTCTTTCCTCCGCATTACCTCCTATTCAACTGAATTTGTCTCAAAGGGGTGATTCAGAGTTATTTAATGCTACTTGACCCAGGTGTCAAAATTGTTAGTTGTAGCCTCGCCCAGAGTGTGGCACATAATAGGAATTTAAAATCTTGTGAGTTGATTTATGGATTATAGCTCTGTAGGAAGGAATGTGACTTTGTTTATCCAAGAAGTGAGGAAAGGAGTTTCTTCCTTTCCAAAGGTCTTCCATATCCAGGTGTGGAGGTACAAACCTTTACAAAGGTTCAACTAAGGTGTTTTAATTTCTCCTAAGTATTTACTTTGGGATGTAAGGGAGTGGGTGATGGGCAAATTAGTTTTTTTCACACTTATGAAAATCAGTGTAGGGAAGTGGAATGTTTTCCCTGCTAGATTAACACCTCCTAAGGCTTCATTCACAAGGAACTTCTATTGACTGTTTGGAATAAAGAGTTTCAGAGTGATGCTAACTTGTCTGGGTTGTTTGGGGGAGTTCGTCCTATAACCATGGTGTCTGCCAAAGATGGAGGAGAAGGAAAGAGGATAGGAGAAAAGGAAGCATATAATAATAGAACATTGGGCCATGCACACTAAATAAATTCATTTGGTTGACTAAGCAGGAAAGGTGAATAAGAAATCCAGCCACTCTTACCTTAAAATTAGTCCAGCAAGGAGGGGCAAATAATTATACACAGTCAGACCACAGGTATGAAAGATGGAGAAACATTACTGACATTCCCATTCTAGTTGGAAGGATGGGTAGAGAGCTGAACATGGAATTAGGAAGACCTGAGTTTGAATCCCACCTCAGACTTTTACTTCATGTGTGACCTTGAGCAAGTCATTTATATTCTTTGAACTTCAATTTCATCATGGCTTTCTGGTAGACCAGTAATTCTTAGATTATCTCTCCTGGATCTATTCTCTAGGTCAGTTGTTTTTCCAGTGAGATATTTTACACTTTCTTCTAATTTTTCAATCTTTATGTTTTGTTTGACTGACTTTTGGTACATCACAGAGTCCTTCCTTCAATTTGACTGACTCTAATTTTTAGTGAATTATTTTCCTCAGCTAGTATTTGAAGCTCCTTTTCCATATGTTCAGTTTTCATTTTTAGGGAGGCATTTTCTCCAGTTAGATTTTGAACCTCCCATCCCAGTTCACCAATTTTACTTTTTAAGGATTTGTTTTCTTCAATGAGATTTTTTTTTCCAATTTGGTCACTGTAGATTTAAATTTATCTTCTACCTCTCTAATTTGGATTTTAAAATCTTTCTTTAGCTCCTCCAAGAATGCTTTTTGGGCTTGAGACTAGCTTGTATTTCCTTCTGAGGTCTCAGGTGTGAGTATAGAGTGCATGTTGTCCTCTGAATTTGGTTGTTCTTGTTCACTATAATAGGATCGTATCATTCTTGATTTGATTCCTTCTTGCCCATTGTGATTGCCTATGTCCTGAATTTTTAGAGTGGATATCTGCTTCTGGGCTTCAGATGTACTACACTTCTCAGGGTGAGAGGTAGGGGTTTGGTTGTTAACTTTGTGTGCTGTACCTCTGAGTGTCTGGGCTGAGGCCAAGGCCAGGACTCTCAGTATTTTCCCCTGAGTTACCCTGAGGCTCACAGAGTAACCTGTGGGGGAGAGGTGGTCTGGCTACTTCAGATTTCTGCCTCTATGCCCCTGGGCTACAGCTCAGGCAGGTTCAGCACCTGGTGGCAGCCAGTGCTGCTGTGTGCTGATTCCCCTAGTAGTGCTAAGGCACACCTGGGCTTGTGTTGTTAGTGCTTGCTGGCTCCACCCCCCTGGGCTTTGGGAGTTTCTGTTGGTCAGCTGAGGTGGGGCTTGTTGGGACACCTCCTGCCCTTCACTTCAGACTCTGTACTGCTTCACTTATGCCTTTCCTCAATGTCTCCCAAGCCTGAGGCTGTTTCCACTAATTCAGGATTTTACTTTGGGTGGGACAATTATCTCTGGGTTTTCTGGGTCAGGGAGGGGGAATCAGAGCAGCTAGAGTTTACTCCATCATCTTGGCTCCTGGAAGCTCAGGTAGGTGATTTTTAAACATCCAGGCTGTGGGCTGATAGCCCCAGGAAAAGCTGCTATCCTTGCTGTGGGACCTGCACTTTCTCTTCCCCAGCTCTGACCCATCGTCCATCCTGCGGTGAGCCGGCTATGAATCACCCTTGTGGTGGGTGAGTCCACTGGCTTCGGTTCCTTCTCACTCCACTATAGTCTGCTCTCAGGACCATGCTGGTGCAGCCCCTGTGTGCTCCATGCTCCCCCTGCCTAGACCAATGTGGGCACTTTCCTAGTCTGGTAATCTGCCACTCTCCATCTCCCAATGGGTTCTGTGACTCTAAAATCCATACAGATTCACTTTTTAAAGTTTAGTGATGGAATTCATGGAGAAGCTTAGAAAAATTCCTGTTTCCTTTCCACCATCTTGGCTCCATCCCCAAACATCAGTATTTTAATTGGTAAAATGGGGATAAAGAGTATCTACCTTACATGATTGTTGTGAGGAACAACACAACATGTAAAGTGTCTTGCAATCCTTAATGTATCACACAAATGCTACTTATTATATTGTTGTTATAGACAATTGTCCATATTTACTTTCTAGAAACAGATAATATAATCAACCATAGAAATCAGCTACTCTAAGCATTTCATTTTACAGTTGAGGAGATTGAGACCTAGAATAGTAACATTACTTGATAAGTGATGACACAGAGAGTAAGTAACAGAGTTGGAATTTGAGCCCAGGTCCTCTGAGTACAAATACATTAATTTTTATTTATTTTACAATATACTTAAAATACAGTCAAATTGCTTTCAAGTGGAAAGTAGAGAGCTTGAATACAGAAAAGTTTCATTGGTCTTTTCATGCTATCTCTAGAAAGCCAACAAAGCCAATAAACAAATCAAGAAGCATTTATATTCTCTGCTAGGCACCATGCTGGTCACTGGGGATACAAAGAGAAAAAAAGGAACACAGTCCCTGCCCTCAGGAAGCTTACAGCAACAACAGAAATCCCCTAATACTTCTAAGGGTTTATTGTCCCATTACTTCCCTGAGGTAGAAGAAAATTTCAGAGTAATGAAAGTGGTTTAATTATTTATAGTTTTGATTGGTTACTAAAGAGTCTCTCAGAGATACTTATTTTTTCATGTCCTGTCTGATGGCTCCTACTAGGTCTTCTCCACTGTAACATCCTACTCCCTCAGTGTGGGTTTATTACAATTCAGGTGCCACTTGCTGTAGAAGGTCTGTCCTGATCTCCCCAATTGCTATCCTTCAAAATTACTCGATATCTACTTTGTATATATTTACTTTTCCATATAATGTTATCTTTGAGGGTAGGAAGTATTTTGCTTCTGTCTTTTGTATCCTTAGTCCCTGGCACACAGTAGACACGTCATAAAAGCTTGTCAAATGAAATAATGAAGTAAAATATAGTTTACTTAGATTTATGATTATTCCACTCTTCTTATCCATGAGTGGTACAAATAAGGTACTAAATGGATAATGAACCACTGTCTTTCTTCCGTTGGCAAATCAATGAGAACAAGTTCCCTGAGTTAAATAATTGGAGAATTTCCAAAAATAAAGTCATGTTAAGAAACGATTCGAACATTGAAAAGAAAGTAGAGAAGACAACTAATTAGTATAAACTAATACACATGGCTTTTACATAATGGTAAAAGTCATTTTTTTCCTGGATTCAGTTCACTTAAATGTAAGTTTTCACCTCAGTATCCAAAGGGGGAAGAAGATCTAAATCACATTGAAAAACATGGGAGGCTTGCAAAGGAAGAATTGTAAGCATTATTAACTATATGAAAGCTTGCACTAAATCATTCATAATAAGAGATTACAAACCTAAAGAACTTTAAAGTTTCATCTCACCCAGGAGATTGACACAGATGAAAAAAAGACAGAGATAATCAATGTTGGGGAAGTTGTGGAAAGACAGGCATGTGTAATGGAAATGCAAATTTAAAGATCTTCCCTGCCCTTAGGCCCTTTGATAGGCTTAAGAGACTCTGAGAACCTTCCTTGATTTGAAAATATACTCTGCCTCCTAATAGACTGACCGTTGTCACATGGCGCCTGTGGCAGGAGGCTTGGTTTTCAGGAATGCCCACACCTTGATACTGTGTGATTGGGCAGTAGATCAAGAGGGTGGTTATATTCTCTGACCCAGGAGAAGGCTATATAATTCCTGATGTGAGGCTTTGCTTTGGGGCTCACTTTGAGAAGTGTTCTGTGATTTGATCAGATGAGACTCTGGGAAGCTGTTGTTGAGAGCACTCCTGGCTTTGAAAAACCCAGATGTTGATTTGGTATGGATTTAATGGTTGAACAGTTTGGAAACCTGTCTACTTGATCTGTTTCTCTGTCTTGATAATTCTGTCTGTATACTCTGAAGTTCGGAGTGCTCACCTTTTTCACCTGAACTAGGTAAACAATACATATTTGACTGATTAAAGTAAGCTTGTTAACCCATTTTGAGTTGCTTTCCTTTAACAAAGCAGATCTAAGAACCTGTGTTGGCAGCCACCCTGGGGACTCTGGGGTGTTTGCTGATACAGCATGTGAAGACACCATTGGTGGAGCTGGGAATTGGTATATAGATTCTGGACATCAATCTGAAACTACAGTATTTGAAGAAAGTGACTAAAATGTCCATATACTTTGATCCCCAAATCCTATTGATAGTCATATACTCTAAGAAAGTAAGAAGATGCATAGTTATCACCAGCATTTTTTTGTTGTAGCAAAAACAACAACAACAACAACAAAGAAAACAAACTGGCAATCCCAATCAATTTGGAAATGACTAAAGAAATTTTGTCATTGGGACATAATAGAATATTCCTAAGCCTTAAGAAATAGTGAATATAGAGATTCCTGTTGATGGCAACATGAAGTATAAAGAACCAGGAAAACAATTTACATGATGATTACAGCAGTATAATTGGAAAGAACAGGAAAGGAAATCTAAATTGAACACTACTATTATAATGATCAAGCATGGCCCCAAAGAAGAGTCATGAAAATGCTCTTCTCTACCTTTTTTATAGAAGGAAAGGGTCATGGGAATGAAAAATTGCATATATTAGCAAATTTGGTTGGTCATTAGTTTTACTAAGATGTTTCCCCTTCTCTGCATCCTTTTTCATTCTTTATTAATAGGGATGATTCTATGAGTGGGAGGGGAGAGGGACATATTGAGAGATGAAGATGATTCAAGAAACAAAAGAAATCAACAAAAAATGAAATAAAAAAAATTAGTCTGTAGTTTTTAGGACAGTGGGACAGTGGACTAGTAGTCAGTGATATTATGTTCTTATCATAAATCTGCATTTAACCAGTCATGTGACTTTAAAAAAAGCCATTTTGTCTTTCTGGATCTAAGTATTTTTCACAATAAAATGAGTGGATTGGACTAGGTGATCTCAAACGTCTCTTCTGTTGTTCCTTTAAATCCTTTACCTTTTCTGATATAAAGTACAAGAAGATAACATTTTTTTTCTCCCTATATCACTTTGGGACTCACACACCAGAAGTGAGATTTCCTGAAGCCTTCTCCAAGTTGTATGATGTGAGCTGGAAAAATTGGTAGCTCAGCTAAGGTCCAGGCAATCCACATCTCTCTAGATTTGTAAGTGTCAACATCCCCTGGTGAAGCTGGGTTGACAAAGATTCTTTGGCTTCTGTCATACTGTTTGTGTGGATAACAATGGGGCAATTTTGTCTAGGACAGCCAAGGACTGGGATCCCAGTTAGGCAAATTAGCTATTGAAGATACCTGTGGATATCACTGATATCAATATCTGTGTATCTCTATCAGAGACAATATAAAGTAATAATTTCAAATTCAAATTAAAAAGTAGATAACTGCAAGGAAATTATTGATTTAGAAAACTCACAAATTAACATTATATATGTTGTATTGTATTTTTATTTATTTTGTTAAACATTTCCCAATTATATTTTAATCTGATTCTGCCAGTTTTCTGGGCAGCACATGGCAGAACATGGCCCGTACACCTTGAGTTTGACACCTTTGAAAGTACTGGAGGAACAAAAAGAGCTAGAAGAATAATGAATCTTTAGAGGCAAGAAGTCTTAGAAAGTCAGCTAAGGTAGATGGAAGAAATGAAAATTGTAGGGGTAGATAAATAGGACCCAGAGCCTAAGAGATCACAGTATCATCTAGAGAAGCAATATAGAATTAGATCAAAATATACAGCTATTTATGCTTTTTGACTACTCAGTGTGTACCCCCAAAATGCTGATGATAGAAGGAAAAAACTTATCTGTACAAAAATATTCATGGCTACATTTTAAATTTAAAATGCTGGAAATTCAATACTTTATTACCAAAAATATCCCTTTTTTGTGTTACTCTAGTTTCCTATTTTCAGAAACTGCCATACTATCCATCCTCTATATATTTTCTGGCAAATTTCAGAGAAGTTATGACTGGGGATTGGCTCATGTCTTCATAAGAAAGATATAGAAGTTCAAAGGACAAGGAAAAGGCTTGGCTCCATGTCAGAGCTCTTGGAACTAATTTTCCACATCTATAGTTTAGATTTCTTGCTCGGTTTCTGATTTCTATTACCTTAGTTCAGAAGATCTCGTGTAAGCTCTCTACCCGAGTCCCCAAAGGCAACTTTTTTTTGCCTTTTTTTGCCTTGGTTCTGAACTCTAATTGCCTATTTTCCTTTCTTGCACTTCTTATTTCTGCTCTGAATCATCCTTTGTTCCTTTAGTGCAAAAGGGGAGAGAGTCATTCCAGAAGAGCAAAAGTGCTACATTAGGCAGGGCAGGTGTGGGAAGAGACTAGACACCAATAGGGAACAGTATAGTTATGTCTCCCTGATCATCCCTAACTCCACTGGCAACCAACAGCTGGTGGCTTCGGTATATAGCAGGATGCACCTTCTAACTGAAAGATCCCAAAGTAAATCAGGGGTCAAACTTACATTATAGACAGAGTTTTTTTTTTTTTAATTTTCCCTGATACATTTTTATTTCATTAAATATTTCCCAATTACTTGTAAAATAATTTTAATGCTCATTTTTTAAAATTCTGAGTTCGAAGTTTTCTCCATTTCTTCCATCCCTCCCTCCTCCTTGAGAAAAGAGGCATTTGATATGAACTATACATGTGAAATCATGCAAAACATATTTCCATATTAGCTATGTTATAAAAGAAAACACAGACAAAAACCCAAGAAAAATAAAGTAAAAAAATATGCTTCAATCTGCATTCAGAGTCCATCAGTTCCCCCCCACCCCCCTCTGGAAATGGATAGCATTTTTCATCATAAGTCTTTTGGAATTGTCTTAGATCATTGTCTTGAAGAGAACATCCAAATCTTTTACAATTAGTTATCCTTACTATATTGCTGTCACTGGGTATAATGTTCTCCTGGTTCTGCTCACTTCATGTTGCATGAGTTCATATAAATTTTCCCAAATTTCTCTGAAAACTTTCTGCTCATCATTTCTTCCAGCAGTTATTTTAAGTGAAATATCTCTTTATATCTCCTATTGATGGATTTTGTTGTTAGTATATAGAAATGTTGATGATTTCTTTGGGCTTAGTTTATATTCTGAAAATTTATTAAAGTTGTTAATTGTTTCAATTAGTTTTTTAGTTGATACTCTTGGGTTCTCTAAATATACCATCATATTATCTGTAAAGAGTGATAGTTTTGCTTTCTCGTTACTTATTTTTTTTCTTCTATTTTCCAGATCAATTGTTTTTCTGATGAGATATTTCACATTTTCTTTTATTTTTTCATCCTTCCAAGTTTTTATCATTTCTTCATATCTCATAAAATCATTACCTTCCAGGTACCTAATTCTAATTTTTAAGAAATTATTTTCTTTAGTGAGCTTTTGTATTTCTTTTTCCATTTGTCCAATTCTGCTCTTAAGGAGTTCTTTTCCTGGTGAATTTTTCTATTTGTGCTTCTTTTTCCATTTGGGCAATACATTTTTTTTTAAATGTTATTCTCTTAACTGTATCTTGTCCCTCTTTTACCAATCTATTTATTGTCTTTTCATAATTTTCTTCCTTTGTTTTCATTTTTCCTATTTTTTCCTTTGCCAATCTTATTTGATTATAAAAATATTTTTTAAGCTCATCTAGGAATTCTTGTTGAACTTGTGTTCAATTCCCTTTTTTTTTCCTTTTGAGGCTTTGTGTGTAGCTGTTTTACTTCATTGTTTTCCTCTGAGTTTGTGTTTTGATCTTCCCTGTCACTGTAGTACATTTTTATTGTAAGGTTCTTTTTTGTTTGCTAATATTCCACCTTATTTCTTAATTTTTATTTAACCTTATGTTAAAATTGGGTTTTGTTCCCACCATGGAGAGGAAGGGGAACTCTCTCAAGCTTCAGGCTTTTTTCTCATCACTGTTTTCAAAACTAGTTTAGGGGTTTAGAGGTTTTCCATGCTTCCAAAGTGGTGTGATCTGGGGAGAGGTATGGTCACTATTCTCTTTGTCTGCACTCTGGTCCTTGCTCAGGAAGGGCCCCTGATCTCGAGATTGCAATTGATACTGATTCTCAACCTGTGGATTGATTTTCTGTGGGATCAGAAAGAACACTGGAAAAAATACTGTTCCTCAGGGTCACAGATCCCTTGGGGTTGGGAGGTGACATTGCTCCCCAGGAGCCCTGCTCACTTGGATCAGAAGTCATACTTTCCTCAGGGACCCTTGTCCTTAGTGCTTTAAAGTGATACTGCTCCTCAGGGCTCTCTCTCCTTCTTGATCAAAAGGGCTCTTCTCCACCACTGAATTATGACTCAGAAGTGGGTATAGGCAATAGCTTTACCAAACAGCATCTGGTCCTGTATTTGTTGCTAGCATAGGGGTCTTCTGTAATCTCTTTCTGACCAGTTGCCAGGTTCCCTTACCTTCTCTGGCTTGAAAGTTCCTGAAGCTTCTGCTACTTCTGTCACCACCACCTGGTCCCACTATTAGTGTTTTTTTTCCATATTATCTCTATGCTAGCCTTTACCCCTGTATCACAGATCACTCTTTCTGGCCTTTTAAGTTGTCTTGGACTGGAAGAATGTCTTACTCTGACTTTTTTCTTGGCTCTATCACTCCAGAATTCTATTTAAGGAATTGTTTTTAAGTTGTTTGGTGAAGGATGTTGAGAAAACTCAGCTGAGTGTTTTTATTGGTCTACAATCTTGGTTCCATCCCTAGAAGTCTCAAGACAGAACTTTTACATGGCACTAATGGGGCAAAGCAATGGGATAATCTGTGTTACTGAAATAAAAGTACCCTCTGAATTGCCTAATAAAACCTGAGCAATGAGAAGCAAGGAATCAGGAAACTTAACTCTAACTATGTCACAGTTTAGAAGGAGCTGGAACAGTTGAGATATCAGATCTCTCCAGTCAGTTGAACCTTAGAATAAGTGAATTTTGAACACTGAGTATGAACCAGTGGAATCAAGTTTCACTAGTTACCACTTCCTTGGTACTTTTAAATCTTCCTGTTACCCTGACAGCCTTGCTGTCTTTTAATTTTTAATGTTGTAGTTATCTACACATGTCACATGGCATAGTGTATAGTGTGCCAGGCCTAAAGTCAGGAAGACAAATCTTGAATTTAAATCCAGCCTCATAGGCTTACTGACTGTGTGACTCTGGGCAAGTAGCTTAACCCTGTTTGCTTCACTTTCCTTATCTGTAAAATGAGCCAGAGAAGGAAATGGCAAACCACTCCAGTATCTCTGCCAAGAAAATGCCATATTGAATCACAAAGAATCAGACACAATTGAAATGACTGAACAACAACACACACAAGTCATCCCGGAACTAAATTGCAAACTATGTAAGGTCAGGAACTATGTCTATTTGATTGTAAGTCTTCTGAGGGTAGGGACTGTCTTTTACTGCCTTTTCTATCCCAAGTGCTTAAAAAACTGTGTGGCACACCATAGACACAATAAATGTTCATTGAATTGAATTGAAAAGTATCTCTTCCAAGAACCTTGAATAAGACTCCACAGACCTTTTTGGGGGGCACTAGACTTGTGATTTAATAGGTATAATGAATTCCCAGTGAGAAAACTACCTCTGTGATGCAAATAAGGTATCTATCTGTTCTGAACCATTTAGATTTACAGAATGGTCTAGGGAACTGAGAGGTTCATAATTTGCCCAGAAGCAGACAGACATAGATGAGATTTGAACATGAACCCATCTTCCTATCTACAAAGCCAACTATCTATCCACTAACCGTATCTGCCTCTTGCTCCTCATATATAAGAAGCACATTGTTTTAGGTTATTGATGATGGCTTTTGGATTCCAGTATTCCAATGGATTTCTGGATACTTCATTCCACCAAATCTTCTCTGTCCTATCACATTTGACCAAAGGCATGTTGTTACTCTACCGCTATCTGTACTCTGCCTCAGAATGACTTTCTCATTGCTTCACCCTGGCCTGACTGACTTGTAATACCAATATGCACCTCCAGGCTTTCACATTGCTTTCCTGCTGCTGGCCATCTGCCTTGCATTTATTACCTGCTGCCACCTGTGATTTGACCTGGTTCTTATTCCCTGAAGTACTGCTATAACAGGTGTTACTATATATACCATTACCTTTGTGGTACAGAGGACCCCTTGATGCCTCAAAAGATCCACAGTTTAATTGGGGGGGGAGTTACTTCTTCCATCAACACTGATTATAACCCATCAATACTTTACTTGATAATTTCATAAGCTGTTGTGACCAAAAAAAGTTCACCACTAGTGAAACCACACTTCTGTAGATGATCCTCTCTGAATTTAGCTCGAAGAGAGCTAGGTGGTGTAGTGAATAGTGTTTGACTGGAAGTCAGAAAGTTCTGAGTTCAAATCTAACCTCAGTTACCTACTAGCTGTGTCACTCTGGAAATGTCATATAATTTTATAATCTGTATCTGGCTCAGTTTCCTCAGCTCTTAAATGGGTATGATAAAAATAGCAACTACCTCCCAGGGTTATTATCAGGATAAAAGAGATGATATTTGTAAAGTACTTTATTTATTCATTCATTCATTCATTTATTTATTTATTTGCTTGCTTGCTTGCTTTTTGGAGGGGGTAAGGTAGGGTAATTGGGTTTAACTGACTTGCTCAGGTCACTCAGCTAGTAAGTGTTAAGTGTTTGAGGTCGGATTTGAACTCAGGTCCTCCTGACTCCAAGGTTGGTGCTCTATTCACTGTGCCACCTAGCCTCCCTTAAAGTACTTTATTAACCTGTTTTTTTCAATTATTTCCAACTCTTCATGATTAAATTGTTCATAGTGTTTTCTTGACAAAGATAGTGAAGTGACTTGCTATATCCTTTTCCAGTAGATTAAAGCAAACAGAGGTTAAATGACTTGCACAGGGTCACAAATTTATTAAGTGTTGGAGACTGAAATTGAACTCAAATCTTCCTGACTAAAGCACTATATAAATTGTATACATTATTATTATTGTTGTTATTTAGACTGGTCCTTAGACATCAGTAACAATCCATTACTGGGCCTACCCATATTCAAAGTCTTCCCAACCCAAGAGGACCTACTGTGCTTTGCTGGCATAAATAGCCTTCAAGAAACAACTACTTTCACACTAACTAGGATGAGGCCTCAGGGAGAAACCAAGAGATTATGAGACCTAGAGTAAGATAGGCAATGATGAAATCAAGGTGATGTCCTACATATCATTAGAACACAGCTAACTTAAAATTCAATCAATGAAGCATAATCAATGAACTTGGAAATTATTAAAAGTAATGAAAATCTGCTGAGATGATGAAGTAAAGTATTATAATTAGTTATAAAGAGAGACAGGAAGAGGAGAGAAAGAGACAGCTAGGAGGAGGGAAGAAGGGTGGGAGAGGAGAGACAAGGAGAAACAAGGGAGATAACAAAGGAGAGAGGGAGAGAGGGAGGGAGAGAGAGACAGAGAGAGAGAGGGAGGGAGGGAGAGAGAGATAAGGAGGGAGGGAGACAGAGAGAGAAAGAGAGAGAGAGAGAGACAGAGAGAGAGAGAGAGACAGAGACAGACAGACAGACAGAGACAGAGACAGACAGAGACAGACAGAAAGGATTTTCCATTTCTGTTGGGATTATCACCATCCTTAATGGTGTTCACTATCATCATTTCTTTGATATCATTCTTAATTCTTGTAATTCTGGCTTCTTCTTACCCACTCCTTTGCCATATCCCATTAGTGGCCAAATCTTATCAATTCTACCTCCCCATCTCACAGTTGTTCCCTCCTCTCCACTTAAACACTCTGTACCTTGGTTTAGGACTTCATCATCTAATGTCTAGCCTATTGCAATAGCCTCCTTATTTTCAGTTTCTTTCCTCTCCAAGCTTTCATTTGCAAAATTAACAAGGTGATATACCTAAAATACAGAATGGACAATGCCATTCCACCAATCCAAAATCTTTGGAGGCTCCATTTTATCCTCTATGTTAGGGTTTCTTAAACTTTTTTTTTGTCTGTCATATCCCCATTGGTTATCTGACTAAGCCTATGAACTCCTCAGAATCATGTTTTTAAATGTATAAAATTCAATACCTAGGATGACAAAGAAACCAATTATATAAATTATCAACATACAAGTTTATATATGTATATATACCTACTTAACATATGCCCATATCTATATATGTGTTTATACATACATGCATTCATATATATGTATATGTTTTTTCTGTGGTCCCTAAGTAAAGAAATGTGCTCATGGATAAAACACAGAATCCTCATCCTAATATTTAAATCTCTATAACTTTAACATGTCATTATGTTCTACTAGATCAGGTACTTTTTAGTGGACAATTAATAATGAATAACATAAGTTTTTGTACTATCTGGATCTTTCTGTCAATTGTGTTTCTATAAAAATTTGGTGAGATGAAGGACATCAGCAATGAAAGTTTATTTTTATTCTTCTTAAACCCTAACCAAATCTGCCTTTGATGTATATATATATATATATAATTTAATTTCATAATGATTTTCTTGAAACAGGAAAATGTGATTATTAATATTTTCTAAGTCATTTTTTCCATTTCTATGATTTGCTCCAATTACTTGATATTGTCCTTTCTTTCATACATCTTGAAACTTGACTCATAAATGTCCTAGAAACAGAACTTTTCTGCATATACTTGGACTAGGCAAGTTGTTTTTTTTTCTAGATTGCTTTCTTTATTTTCATTTCTACTTAACAGAGTCCAAATGTGGTACATCTTCTTTCAATGATGGAGATCATAATGTATGATACTAATCTTGCCATTTTTTTTGCTGTTGCCCTTACCTTTATTCATAAGTAATCTCATGATGATCTGACTCAATTGAATGTATCCCAAGGTTTCTACAAGTTGTTTTTTACACTAACATTTGTTACTGTTTTTTTTAATTTTATAAAATATTTTGTAATTTTTAATTTTTAATAAATTTTAAAATAAATTTAATAAAATAAAATTGCTCATATCCATATTTTTCCTAGGTATTGCACAAAAATCATATTCTAAACTGGTGTTATGTATGTTTGTCTTCAATATCTCTTCACTTGTGAAAAGGTCAAGTGTTGGTTGACTGAATTATTTTTAGACTCCTCTGGACTTGTCATGTTGAAAATGTATAGACACTGGTTAAACGTCCTCAAGAAATGAAAAGCGACAGTGTTCATGTCTGTTCCTTTATCCCATCCATAATTGTATAAATATCTAATTCAAGGTCAGGTTGTAGTTGACCATCATATCCGATAATTTTCATTTTCTTCTAACTTCGCATTGATTTTATTCTTTGCTTTACCAAACTCATGATCCAATAGTTTGACCATGGTCAGATTGTATTCAGACAACTAATTTGGAAATTATACAACATTGCTAACTATTTATTTTAGATATGTGAAGATATAATCAATTTCATTAAAACAAAATTTCATTTAAAAAAGTTATCCAGTATTTTCCATGCCTAGCACCTCCTGTCTTTCTTATTAAAGAAAGTTTTCATGATATAGAGACTTCTGTATAATCTACAAGGCTTTGGTTGCTTTTGTTTCTTAATTTGAACATATTTTCTAGCACATTTTTGCCTTCTTTCCCTATGCCTAACTTCCCATTGACATTATAAATTATATATTGATTTAATTTTGAGAGTATAATTTTAGTTATTCATAGTGTAGCACCTAGCATGCTCCCCCTCTCACATATGAGGCTCCCTGAATGACCACCCCAAGTTCAAAGTGTCCTGGGGATCTACATCCACCCCAAACTCATGACTTCCCACTGATGAGTTTATTTTTCTTCTAGTCTACTAGCTGAAACCCTCCTCCTTCTATTGCTGCTATTACTGGCTAGCATTTACATAGCATTTCAAGGTTTCCAAAGCTCAATATTTATGTTAACTCATTTAATGAAATAGCATAGCCAAAAGATTTACAATAGAATATAGAACACTTCGTAAATATACAGGGTGTCCCTAAAGTCTGGACACATAGGCAATCTCATTAACTATGCATATTTTCAAGAAATGAAATTTCCAACATTTTATTTAATTAGCATAAATTTTAGCCATGACAATTTCATATGGAATAAAAGCTTCCATTAGCTATTCGGGACTATTTTTCATATTAATGAACTTAATTAAATTAATTAATTAATGATATTTCCTATGTGTCTCCTATGTCTTCCTATGAAATCTCATTTATTCTAAGTAAATAAAATGTTGAAAATTTCATTCATTTCATTTCTTGAAAATATGCATAATGAGATTGCCTATGTGTCCAGACTTTAGGGACACCTGTATATGTCTTAATCAAGAAGAGGGAGCATACATAAGGTGTATATACAAAGGGCGCACATGTAGGAGATATGTACTCTGTACCAGGTCACATCTCTTATCCTGGAGGGCTACTAGTGTCTTCAGGCAATGCCTTATTAGTTTCCTCCCTGCTGAGTGCTCTCTTGGGACACATCGCTCAGTTGGGCTTTGCTGATCTCTGCTGGTCCCATGGTGACTGTTCTCTACTGGCACATTGCTTGACTTGTCTTGTAACTGGTGCTTTGGTACTTGCTGGTTATGTAGCCTCTTCTGAGTTATTGCTGACTGCTATTATGTTTTGGACTCTTTTTTTTGGAATGTGAAATCCATCTCAGCTTCAATCTATGAGGCCTGAGCACAGTGGCTAGTGCCTTTCTTTGATAAGGGCATACTGATAGCTCTTGAATTACAATTGTGCTTAGTTTAAGAAAGCCAGGTAGAACATCCTCGAGGCTTGAATGCAGCCTTTTATTTCCAACCCTCATGTATAACTTGGGGTTGAATATTCCCATAATCTCATCCAGAGGAAGAGGCTAAGAAAGCAATGTCAGAGGTATTCACCGCCCCCCCCCCACCCGCTCCAGCCTGAATTCCTGTTTTCATTATGTATATGTTTGCAGTAGTGAGAAAGGCAACAAAATGTGTTAAGCACTTATTGGATGTCAGGTATTATGCTCAGCACTGAGTATACACAGAAAAGCAAAAACATGATCCCTACCTACTTGGAGACAACATGCATACATTAACATATGAGAGTATGAGACGCAATCTCTGAGGGAAGGCTAGCAGTGGGCAGGCTAGAAAAGGCCTCTACGTCTAAATACTTTGGAATTGTATTTTGGCTGGAAAATAGCAACAAAACTCCTTCAGTTTCCCTATCAAAGAATTTTTGGACCTTTTTATTTTTTGTAGCAGATGTTGATGTATTCATAATTATCTTCGTGGTTATCTTTTTACTCATGTTCATGATGGCCACTGTAATACAAGACAGCCAAATGTCCCATGAAATAAAGTATTTTGTTGCTTTTGAACACACAATGCAACCAACTTGGACAACTTTTTTTTTCTTTTTGCCTTTCCAAGGAGGATCTGTGAGAATATATTTGGTTTAAATGAAAAAAAGTTAAAAAAAGATCTCCAGAACTAGATTTTAGAATCCCGTTTCAAATCCCATTTCTACCATATTTACTAGATATGTAATCTTAGACAATTCACACACTCTATCTAAGCCTCAGTCTCATTCAAATGAGGATAATATTTTCCCTATATACCTCCTAGGGTGATTGTGAAAATCTAACAAGGCAATGCATATCAAGTTCTTTGGAACTACCATTCAATTGCAACATTCTTTTGTGTTCTATACTTGTTTTGGGGGGGAGAAGACCATTTTATTTTTTAAAATTAAATTATTTTTATAAAATCAAATAAAAATATGAAATAAAAAATTATTTTTAGTTATCAACATTCACCTCCATAAGTTTTAAATTTTCTTTTCCTCCCTTCTCCCCTTCCTCCCCAAGGCAGCTTGCAATCTGATATGGGCTCTAAATATAAATTTTTATTAAAGACATTTTCACATCAATCATGTTGCATAGAAGAATTATAATGATAGGGAAAAACCATGAGAAAGGAAAAACAAAACAAAACAAAAAAGAAAATAGTCTGCTTCGCTCTGCTTTCTGACTCCATAGTTCTTTCTCTGGATGAGGCTGGCATTTTCCTTCATGTGTTCTTTGGAATTGTTTTAAGTCCTTGCATTGCTGAGAAGGGCTAAGTCTACTAAAATCAGAACTTGTACACTGTTCTATACCTTATTTTTTTTTTGGAAGGGAGAAGGAAAGGCAATTGGGGTTATGTGACTTGCCCAAAATCACACAGCTAGTAAGTATGTTAAGTGTCTGAGGTCACATTTGAACTCAGGTCCTCCTGACTCCAGGGTCAGTGCTCTATTCACAGCTCCACCTAACTTCCACTCTATACCTTTTTAAAGATATTTTTTCACACCCTTTGCTTGTTTGATACTTGTTTGACTAATTTTTTTTAGACAGCTGAATAGACATCTCCCATCTAGAAAACCAATGGCTATATTTAATGTTTATAGGTGGTCCAATAACAATATGATTGTTAGTCTTTTACCCCATTTTCTACAACTCTAGCACAATTACACTGAGAACCATTTTTAATTTTTCTTTGTTTTACAGATTGCTGTGGCCCCCAAATTCATAGTTTTGTGGTTGGCCTATGACTAGTTATGCTTTCTATACTTAGGTTGGTCCTTAAAAAGTGGACACAATGTGTTATCAGGACCACATTCAAAACCTTTAAGTTTGTGTTCTGTTTGCATGGCCTTTGAAAACTTAAAGAGTCATCTGCATACCAACATATGTCATAGGGTAAACTTTGTAGTGGGCCTAATTATGAGAATAGTAAAATTATTAAATGCCTAATGGATTTTAGCTGAAGTCACTGATTTGATGATTGATTTCTGATTTTTTGGTAGTGAATTGCTTAAAGTAAAAACATCAACTAACGAGAAGTATGGAAAGAGTTATAATTGTTTCATTTTCTTCTAAATAGCAAAGTCCCATTGTTAAGAAAATTTCCCCACCTAGCTCTCATGGGTAAAATTACACTTTATATTCATTCTCCTCCTATCTTAGAAATTAAACATGTCCAGTTCTCTATATCTGGGAGCTTAACTCATGAAAAAAGACAGAGAGACATTGATTTTTTCTTCTGAAATAAGACATACCTGGACTGGAGGGCAAGCATTTGGTATATTTAATTTGCCTTGTTCAGTTCCCCAGCACAGCTTTCAGCCCAGGCAGGTCCTTCATAAATGTCCTTCTGATGGTGATGATATAAGGAAAGAACAAAAGGTAACTGAAGTTGAAAAGTTAAGTATAGGTATCAGGAAAGGGTAATAAGTAAGGTAGACTTTTGACCAGGATGCCTTATGAATGAAATGAAAAAGAGAATATGTTCGGTTTAAATGAAAAAAAGTAAAAAAAAAATCTCCAGAACTAGATTTTAGAATCCTATTTCAAGTCCCATTTCTGCCATAGTTACTTAATATGTCATCTCAGACAATTCACAAGTCTATCTGAGCCTCAGTCTCTTCATAATTCAAATGAGGATAATAATATTTTCCCTATACCTCTCCTAGGGCAATAGTGAGAATCTAACAAGGCAACATATATCAAGTTTTTGGAAGCCTAGAGTGATTTGTCAGATTTTATCATTATTATAGTGATAATCAAACTGAACTAGGGAGACTTTCAAAAATATTAATAAATATTGTTACCTATGCCTTCTTACCAATTGCTGTGAAAATTATAAACACCAGTATTGTGGATACTTGTAAAAGCTTGAGAAAGAAAGAGAGAAAGAAACAAAGGAAGAAAGAAAGAAAGAAAGGAAGAAAGGAAGGAAAGATATTTGTAAAACATGCTTTACAATAGGTCGTATCTTTACAGTCACTGCTTTATAATTGACTGAAAGATGTGAAGAATACAATCAATTAACAATATCAAGTGTCTCCTAAGTACCAAGGCTCTGTGATAATATATGTGAGCCCTGCCTCTACAACATAAAAAAAGGTGAAATAATACCTACCCTCAGGAAACTTTAATTCTATAGGGCAGACACATGAAGGTACGTTAAAAATAGATGCAAAAAAATACATGGTCTTTTGGTGAGGGAATGGCAGTAGCAGTTGAGAAGACAAGATTTCATGTAAAGGATGGTGGATGTGGGTGGCTTCATGTAGAAGATGTATGAGCTACAACTGTGTTGGTTGATATAAAAAACACATTTGAATCTGTAGAGCAGGGGTTCTCAAAGTCATTGGTCTTAAGACTCATTTCAACTCAAAAATTAATGAAGATCTCAAAAAGCTTTATGTGGGTTTTATCAATCAATATTTATAGTATTAGAAAGTAAAACTTTAAATAAATTGATAAATGTTTAAATATTTATTAATTCACTTTTAAAATAGCAATAATAAACCCATTAGACATAATGTTTAATGTAAATAACATTATGTTTTCCAAAATAGAAAAGTACCTTGTGAGAATGTTGACACTGTTTAAATATTTTTGCAAATCTCTAATGTCCTGCTTAATAGAAGACAGCTGGATTCCAATTTCTGCTTCTACATTCAATCTGTTGTTATATGGTTTTTAATTTTGGTTGAACTGTATGGAGAATATCCAGTCTCACACAGATCTGTAGTTAGAAAAGGTAGGGAGGTGTATATTGATAGAAAAATCTCAATATTATGATGAAAATGTTCCTGACCTTGCAGACCCTCTGAGTGGCTCAGGGCCTCTCAGGGGTTCGTCTATCATGCTTTGAGAATTGCTATCGCTGCTGAATAAAATTTGACTTTAAAAGCTCTCTTTTGACAAGATATTTGCATATGTTAAGATGATGAAAGATTCATTGAAAGCTATAAAAACAGAGATAACTTTTTCAGATGGCCCTCTGATTATTAATATCAAGTGGACCATAAAATAGGGAGATGTATATTTGTCAGATGTGTTTGCTACTTTAATGAAGGCTATCCAGAACTGATCAAAGATTGATTCCTCATATATTGTAACATCTTCCTGATACTACCATTTACAAATGACTTTATAGTGATTATATTATATAACGATTGTATCACTATCTGCTGATTGTAGCACATACTTTATAGAGATTAGATCAAGGCCTAGGACACTGGAGAGTCTCCTAAATGAGATCTCTGATGTCTCAGAAAAAGTCAACCTAACCATCTACACAGGGAAAACCAAGTGGACAAATCATGCCTATTACCCAGACTGTGATTCCCAGTTGGACAAATAACCTATAGATCTTGGCCATTAGTACATTTTCCTTGGACAGATTATAAAAATGGACAATGAGTTAGACTCAAAACTGTAGAGCTTGTTATGTTGCCTTTGGAAACTTAAAAGAGTTTTTAATGACTCCCAAGATTCTCCCCAAAACAAAAGGCCATCTTTCTAATATCAATATATTTTCCTAAAAATTTCCTTAAAATATTCTTAGTGCTAAAAGTTATATAGCATGAATACTACAGTCTCTAAAGAATTACCATTTTAGCTCAAGCAAAGGGCAATGAATTACAAGGCACATGTTGGGGATATGTAGATTGTAACTTACTGCCAAAGAAGAACTAAGTGAGATAAAGAATGTGTAAAGAATGTCATGAAAGATGGAGGTCTGGAAAGGAGGAAGACTGCTGATGTGGTGAGAACTAGGGAATAACAACCCTTTGGTGCCTACATAGTGTCAAGAGATCTAGAGGAAGGCTTGAAGTCTATTGCATAGACCATCTATAGATGATTTCCAGTAGGACAAGGACAAGAGTTACAGAGGGTGAGGTGCAGGTGTGGATGGGTTGTAAACTTCATCATTAGAGACATTACCCACATCAGTGAGATCATAGATCAATTAAAAGTATTGAATTATAACTAAAGGTACATAACAAAATATTATTTGGATTAAAAAAAAGATAATGAAGCTTAGTATGTTTTAGAGCAATATACACCTATGATATCATTCCAGGAGGTTAGAATCTCTTCATTTTAAGATGGATTGATGGGGCGTCCAGGTAGCACAGCGAGTAACAGCACCGGCTCCAGTGTCCGGATGACCTGGGGATCAAATCTGAGCTCAGACACTTAGCACCACACCCAGAAATAACAGGCCGTGTAACCTTGAGCAAGTTACTTAACCCCTATTGCTTTAAAAAAAAAAAAAAGATGGATCGATCCACATTGTTTGTGGGTAGAAAAACAAAACAAAACAAATAAAAGAAAAACCAAACCAGAACAGAAAATTTCTGCTTGACCCTGGTATCTGAGCTAGCTACCATTCGATTTCTTTCCTTTCATTCAGGCCAAACTCCAGTGTGTGGATTACCCACATTTGGGTTTTCCTTTAACTGTCTTCCCATCCCTCTCTAACCCCTTGCAATATAGCTTTGGCCCCCATTACTCTGCTGAAAGTGCTTTCTTAAAGGTCGTCAATGACCTGCTTTTTGCCAAATTCAATTCTTGTAGTCTCCCCCAGCCTGACCTCACCGCAGGGTCTCCAAGGGCTTGTCAGTTTCTCTAGCTCTGTGCCGCGCAGGCAGCCCTCCTACTTGTCTTCTTATTTTGTGCGGACACTTTTTTTTTCTTACCATTATCTGTAGTACTGGTGGGGGGGGGGGGTTAGGGGCAGGAGAGAGAGACAGAGACAGAGACAGAGAGAGACAGAGACAGAGAGACAGAGACAGAGAGAGACAGAGACAGAGAGACAGAGACAGAGACAGAGAGAGACAGAGACAGAGACAGAGAGACAGAGACAGAGACAGAGAGAGACAGAGACAGAGAGAGAGACAGAGACAGAGAAACAGAGAGAGACAGAGACAGATAGAGAGAGACAGAGACAGAGAAACAGAGAGAGACAGAGACAGAGAGAGAGAAAGAAAGAAAGACAGAGAGACAGAGAGAGAGAGAAAGAGAGACAGAGACAGAGACACAGAGACAGAGACAGAGAGAGACAGAGACAGAGACACAGAGACAGAGAGACAGAGACAGAGAGAGACAGAGACAGAGAAAGAGAGTGGATTCACGATATGAAATGATTTTTTTCAGAGTTAGAGCACAACAGTATCATCCCTACCCCAATATGGGATTAACTACTTAAATGTAATGCAAGAGAATTGTTAGCCCTCCTGCTATTCATCCTGAGTGCTGCTGTCAGATTAACCTTCTTTGAAATCTATTTTTATTATGATATTGCCCTAAAAATGAAACAAGTCCCCAAATCCCAAACAGAATCTTTAGTATTTTCCTGTAATATATAGCCCAAATTCCTCAGCCTGGCATTCAAGGCCTTCCACACCTGTGTCCTACTACAGTCAGATGGATCTGTTTACCATTTTTATGGATAAGCTTATGCATTTCTTTCTTTACATTTTATTTTTAAATTTTTTTCCATTACATGTAAAGATAATTTTTAGCATTCATTTTTGTAAGATCTTGAATTCTAATTTTTTTCTCCCTCCCTTCCTTCCCTCCCATCTTCTTGAAATGGTAGGCAATTTGATATAGGTTATACATGTGTTATCATGTAAAACACATTTCCATATTAGTCACAGTTGTGAAAGAAGAAACAGATCAAAAGGGAAAAAAGGACCCACAAAAAAGAATCAAGTAAGTGAAAAAAAGTATGCTTCGATTTACATTCAGAGTCCATCAGTTCTTTATTTCTCTGTGGATCGCTTTTTCCTTCATGAGTCCTTTGTACTTGTCTTGTATCATTGCGTGGCTGAGAAGAGCTGAGTCATACATAATTAATCATCACACGTTGAATCTGTGTATAATGTTTTCCTGGTTCTGCTCATTTCACTTTGTGTAAGTTCGTACAAGTCTTTCTAGGTTTTTTTTTTTGTGAAATCTGCCTGTTCATTATTTCTTATTGCATAATAATTTTCCATTGCATTTATATACCACAGCTTGTTTAGCCATTTCCCAATGGATGGGCATCCCCTCAATTTCCAATATTTTGCCACCACAAAAAGGGTTTCTATAAATATTTTTATGCATGTAGTCCCTTTTCCTTCTTTAATGATCTCTTTGAAATACAGACCTAGTAGTGGTATTGCTAGATCAAAGAGTATGAGCAGTTTGGTTGCCCTTTCTGTATAGTTCCAAATTGCTCTCCAGAATAGTCAGATCAGTTTACACCACAGTGAATTAGTGTCTCAATTTTCCCACATTCCAACATTTATCATTTTCCTTTTTTGTCCTGTTTGTCAGTCTGATGGGTATGAGGTGGTACCTCAGAGTTGTTTAAATTGGCATTTTTCTAATCAAAAGTGATTTAGAGCACTTCTTTATACACTTATAGATAGCTGTGATTTCTTCATCTGAAAACTGCCTGTTCATATCCTTTAGTCATTTATCAATTGGGGAATGGCTTGTATTCTGATAAATTTGACTCAGTTCTCTATATATTTGAGAAATGAGTAGGATTCCCGTTTTTAATCCACTCTGTTATCCATTTCCATTTTATGGGAGAGTTCGTCCCATTCACATTCACAGTTATGATTACTTACTATGTATTTCCCTGCATCCTATTTTTCCCTCCTGTTTGTCCTCTCTCTCCTTCACCTTTTCACTCCTTGACAGTGTTTAGCTTCTAACTACCACTTCCCCAGTCTGCACTCTCTTCTGTCAGTCTCCCCTGCCCCCCTTTACTTAATTTCTTCTCCTCCTACTTTCCTGTCAGGTAAGGTAGATTTCTATATTCCACTGATTTTGAACATTATTTGCTCTTAGAGCCAATACTGATATTAGGAAAGTTTAAACAATGACCATTACACACCCTCCAATCTTAGGTTTTTTGTGCCTTTGCATATAAAATAATTTACCTCATCTACCTCTCACTTCCTTCTGCACCCAATGCATTCCTTTTTCTCATCCTTTAATTATTTTTATCTAATTCCCTAAAATTCATCTTATACCCATACTTCCTATGTATATTACTACTAGATGATACTGCTATTAGTGGTACAATTTTTAAGAATTACAATTATTATCTTCCTATATAAGGATATAAATAATTCAGGTTCATTGAATCTTTTGTTTTCTTTTCCCTTTTTTTTACTTTTTTAGGTTTCTCTTGGGATCTCAATATTGAAGATGAAATTTTTTGTTCAATTCTGGTCTTCTCTTTATGAAAGCTTGGAATCCTGTGATGAGGGGTGAAGTGGGAGGTGAATGGTGATGCTGGAGGCCATAGGGGTCTGGCAGCTTACCTGGTGCTGAGCTGGAGTTGGTGTCTGGCACATGTGGAGGCTGGTGGGATGTTTCTGTATTTTCTCAGAGGTATGTTGAAGTATGAGGAGGCCTGATTGCTGGAGGTTACCTGTTTGCCAGGGCTTTGCTGAAGCATTTAGTGATTCCTGTAAGTAGAGTCTGTCCATTCCCCTGGCTATGCTATGTGGCAGGTTATGGCATTGGTGTTTGCCTATTCCACTGAACTGGTGTTCAGGAGCTCCTGCTGGTTTCCTGAGGTGTGTCTTGCTGCTAGCTTGCTGAGATGCTTCCTGTCCTGAACGGAATTCCCCTGTGACAGAGACAGACCTTTCTTGCCAATCTTCCAAGTTTCTTGAGCTAAAAGATTATTCCACCTAATCTTTTGTCTGGTCCTGCTGTTCTAGGATTTGTTTTGGAACTGTTGGAGATGAATATGGGAGAGTTACAATGATTGGTTACTTACTCCATCTTGGTTTCTGGTATGAAAGTTCTTCTATTACCACAATGAAACTTTGATTTCAAATGAAATGTCTTTGCCTCTGGTTCACATATTAGAAAAATAAATCACTGAGGCATTGAATATTATACACTTAAGGACATAAAATATCAATGTATAAGAACACGTACCTCAAACAAAACAGCTCTTAGTTTTTTTAATTGTAGTGATTTTAGTCAAGGAAAGAAAAACCTAACAAATAGCACACAAGTGGGCAATGGGCTCCCTTCATTTCAGTCACTCAATCATGATCTAATAGAAAGTACTTAGATGATATTTGAAATACATCCAGATCACTCGGGTACCAGTTAGTGCATTATTACCAAAGATTGCTCATTGTATTGAACTCTGCTTATCCGTTTCTACCTCTGATTTCATGTCTTCTTTTATGACACTTACCCTTCCAGAAATGTCTACGATTTAAATCTTATTTATACTTCAAGACTGAGCTGATCAGCTCTGAAGCCCTCCTTGATCTTTACTACTTCTGCCCACATTGATTTCTCCCCTTTCCCTGAATTCCCACAGCATTGTTTAACTTTACCATTCATTTGGCACTGATGACTACCTTGTATTGTTCACACATTTGCATATGTGTATATGTGAGAACACACACTCCTATATACATGTATATGCACTCACATATACACACATATGCAAATGTGTGAACAATACAAGGTAGTTATCAGTGCCAAATGAGTAGTGGTAGAGTTAAACATATGTATGTGTTTATATATAATATATACACACACATTTTTGTGTATACATACATACATATTACATAAATTCTTTAACCCCATGCACAAAGCAAGTGTTCAATATATACCTGGATTGAGATGAAATATCACGATGGTGTTAAATGATACCAGTGAAGTGCTATTGAAATTCAGAAGAGGTTCCTTGCTGTCTGGATGGTCAGGGAAGGTATCTTTGAGGTGGTGGGACAGGAACAATTGAGTAACATCAACAAATCAATGAACAATTATCTATAGATGACAATAATGAGCCATGGGTTTGTTTAGTATTCATCCTAAAGTCAGACTCAATGATTTGGTGAGTCCCTGCCTACAAACTCCATATCATGAAATGTCTCAGTCCCTATGATTTTGACTTCCTGTCCCCTTCTGGATCACCTTCCACTCTGCTTCACCTCCATACTGACTGCCTGTTCTTCTCCTCCCTTTGGCATTCCAGCTGCTCTTTATGCTTTTTCTTCTCTATGGTTGAACATAAACTCCTTGAGAGTAAGAAACATACTTATTGTTTTTGTATCCCCAGTGCCTGGTACATAGTAAGCACTTAAAAATCTTTTACCTGTTTGTTTGTCTATCTATCTAGTCATTTTTAGGAGGACAAAGATGTATAAACTACAGTTCTTGCCCCCAAGGAATTAATAGCATAGTTGAATAAATGAATTACAAGAAGAGCTACTTGGCATAGTAAAGAGTACCTGACCAAGTTGAGAAAACCTTTTTCAAATGCTGTCTCTGTTGGTTGATGGTGGTTGTCCTTTGTACTCAAAGAGAACCAAAATGATATCCCTACTTGGGCTCAATGTACAGTGTGTCTGACTGTGGCTGATTAGACCAATGGGAAGGCTCTTCCACAGATTGAGTACAGATAGTTTGTATAAACATTTGGGATGGAGCTATTTCTGTTGCATATGATATGTGACCATAGGCCAATCACTTTGGATTTCTGAGTCTCAATTTCTTCATCTGTAAAAACACCTCTAGTTCCTATCTCACAGGGTTGTTGTGGGGCTCAAATGAGATGGTTTATGTATGGCACTTTGCAAAGTATAAAGCCCCACTGAAATGTCATTTTTTTAAAAAATCTAAAACAAAATTAACACTACAATGTAGGGTATGATAAAAATCACCCAAAAATGATCAATGCATGCTATGAAATTTCAGAGAAAGGAAAGATCACTTCAGGCTCAGGGAAAACTCATATAAAGAGATGGGAATGTTTTGGTTTGTTTTTGTTTTAGCACTAGTCAGTCAGTAGACATTTATTAAGCACATACTATGTGCCAGGCACTATACCAAGCACTGAGGTTACAAAGAGAAGCAAAAGATAACCCTTGCACTCCAGTAATGCACAGTCTAATAGGGGAGACAATGTGCAAACAACCATGTACAATCAAGTTATATATTGAATATATTGGAGATAATTAACAGAGGGAAGGTCCTAGATTGGGAGGAGGATTGGGAAAGGCTTCCTGCAGAAGGTGGAACTTTAGCTAGGACTTGAAGAAAGCTAGGGAAACCTGTAAGTAGAAATAAGGCAGGAGAGCATTCCAGGCATGGGGAAACAGCCAGGAAGAAAGACCTGGAGCTAAGGGATGGAGTATCCTGTTCAGGGAACAGCAAGAAGAGCAGTGTCACATTAAGAGTACCTAGGGGCTGGGGGAAGGTTTATAAGGTGTAAGAAGACTGATTGGAAAGGTATGGGTTTGGGCCTTGAATGAAGGACCTTGAATGCTAGAAGATTTCATATTTGATTCTGAAGGGAACAGAGAGGCATTGATGGGGAGGAAATGATATGATGAAAGCAGGGCATTAGGAAGTTTAATCTGACAATGATGTACTAGATGGAGGAGGAGGCGAATGTAGGCAGGGAGACTAGGTAGCAGGCCATTGTAATGCTTCAGGGATGTGGTGATGAATGGTGATGGCAATAGAAATGGAAAGGAAAGACGTGAAGGAAAAATTGACAGAACTTGGTGACTGATTGGATGTGAGTGGAAAAGGGAGTGAGGGAAAAAGAGAAGTCAAATATATCTCTGTTTTATGCCTAGGGCTCTCAAACATGTCTGTAAGGTGATGATGAAGGTCAGGGGAAGGAGATGAATATTTCAGACCAGTACTCATATCAGAAATGCAGGTAGAGTTGTATCTGAATGTCTTTAGAGTCCTAGACTCTCCTGTGCCAGGACAGAGAAGGTCCCAAGCACAGCCACAACACACAAGATATCCTAAGAAGAGAGAAGTGCATGAACAGCAAGCACACTGCTCCCCTGAAGGCCTTCCTATTTTTCTTTAAATTTGGCTCATTTGCCATCTGTGAGGAATAAAGCATACATCCAACATACCACAAGGTAAAAGTGGTAACACAAAGACATATTTTTGCATTTGAAAAATTTCCTAGGAAACCCATATAATTCAGCTATGCCCTTTTCAAGACTTGGGATTTATTTAGTTCTGATAGTCACGCTATAAACAAAGACAAAAAAGTTGTGGCCAGTCTAATATTCCACCTGCATGAGTCACAGACTTTTCTTCCTTAAATAGTGGAGTAAGATGTATCACTATAAATGAATAATAACCACATGATGTAGTTCACCTGTTACCAGGAATTTAATTTGGCCATGATGCTAGTGCTAGGTAGTTTTAAGCCTGAAAGAAGGGAAAATAATAATATTATCCTGGGAAGTATCTAAGAAAGTTACAGCAATAGAAATAAGGAAGGCAGCAAGAAAAGTTATTTTTGTTTTTTTGTGGGAAATTATGAATTTTGTTGTATACATATTGAGTTTTAATATAACAAAAAGGCATCAAATGAATATATCCAGTAGGCAATTAGAGATAAGGGACTGGAACTTATCAGAGTTTGGGGATTAGGTTTCAGCTCAAGAGTCATCCACAGAAAGTGAGAGTTGAAGCTACAGGAATGACTGAAATCACAGAGGAAAAGAACGCAAAAAGAAGAGTAGACCCTAGCACCTGAACCTTGGGAAAGACTAATGGTGAGGAGACAGCAAGAAGATGAATCAGCAATAGACAGAGAAGTAGAAAGAGAAACAGGATATTATAGAAAGTGCCACAGAGGACAGAGGTGGTACAACTTTCAAGAGTCAGAGTTGTTCAAAGAGCTCTAGGATGATGAGAAAGGCAACAAGAGTTATTATAACATCTTTGATAATTTTGGAGAGTTCAGTTTCCATAGGGTTGTGAGGGTGGGAGTAAGATTGCAGAGAGCTGAGGTGTTAACAGGTAGTAAGGAAATGGTGGTAGTAGTTATCAACCACATATTCTAGAATTCTGATGGTAAAAAGTAGAAGTCACACCATAAGAAGATAATGGGGCAACATGGTCATGTAAAAATGTTTTTTAGGATTGAGGAATCGTTTTTTGGAGAAGTTAGTGGAAAAAGAAGAGATGGATGATTCTGGAAGGAAAAAATCGATGAATGAATGCATAAATGGATAGGTGCATGAATAGATCAATAAATGAATTAAAGAACAAATGAAAAAATTATTTAACACTTACAGTACATCAAATACTGTGCTAAGTACTGAGGATATAAATAGAAAAGCAATGGAGTCCTTTTCTGCAAAGAACTCACATTTTTTTGGGGGGTGCCTTTTTTTTGGAAGGGGGAAGGTAGGGCAATTGGGGTTAAGTGACTTGCCCAAGGTCACACAGCTAGTTTTGTGTTAAGTGTCTGAGGTCGGATTTGAACTCAGGTCCTCCTGGCTCCAGGGCTGGAGTTCTATTCACTGCACCACCTAGCCACCCCAAGAGCTCACATTTTAACACATATAGGAAGGTTCAGCTTCAGAATCTGTGGCAAGGTTCAGGGATCCTAAGGGTACCCTGAGAGGTCACAGAACAGTGCTCAGAGGTTTGGGGGTGCAGATGAAGGGTAGATGGTAAGTCCAAGTGGGCCTTCATTTTACTGAAATAAGTATAGTTGATGATTTCTGTGCTCATTCAAGCATTAGGACTTGATTTATTGTTTGGTTGACTGTCTAAATTTAAGAAAGTGATGGGAAAAATAATGCAGATTAAATTTAAAAATATGTGCCTGCATTATATTTTTTGGGTGAGGGAGCAGTTAATCATTTGCCAGCACTCCACTGGGGAGTGCTGAGTGCCACTGATAAGGGTGCAGTGGACCTGTGGGTAGGATTGGAGTGGTTACTGTGTTCCTTTTTACAGTGGTAGAGATGGGGAGAGGAAAAATAGGAAGGAAACATTGGCAGGAGCTTTAGGGAAGTATCTGCTCCATTGGGCATTCTGATGGCTGGGGCAACTGTTTGGTAGGCAGGCTGGGGTGGGGGAGAGGAAGAAAACCCTGTAGTGTCTGTTTTTTCTGGTTTCTCCAGCACCCTGATAATAAAAAAAGACATGATCCTAGTGGATGCAGAAAGAGATTGCATAGAAAGCCCAGTTGGAAAGGTTAATTTGGGACTTCTCAGTCTCTGAGACAGGAGAGAAGGATTAAAGGATGGCAGTAGAGACAGGAATATTGAGGAGAGAAGATAAGGGAGCTCCTGCTGGATGACCTTGATTTTTCTCAGTGAAGTAGGAGGGGAGGTCATGTTCTTGCCTACAGCTTCAAAGGCCTTTTAAGCCATACATGCCTTCAAAATATCAGAGCAAATGGCACTTAGAGATTCAAACTTTCCTGTTCGGTGTGCAGATGTAACAAGCAGGATAGAAACTAAGGAAAACTTGATGCAAAGGAAGAGAGCAAAATCACATGCTGCTTTCACTGAGATTATTTGCCACTTGGTTTTTTATTCATGATTCTTGGTGAAGTTAAAGCATTTGACTTGACCAGTCATTTGTGCTATGGTTTTCTTTACACTTCTTCATTCTTTAACCATTACCCTCCCTTCTCGAGGAGTTCAGTACCTGACTCCTGACCTTCTTCCATCCTCATACCTATTAATATCCCCTCAGAAACCCTGACCTCTCAGTTCATCTCCCTTTTCAAGTCCCAACACATCTACCTTAATCCCACCTCAGTCACCCATAGGCATGATCATACTCCAAATCTTACAATCTCCCATAATTTGTGCATCCTCTTTTTTTTCTCTAAACCTAGATGAGTTGACCGAAGTAGGATATAAAGACATCAATTTAAATAAAACTAGATGGGAGAGTATGGAAAATTAGAATGGACAGCCCAGGGGTCAAAACCATAGAAGAGTCAGGCAAAAACATAAAATACTTGGTGTCTGTGGGGCAAGATGTAAGATGGTGTGATGAGTAAGGTCTCTTTCTGACATGGCACTAGGAAATGGTGACTACACCCACCCAAAGGTCTAAAGGAATTATTTGAATAAAACCTCAAACAAGAAACATTTTGTCAAATCCTACCCTTCTTCAAGGACTAGAGCAAAATGGAACCACTCCAATAAGCCTTCCCCAACTGCCCCAGTGTTTGACTCTAGTTCTGGATTTTAAGGAGTAGAAAGATTGATGTATTTAACAATAGGGCTTATTAAAAGTGTACAAATCCTCAGTGGAACAAACAAAAAAAGGATATGCTCAAGGACATGGGCACATACTTTACTGACCCTTTTGTATCCTATTCTAGGTGAGATTCTGGGAAATAAAGCTGTACACATAACTGTATCCCCCAAAACTAGCTCTATCAAAACTGGAGACAGAACCAGACTGTCCCAAGCTGGGATGTGTCTGGGTTTTTATTATACTGAAAAAAGCTGGTGCTTTAATACAGATGTGCCTATATGCAACCTGGAAAAGAAAGTGATTAAAATGTCCACACTCATTGAACCAGAGATCCCATTGCTAGGTATACACTCCAAAAATACAAAGGAAGGTCCCACATACATTAAAATATTTATAGAACTTTGTGTGGTAGCAAAGAGAAGGATTAGACTTATGATTTCATTGATATAGAGAACTCCTATGTGAAGAACTCTCTCTACCATTGTAGGTCAGTACCTTCTCTGCAATGTCAAGTTTTAGAATCATGTCTAGAGCATGAAAAATGGAGTGGACTTGATTAAGGTTGCCCAGTCATGATATGTCATGGAAGGACATAAGCCAAGGTCTTCCTGGCTTTGAGGTCAGCTTTCTATGCCATATTGCCTCTTTATAGGAAAGAACTAGAAGCAAAAATAGATGTCCACTGATTGGGAAATGGCTAAACAAATGATGACCTACAATTGTAATGGACTATTACTGTGCCATTAGGAGCAATGAATACGAAAAATGTGGAGAAGCATGAGAAAATGTATATGAACTGATGCAAAATGCAGTATCATACAATTGACACTGGACTCTTCTTTGGTCCCCATTTCTATCTTCTGTAAGGGGCAGCTAGGTGATATAGTGGGTGATGTAGTGGCAGCCTGTGGCAGGAGTCAGAAAGACCTGATTTAGAATCTAGCCTCAGATGCTTACTAGGTGTATGACTCTGGGCAAATCATTTAATTACTATCTCAGTTTCTTCATCCATAAAATGGGGGATAATAATAGCATCTACCAGCATTGTTGTGAGGATAAAATAATATTTCCAAAATGCTTTGCAAGCCTATGGATATCACATAGTTATTATTGTTATTATTATGATTATTAATAGGGAACATTTATATAGCACTTAGCTAGGTGACAGGTACAGTAATGATCTTATTTGGTTTTTATAACTATCAATTATAATAATAATTATTATTTCCCCGACTTTGATGATCAGATCTTTGAGAACAACCATCAGTTCCATCCATCTATCTCTGTCTCTGTTTCTCTCTGTCCCTCTCTCTTTCTGTTCTCTTTCTGTTTGTCTATGTCTTTATCTTTTTGGTGAGTAGAACTAAAGGCTACATGAGCAACAAAGTATGAAGAATGAATATAATATATCTGAACAGAATTTTATATTATAATTGAATTTATAACACAAATTATATAGGGATAAGTATACACACATACACATGTTGTTATTGTTACATTGTAAATAGGCATAAATGGTAAGCATTTAATGCAAATTATTACAGTTACTATTGTGTTAACACACCAAACCAAGCTTTTGATGGACTGTCTGGTGTGGAAGGAATACTAGCACCCTCTTTGAGCCTCCTCTGAAAATTCCTTGACCTGTAACTCCTGTAACCAGGCATTTTCATTTCTGAAAGAGGGACATTTTATAGGTCAATTGTTTGAGGAGCTACTAAATTACATGCTCATTCACTCTCAGGTGTGGGGAGTCAAGAGAGGTTATAGGACTGGGATCTGGCTCATTCTTGTCTTAGGGCTAACAGTCTTGCTGCCCTTCATTGAGAAAAGGAGACCTTATTGGAAAACCCGAGCTTCAATCTTTGGTGACTGAGCTGTTTGGAGAAAGGGAAGGAGATTTGTAACTGCCTACTTTTTCTGCTTGGGAAAAGGGGCTGGAGGAAAGGCACTGAGAGTGAGCACAAGAAGGTAGAAATGGCGAGAGAATACAGTTTATCTTTTCTATACCTCTCAAGGATATAGTGGGGCAAGTATAATGGTAAGATTTCAGAAAATATCATTTCTACCCCCAAAATATACCCCAAACCCAAAAATATATCACCTCAAATTTCCAAGATTTTATTACTTAGAAATTCTTTCCCACTAATTAGAAATTCAAAGCAACATCTCAGGAAAGGTTAAGAAATGAGGTTATTAGTTAGTTACACTTTAGAGTGAATTATCTTTAATCAAGTCTACATTCTTTTTTAAAAAAATATTTTATATTTTCCCCAATTACATATAACAATAATTTTAACATCTTTTTCTTTGAATGTGGTGTTCCAGATTCTCTCCCTCCCTCTCCTCCCACCCTCGTTGGGAAGGCAAGCAATTTGACATAGCTTATATTTGTGTAGTCATGCAAAATACATTTTGATGTAAGTCATGCTGTGAAAGAAAATGCAGACAAAAAAAACTACCAAGAAAAATAAAGTAAAGAAAAAGTATCTTCAATCTGCATGCAGGCAACACCAGTTCTTTCTCTGGAGATCAAGCCTACATTTGGAATGTAAAGATCATTGGTATGGAACTCTCTCCTCATTGGTTGAAATAATTTCAATGTGTCTTCCCAACTCTGCCCTACAGGGAGACATAGGCATTGATTTCTACCAGTAAGAACAGAGTCCTAATTCCAATGGCCTCTTAGTTTCAGATTATATTAATAATTATCAATCAATTTCCAGGCTCTGAAGTTAGGAATACAAAGAAAAAAAAGATTTCCTGACCCCGACCTCAAGGAACATATATCCTAATATTTCCCATTATGACAACTTATGCAAATCAGAACATACAAAATAAATTCAGAATAGAAGTAACCTTACCGGTCATGTTACTAGTAGTTAGCAAGACTGAGAAAGGGCTCAAGGAGTTGGCTTTTTAAAATAAACTAGGGAGTTTCTGAAGGCAGGAAGTTGTATTTAGGGCATGTAATTTTAATCAGAGAAATAAAGGGATAGGAAGAGGAAATTTTCAGTTAAGGGCATTGAAGGGAGTTGGGGCACAGAGGGAGTGTGTATGTAGGTAAGTATGTATGTGTAATATGAAAAGAATATGAAGTCATTGGGTTATTAGGGAATGAGTAAGAGCTCAGGAGGACTGGAAAGCAATCTGCAAGTCAGACAGAAGAGGAAAGCAGAGAAGGCCATAGAAGAACTTTGAAATTTTGCCTAGCAGCCAAGAGCTACTCTTACTCAAGTCATCTGAGTTGCCCTGCTTCTGGTCCGGTCAGGAGGAAGAAGAATATTGAGAAAATTGCAGAGGTGCATCCAAGATGGCAGAGTAGAAGCACAAACTTGGTATGGGCTCCAGCTCCAACCACTTCTAATACCGGTAACAAAATGACTCTAAACAAATTTTAAAGCTACAAAACCCACAAAGTGACAGGGAGAAACAAATCTCCTGCTGAAGAAATCCCCCTAGGCTGACAGGAAAGGTCTGTCACAGCATGCTGGGAGCCAAGCTCAGCCCTGTGTGAGCTGTGCAGTTCTTGCCCCAGGGCAGCCCCAACCAGCAGCAGCCAGAGCAGACTTCAGGAGAGTGAATCACCAGCATCTGTGGTGGTTTCCAGACTTCTCAAACCATAAGCACCAGAGACAAAAGATCAGTGTAGAACACTGTTGGAACAGGGGGCTATGGAAGAGTGTGGTCCAGCCCCTGTTCTCAGGGCGAGAAGTAGTAGAGGTGTGGTCCCTGTGCAGCCACCTCTGCATAGATGCCTTCAGAGCTCCTGACCTACAGATTGTAGGTGGACCAAGTGTAGCAGCAAGCACCCCGAGTGTCCCCAGGGTGGCTGCCCAGCACAGGTTCTTGGATCTGCTTTGATAAAGGAAAGCAACTCAAAATGGGTTAATAAGCTTACTTTAATCAGTCACATATGTAACTTTCACCTAGTTCAGGGGAAAAAGGTCAGCACCCTGAACTTCAGAGTATACAGACAGAACTATCAAGACAGAGAAACAGATCAAGTAGACAGATTTCCAAACTGTCCAACCATTACATCCATACCAAATCAACATCTGGGCTTTTCAAAGCCAGGGGCTCTCAACAATGGCTTCCCAGAGTTTCAGATCAAATCACAGAACACTTCTCAAAGGGAGCCCCAAAACAAGCTACACATCAGGGCTTAGATAGCCTTCTCCTGGCTCAGAGAATGTAACAACCTTATTGACTCACTGGCCAATCAAGAAGTATCTACTGGAAAACAAGCCTCCCACCCCAGGCTCCAGGTGCACTTTAGCCTAGGGGAAGGGAAGATCTTAAAAATTTACATTCCCATTAAATTTGGCCCAAAGATCTTTCATGCCCATAGCATAGATAATTTACATTTGAATTAGCACTAAACATCTCTTAGGTCAATTTTCAAGCTACAGAACTAAAGTTACCAAAGTGTTCACTTGGCCTTAAACAAACACAAAGTACATTGCATTATCACCTCAATTCAAAACAAGAGTCCAAATAAAGTTCTCTTGGGTGGAGGGGGGTATTCTTCCCCTCACACAGCTCCAGCCCCTGCTTCCAAGTACAGAGAGGGGGCTGGGCAACAAAACCAACAAGGTGGGCTCCTTGGGGGTCCAAGGCACTTCATCCCACCCACCATAGTCACAAGTCCATCCTCCCCCTGCGTCCCAAACTGTAGGATGCAGCAAGGAAACACATTCAGTGCCCCTGCTTTGCTGTTCAGTTATTATCTTTTCCTGTGGCTGAATTCCGAACTCCTGGGTTCCTTCTCCTCCCACAGGCAGCAGCTGCTCCTGGCTTCTGCCCAGGTCCCACTGCAGGCAGCTCACCTCCTGCTCTCAGATCAGCAAAGTCTGCATGCAGGCCATTCTTCTCTCCTGGTCCATGGCTCCACAGAGTCACAGCTACCACAACTGGGAAACAAACAATTATCCCAGCCCCCATACTTTACTTTTACTCTGCAGATCCTGTTCATGACGCCATTTTGTAGCAGCAAGCACCCCAAATGTTTCCAGGATGGCTGCCCAGCACAGGTTCTTGGATCTGCTTTGATAAAGGAAAGCAACTCAAAATGGGTTAACAAGCTTACTTTAATCAGTCAAATATGTGTCTTTCACCTAGTTCAGGGGAAAAAGGTCAGCACCCCGAACTTCAGAGTATAAAGACAAAATTATCAAGACAGAGAAACAGATCAAGTAGACAGATTTCCAAACTATCCAACCATTACATCCATACCAAATCAACATCTAGATTTTTCAAAGCCTGGAGCTCTCAACAATGGCTTCCCAGAGTTTCAGATCAAATCACAGAACACTTCTCAAAGGGAGCCCCAAAACAAAGCTACACATCAGGGCTTATATAGCCTTCTCCTGGCTCAGAGAATGTAACAACCTTATTGACTCACTGGCCAATCAAGAAGTTTCTACTGAAAAACAAGGCTTCCACCCCAGGCTCCAGGTGCACTTTAGCCTAGGGGCAGGGAAGATCTTAAAAATTTACATTCCTATTACACTAAATGACCATTCAGAGGGTAATCACTTCTGCTTTTACCTGCTTGGATCTGAATTACCATCTTGGGTGATAGTCCTGGGGTGTGTGGCCAGGTGACAGAGCTTGTGGGGGTTGTAGAGAGGGTGCTTTCCTAATAGCTCTGGCAGCTGTTAAAGCCCCAGCAATTTGGGACAAATCTCTCCCCATTATGGAAACAGTTTTACAATGGCAAAGAGCTCAAAAGTCAAGTAATTGGCTGGCAAGATGAGCCAGCAGATGAAGGACAAACAGAACATACAATCCTTTTCTGGGGACAAAAAGGATCAAAACATGGAGTGGGAGGAAGACAGTGAAGTCAGAACTCCTGCATCAAAAGCATCCAAGAAAAATATGAATTGGTTACAAGCCATGGAGGAGCTCAAGATGGATTTTTAAAATCAAGTAAGAGAAGTGGAGGAAAAATTGGGAAGAGAAATGAGAATGATGCAAGAAAATCATGAACAAGTCAACAGCCTGCTAAAGGAGACCCAAAAATACACTGAAGAAAATAACACCTTAAAAAATAAGCTTCAAATGGCAAAAGGGGTCCAAAAAGCCAGTGAGGAGAAGAATGCTTTAAAAAGCCAAATTTGCCAGAGGAAAAGGAATGTCAAAAACTCACTGAAGAGAATAACTCCTTCAAATTTAGATTGGAGCAATTGGAAGCTAATGCTTTTGTGAGAAACCAAGATACTATAAAACAGATCCAAACAAATGAAACAATTGAAGGCAATGTGAAATATCTCATTGGAAAAACCACTGTCCTGGAAAATAGATCCATTAGAGATAGTTTAAAAATTATTGGACTACCTGAAAGCCACGATCCAAAAAAGGACCCAGACACAGTCTTTCAAGAAATTATCAAGCAAAATTTCCCTGATATTCTAGAACCAGAAGGCAAAATATAAATAAAAAGAATTCACCAATCACTTCTTGAAAAAGATCCCCAAAAGAAAACTCCTAGGAATATTATAGCCAAATTCCAGAGCTCCCAGGTCAAGGAGAAAATATTGCAAGCATTCAGGAAGAAACAATTGAGTACTGTGGAAACACAATCAGGATAACACAAGACCTAGCATCTACTACCTTAAGGGATCAAAGGGCTTGGAATATGATATTCTGGAGATCAAAGGAGCTAGGACTAAAACCAAGAATCACCTACCCAGAAAAACTGAGTATAATGCTACAGGGGAATGAAATAGAGGATTTTCAAGCATTCTTGATGAAAAAAACAGAGGTGAACAGAAAATTTGCCTTTCAAATACAAGTCGCAAGAAAAGCATGAGAAGGTAAACAGGAAAAGGAAATCATAAGGAATTTATTAAATGAACTATTTACATTCCTACATGGAAAAATGATCACTGTACCTCATAAGACTTTTCTCAGTATGAGGATAGTTGAAGGGAATATACATGTATATACACAAATATATGTATGTATAGGAGTATATATGTGTATATAAATACATATGTAAATGTGGGCATATGTATGTTCACGAATACATAGACAGAGGGTACAGGATAAGTTGAATATAAAGGGATGATATCTAAAAAATAAAATTAAGAGGTGAGAGGAATATATTGGGAGGAGAAAGGGAGAGATAAAATAGGGTAAATTATCTCATATAAAAAACACAAGAGAAAACTGTTACAATGGAGGGGAAGAGCAGAAAGGTGAAAGGGAATGGGACAACCTGATTCTCATTGAATTTGCCTTAAAGAGGGAATGATGTACACACTCAATTAGGTGTCTTTCCCTACAGGAAAATAAGGGGGTAGGGCATCCTACCCTAGGGGGGAATGATTGAAGGAAGGACAGATTGGGGGAGAGGGTAGTTAGAAGCAAACATTTTAGAAATGGAATAGGGTTGTGAGGGATAATTTGCAATAAAGTTTCTCCATTCTGAAAAATCAAATCTAGAGTAGCTTCAACATCCACTAGACCTAAGTTTATAGGTCACCTGATCTTATAGGAATCTGGGACTTAGAGCAATGGAGACCCTCCCCAGTGCCACCTGAGCACAAAATATGCCAAATAAGGATAACACTGCTTTCCTGGCCTTGCAATGGACACCCACATGTTTCTTTTGTGTCCGAGATAGATTCCCGAGCTTAGGTTGTGGGCTGGCCTCCCTACCAATGAGAGTGAAGGCCAGTTGGGGGGTTGGGTTTCTGCATTAAAAGGTTATATAACCATGGGCTTGCTTCTACCTGTGGCTCTCTCCCTGGCAGATGCCATTTGAACAACAGGGGCATAGGGCCCTTTCTCATGAGAAAGAATAAAGACCTTTTTTGATCTCAGATTTAGACTCTGAACTCTTTTATCCCACACAGGGTCAAAGGAGAAAATAGAATAAGGTGGGGGGGAGGTAGGATGGAGGGAAATATAGTTAGTCTTTTACAATATCACTACTATGGAAATCATTTGGGTAACTACACATGTACAACCTATAAGGAATTGCAAGAAGGAAAAAAAATCTGGATCTCAAAGGTTTAAAAAATGTTTTTTACATGCAACTGGGAAATAAGATATACAGACACTGGGGTATAGAAATCCATCTTGCCCTACTAGAAAGTTAGGGGGTTGATGGGGGAGGATATCAGGGAGAACAGATTGGGGGAAGGGGTATTCAGTAGGCTTGCTATTTTGGGGTGGGGTGGGGGAAAGACTGGGAGAAAAAATTGTAACTCAGAATCTTGTGGAAGTCTAAAACTAAAAATAAATAAATTAATTAAAAATAAAGAAAATTGCAGTAGTCCTTCTACAATAAGAACATTGGGCTCCAAGATGCATTCCCACTATGGTTCCAAAGCAGTCCTTGTTTCTTTCATTCCCCAGACCTACTGCCTTACTCACAATTTTTTAGGGGGAGGGGGAAGAACCAAAGCTGGATTCTTTTTGGTTTACAGAACTCTGAGAGGTACTTGATCAGAAAATTACAATTTTAGAGAATTACCTGGGGGTTCTAAGAGGTTAAGTGAATTGGTCAGCACCACAAAACTAATTGGGGGTAGGGTGTGGAAGGGAATTTGAAACTCGTTCTTCCTGACTCTGAGAGCGAATCTCCCTAGATTAGGCCAGATGTGTTAAATACCAGCATGATGGTTCTATATGGCCTGCAACAGTGAGTGTGGTATGAACCAGATTAAAATATAATTGGGAAATATTTTTGAAAATAAATAAAAAGAACAAAACACAGAGAATATTGTGTTTTAAAACTAAATCAATATATGGTTTGTAGGGATTTTTATGGATAGTTTCTGTTGTTCAGTTTTTTTAGTTGTCTTTGATTCTTTGTGATCCCATTTTGAGGTTATCTTGGCAAAAAAAACACTGGAGTGATTTTCCATTTCCTTCTCCAGCTCATTTTATAGATGAGAAAACTGAGGCAAACTGAATTAAGCTATTTGCCCAGGGTCACAGAGTAAGTTTCTGAGGCTGGATTTGAACTCAGGAAGATGAGTCCTCATGACTCCAGTCCTGGAACTCTATCCACTGTGCCACCTAGCTGCCCCATGGATGGTTTAGTGTCTCTCATTTTTATTTGAGTTTGACATCATTGAACAAGGTGATGCCAACTGCTGGTTCCCAGGGCCCTGCCACTATGAGTTGGCTTCAAGATGAGATCTGTAGGTACACTGGAGGAAGAGGAATAGAATTAACTTATGAGCATCAAATAAAAGGTATGTTTAGGGGTATTTTAAACTGTATGTGGCACCATGGTGAAGTCCATAGAGGATGGGATACTAGATTTCGCATTAGAAAGAGCTGTGTTCAAATCCTACCTCACATACCTATTAGCTGTATGACCCTGGGAAACTCACTTAACCTCTCTGTCCCAGTTGTATACAAGGTACCTTCTAACTTTAAATCTATGGTCCCACGACCCAGTTATAGTAATTTCTTCATACATATTGATTGATTACAAATAAATATATTTCAAATATATTCACAAATCATACATTTCACTCTCTCCACTCTTTCTTCTCAAATTTTCTTCCATCTTGGCTTGTTCTTCCTTTACTGAAATGGTGTCAACTCCTAATAACCACTAAAACATACATAAAGATCCCTGATGGCTGCAACCTAACTTAGAAAGCCACATATCAGGGTGGCCAGGTGGCTCAGCGAGTAAGAGCACTGGCTCCAGTGTTGGGATGACCTGAAGATCGAATCCCAGGCTCAGACACTTAGCACCACACCCAGAAATAACTGGCCGTGTAACCTTGAGCAAGTTACTTAACCCCGATTGCTTAAAAAAAAAAAAAAGCCACATATTAACATTATCTGTGTTTTTTGTATTTATATGTATTTTCTTAAATATTTCTCAATTGCCTTTTAATCTGGGGGTTGGGACTTCCTTGGGAGTGGCATGGGCCATATGTGCCTCACATGTGTTTGATACCTGTACTTTATTGTACTCCCTCCCTCACTGATCAGATTACACATACACACACACACATCCA
>NW_027187247.1:100117-112617 GCF_028583685.1 Petaurus breviceps papuanus
TTCTTGATTTTTTGTTTGTTCACCTTGTTTGTTAGATTTGTTTCCACAGGCTTGGTACCCTCCATCTGTAGATGCCTGATAGCTTAAGCTGGATGTCACCCCCTGTCTGCAACTGTGATGTGTCACCCTTGGACCTGGCATCAAGCATATTAAGAACTGACCTCTCAAATGGGACCCCTTAGGACAGGGACAGCTCTACATCCGATTTCAGCAGCAATTAGCCATAGAAGAAGAGATCTTCACCCCTTACCACAAGATTTTGGGGCCCCATTTGTTTGGGGTGGGGGGAATGATGGGGAGCTTGTGCTCAAGCCCCACCTTAAAATATGGTTTTCTGTGTTTATTGTGTGCTATTCTTGTTATGTTGTTGTGAAATTTTGTTGACACCAGTTATTCCTACTGTATTTTTGCCAAGTAAGGCACATGAAAGATCTTGGGGCCGAATGTAAGGATTATGGGATTTAAAGATCTTCCATGCCCCATTGGACGTGCTGACGTAGCAGGAAGGGGCGGAGCAAGAGAAAGCAAAAGCCAAGCTAGCGTTCCTGTGGCTGGCAGTTTTGGCGACGGCGGCGGCAGCAGCAGAGGCAGCGGCAGCGCGAAGCCCTTTTTGAGTTAGGACTGCTAAGGACTTTCTGCTAAGGACTCCTGCTGAGGACTGCCAGGAGCCGGAGCTGCTGGGAGCGCACTTCCAAGACTCTGGGTGGTTGCTGTGCGTGGGGAGAGGAGGACCTTTGCCTGAGGTAGCCTGTTCTGTTTTAAAGGCTTGAAAATGTGGGTGCTTTCTACTTTATCTACCTGTGCCAATATCATAACTACTCTGATGGCTTTCACTTTCTGGTTTTGGGACTCAGTCTTTTGGTATCTTAATAAATTTTCTAGTTTATTTCCCCATATGGCAAGCATGACGTATTTTGTAATGGATAATTATATCAGCATATTTGTAATCTCCATAGGCATTGTGAATATGGCATTGCTGATACAATGAGAAAGAAAGATGAGGAAGGGAAAGGGAAGGACAGAATGGGGAAAATTATCTGACAGAAAAGAGGCATGTGAGGAAGAGCTTTTACAGTGAAGGGGAAGTTGGTGTGGTGTGGTAGGCAATACTTGAACCTCACTCATGTCTAAATTGTCTCAAAGAGGGAAATTTTTTACATACATACATACATATACATATATATATATATATATATATACACACACACACACACACACACACACACACACACACACACTCAATTGTAATAGAAGTCTATTTTCCCCAAGAGGGAAGTAGGTGAGAAAAGGGATAAAAGAAAGGAGGGAGTGATAAAAGAGATAGTATATAAAAGAAGGCAGTAATCAGAAACAAAACAGAGGAGGAAATAATAAAAAGAGAAAGAAGGATAAATGGAAATAAATAGAATGGAAGGAAATGCACAGTTGGTTATCATAACTGTGAATATGAATGGAGTCAACTGACCTATAAAACAGAAGCAGATAGCATAATGGATTAGAAATCAAAATCCAAAAATATGTTGTTTAGAAGAAACATCTTGAAAGAGAAATGCAGAGGTAAAATTAGGTCTAAATTAGGTTAAATAGATCTGGGGCAAAATTTATTATTCATCAGCCCAAGTAAAAACAGACATGGGTGGTAATCATGATCTCAGACAAAGCAAAAGCAGAAATAGACCTAATTAAATGCCATAAGCAGAGAAACTATGCCTCATTAAAAGGTACCATAGACAATGAAGCAATATCAATACTAAATATAAATGCACCAAAAAGCATAGCATCCAAATTCATAGGAGGAAATAATAAAACTATACTATTGGAGAACCTCAACTTTCCCCTATCAAAGCTAGATAAATCTAACCATAAAATAAATAAGAAAGAGGTCAAGGACACATCAAAGACGAATTACAAGGAACAAGACAGATTGTTTATTTTTTATGTGAGGAAATGTAAAACATATCTCTAAGATTGTTATTAGTAATTGGACAGTTTGAAAGAAATATTGGGGTAGACTCGAGTATGATGTGATTCTAAAAAGTAAACACACTTAGGAAAAGGTAAAAAGAGTAATTTTCTTATACAAATGAAGTATGAGAGGAAGACCTGACACAGAGGAATTAGATGGGGGAGGAGGTGGTGGTTTTGGAACCCTACTCTCATCAAAAATGAATTAAAGAGGGAGATATACATACATACACGCACACACACATATATATATATATATATATATATATATATATATATACATGCATATATATCTAGAAGGGTGCAATAGTCTTCTAAATTCAGAAAAAAGAAATAAAAGCCTAAGGGTGTAGGGAGGGAGAACAGAATAAGGGAGAGAATGCTACTCTCATCATATATGGGTTAAAGAGAGAACAAAATATTTATTTAGAAGAGAATAAAAGTCTCTTAAATTTGTGAAGAAATAAGAGGGTGTGGAAACAGGATAAGGTGGGATATAGAAGTGTTTCTAGATTAATAGGAATGGGGCAAAGAGGGAATAACATATTTAGAAGGGTATGGGAGTTTTCTACATTCAGACAGAAACAAGAGGGTAAGGGGAAAGGGTGGGGGAGAGAGGATGAGGGAGGGGTCTTTGGAGGGAGGTAGATTAAGTAATAGGAGGTAGTGGGTAGAAGTAAAGATGAGGAGTCAGGAGAGATAGGAAATAAGAGATATACACACAAACATAAAATAAAGATCAGGAATAGAATTTATTAGGGAAAAAATAAATAAATAACAATAAATAAATTTAATCATAAGAGAAAAATAAGGAAACTACACTACATGTCAACCAATTAATCAATATTGGGTTATGCTATTTAAAATAACTAGACAGTATAAGGTTGGAATATTGCTGTGGTGTGGGAAATGATGAATTGGTGAACTTAAAAAATTATGGAAAGGCTTAGACTTATTAAGGAAGATGTTATCCACCCTCAGAGAAACAAAGGACAAACAAGTATAGTATGTTCTTACATAGATGCATAGGAATGTATATGTCTATATATGAGTATGATTATAGACATCTTAGTATGTGTATGTATATATAAATATATGTATGTGTATATATGTTTGTGTGTATATTAAATATATATGTCTCTCTCTCTCTCTCTCTCTCTCTCTCTCTCTCTCTCTCTCTCTCTTTCTCTTTCTCTCTCCATGCTCAGTTTTAGCTTTCTTGGGGGAGGGGGTGAACAAGGGGGAAAAAAGAACAAAGTAAAAAGTGCACAGCAGAGAACAAAAGAAAACTTACAAGGAAGCAAAGATGGAGAACTCTGAGCACAGTGTGTGATATTTATTATATAGGCTTTCTTGAAATGGAATTTTATTGCTGTATATTTTGGATGCTGTCTTATGTTCTGCTGTGCATATAGCAATGCTTTCTTTTCTTTTCTTATTTTGTATTTAAGTTTGCAATAGGTTTTTTCTTTTCTTATTGTATATTTAAGTTTAAAATAAATTAATAATAAAAATGAAGTCAAGATTAGGTATAATAGCTCTCTGGAGAAAATTAAATGGTAATAGAAAGAAGTGTATCTTTTTTCAGCTATACATGGCACCTTCACAAAAATTGACCATGCATTAAGACATTAAAACCTCGAAACCAAATGAAGAAAAGTAAAAATATTAAATACCTTCCTTTTGGAACACAATTCAATAAAAACTATATTCCATGAAGACCATGGAAGCATAGATTAAAATTAGTTGGAAACTAAATAATCTAATCTTAAAGAATAAGTAGGTCAAAGAACAAATCATAGAAACAATCAATAATTTAATTAAAGAGAATGACAACAATGAGACATTTCAAAATTTGTGGAATGAAGCTAAAGAAATACTTTGTGGAAAATTTATATATCTAAATAAATAAAAGAAAAATAAAAGAGAAATATCAATGAATTAGGCATTTGACTTAAAAAAAACTAGAAAAAGAACAAACTAAAAAACCCTCAAACACCAAAATAAAAATCCTGGAAATAAATGAAGGATTAATAAAGTGCAAAGTAAAAAGAAAAATCAATCAACTAAATAAAACTAGGAGTTTTTTTAATTTAAACAAGAAATTTATTTCAACAACAAGATGTTTGACTTGAAGGGAAACTATCTAGGATCAATTAATATATATATAATTGATATATATGTATATATATCAATTAATATATATATAATTGATATATATGTATATATATAAATTAATATAGTCATTTAAGCCTATGAAGAGACAGAGATTGCCCTACATGTAACAGCTATGTACAAAAAAGTTATAAAATCATCTTTAGTTCTGCAGTGATAAGATAAAAACATTGACATTATCCAACCCAACAAGGTAAATAAGGATGTGTGTGTGTGTTGTTGCTAAACAATGAGAGCAAAATACTGGAATATAAAGATAAAAGGTGAATGAGCATGCCACTAATGGAGAAAAGGGATATTTTCATGGAATTAATTTGTTTTTTCCCTTCCCCATCTCCATTTGATATTGATAAAAACATAGCATTAGCTATTTAGTTAAAACAAAATAAAACAAACAAACAAAAAAAACCAACCAGGTACTTTATGTACAATAAAAGAATGGGAGAAGGAAATCAAAGAAGAGAGAAAACTCTACTGCAGTAGTCCAGAGGTGGATGAACCAAATCTTGGCTTTTAAATTGTCAATCTATTGTTTTCCTTGTGAGCACACTTCTGGAGTAGTTGCATATTCTCTCTTTTTTTAAGTGCCTCCTGTCTGCTGCTGGAATACATCAATTTTATCTTCACCCTCCATTTCCAACTGTTCAGGTGTGTCTGTTTCATTGATTGGTTGCCCATCAAGTAGGAATCTGATCTGCCTCATTGACAAACCCTGTCCTCCACAATAGGCTTTCATTAGTTTACTAAGTGGTGTGTGCCTCTTAACCTTAAATTGCACCACAGAACCATCTTGCCCTGCCACCTTCAAATTAATGCAGTCGTTTGTTTTCAGTCTTGACTCCTTCCTTTGGTTTTTCGTCGGCAGTGGCGAGTCCGGGGGTCTCCTCAGCAGCTACTTCATGAAAGAGGTACTAGGATGGTCCACTTCAAGGGAAGGGGCGGGGTGGGAAGCAGCAGCAGCGGTAGGAGCAGGAATTGGAGGAGGAAGAAAACGATGGTGGTGATGGCGATGAAGAGAAGGAGGAGGAGAAAAGAAAGGAAGAGGAAGAACTAGGAGTTTGTTTTATGAAGAAGGATAAAATAGACAAATCATTGATCAATTTAGTTTAAAAAAAGAAAGATGAAAACCAAATTACCATTACCAAAATGAAAAAAGGTGAATGCACCTCCAATAAAGATGAAATTAAAGAAATTTCTAGGAGTTATTTTGCCCAATTATATTCCAGTAAAACTGACAATCTAAGTGAATTGGATGATTAATTACAAAAATATAAGCTGCCCAGATTAATTGAAGTGGGTTAGAAAAATAAATTGAACAAGCCATAATTGAACTCCCTAAGAAAACATCCCCAACCCCCCCTCCTCCCTTAGCTGTACACCAAGATGGCAACCTCTCTCCTAACTCTTTTGTTTAGACGGCTCTTGGGCCTCACACCTGTCAGAGGGGTCAACTGGGTGCAGGCTACTCCCTGGGCTCTATGCACCAAAGCTCCCCCTGAGGAAGAATCTTCCATTCCTGTCTCCCTCTATCAGGACGCTCCTTGGGAATATCTGGAAACTGAAGAATACCTGGCTTGATATGGCTCCTGCCCAGTCTGGGCTGACTGTCGACGAAACCACAAAGGTGGTATCCCACCACACCGAACCCGTAAGACATGCATTCGAGGGAACAAAGTTGCTGGGAACCCTTGCCCCATCTGCTGTGATCAGAAACTCCATGTGGACTTTAGAAATGTGAAGCTCTTGGAACAGTTTGTGTGTGCTCACACAGGTGTCATCTTCTATGCCCCATACACAGGCGTCTGTATGAAGCAGCATAAGAAGCTGACAGAGGCTATCCTGAAAGCCACAGACCATGGTTTTCTCAGTTACCACATCCCACTGGTACAGCCACGAGATACTGATTTCAGCAACTCCCATGGAGCTGTGGGCTGTACCCCAGTGGCTCCTGCCCTAGCTGCAGGTGCCTCCTGGTATCCATGGCACAATTGGCAGCAGCCACCTGAGGGAGAGTTGGCCCATCTTCGAAGGCTATATTGAGGCCACCTTAAGGAAGAGAGTGGACCCCCACCAGAAACGATGCCCATACTTGCATCTCAAACTAATGTTCTCCCTGAGGAAGAGGAATCTACAAGTGTCCCCTAGAAAGGAAGTGGTAGATATACTCTGCGGTGCTCCAAAGTTTAAGGATGGATGTTGGAAAGTTCTGATGCCTAAATTAAACTGATTTTTATCCCTACCCTTTTTAGAAATGGGTAGTAAAATGGCAAGCTCTGACCTAGAGGAAAAGAGAAAACAAGGAGAAGGTAAAATGAAGCACTGTCTGAATAAATGTTTTTGGTCGACTTCACTTCATGCTGCTTCCCCCACCCCATATTTTTAAGTGTCAGGGGTACAGGGTGCCTAACTTGTCAAGTCAATCCTTTGTAATAAAAATTCTTTTATTAAAAAAAAAGAAAACATCTCCAAGACCAGATGGATTTACAAGTGAGTGAATTCTACCAAACATTTAAGGACTAATTAATGCCTATACTAGACAAACTATTTGAAAAAAAAAATAGTTAGAAAAGGAATCCAACAACATTTTTTTGTGTGGCATAAATGTTTTTCATACTTGGATCAAGGAGAGCAAAAAGAGAAAAAGAAGACTATAGACCAATTTTCTTATTGAATATTGATGCAAAAATTTAAATAAAATACAAACAAGAAAATCACAGCATTATATCACAAAGATCATATACTATGACCAGGCGGAATTATACTAGGAATGCAGGGCTGGTTGGAGATTAGAAATCTTTCAGCATAATTGATCATCAACAACAAAACTAATAAATCAATAATGAAGAAAAAAATCAAGAAAAATCAATGAGAAAATACAACAATCAATAACATCTCATACTGTATGCCAAGATAAGATCAAAATATATAAATGTTTTAGACATAAAGAATGTGATATCATAAGTAAATTAGAAGAGCATGAAAAAATGTACCTCTCAGAACTATGTATAAGGGAAGAATTTATGACCAAACAAGAGATAGATAGGGAGAATCATGGGAAGTAAAATGGATAATTCAGATAACATGAAATTCAAAAGCTTTTGCACAAACAAAACTAATGCAGTCAAAATGTGAAGGAAAGCAGGCAAATAGGAGATGTTTTAAACAGCAAGTTTCTCTGATAAAGGCCTCTCAACTATATATACTGATTCATATTTATAAAAAATAAGAGCCATTCTGTAGTTGATAAATGGTGAAATGATATGAATAGTTTTCAGAAGATGAGATCAAAGTTATCAATAGTCACATGGAAAAATACTCTAAATCATTATTGATTAAAAAAACACTTTAAGGAACTCTGAGGTACTACCTCACACCTATCAGATTGGCTAACATGATAGAAAAGAAAAAGACAAATGCTGGAGTGGATATGGAAAAAATTGAGACACAAATCTATTGTTGGTGGAGTTGTAAACTGGTTCAACTCTTCTAGAGAACAATTTGGAAGTACACCTTTAGGGATATGAAACTTTGCATACACTTTGACCCTGGAATGCCTGTAGAAATATAGTTCTGTATTGCAAAAAGATCAAAGAAAAGGGGAAAAGGATCTATTTGTACAAAAAAAATGTAGCAGCTCTTTTTGTGATGGCAAAAAACTAGAAATTTGGAGGATGCCCATCCTTTGCGGAATGCCTGAACAAGTTGTGGTATATATACTATAGTATAAGAAATGATGAGGTGGGTGGTTTCAGAAAAAACTTGGGAAGACTTACATGAACTCATGTGAGTTGAATTTGGCAGAGAACTGATGAACCCTGGATACTGATTGAAACATACTGTTATTAAACTTTCTTTATTAGAAAAATTTTTTATCTGTGTCTTCTTTTACCACATGTTATATGAAAATAAGTTTAACATCACTTCATGTCTATCCCCTTTATCAAATTTCTTGCCTTCTCAGTGAGGGAGGGAGTGATGGAAGAGATTGGGAGAATCTGGAAATCAAAATTTAAAAAGATGAATGCAAAATTTTTTACATGTAATTGGACATATTTTATGAAATAAAAATACAGTATATTAAAAAAGGGGGGAAAGAATCAATAAACAAGTAGAAGAGGAAAATATCTGTAGTGAATTTGTTCAGTAATTAATTCATTCACTCACCAAATACTTGGCATATTAAGTGAGGCACTACGTTATATGCTGAGTAGAATCAAAGACTAAAATGGAGACTCTGCCCTCAAAGTTTTTATAGGCCAGTTGGTGAAGTAGATAGATTGTTTGACTTATATTCAGGAAGACCTGAGTTCAAAAGTAGCCTCAGAAACTTACCAACTGTGTGACTCTGGGCAAGTCACTTAACCTTAACCTCTGACTGCCTTAGTTTCCTCATATGTAAAATAAGGAAAATAATAACATTTACCTCCCAGGGGTTTGTAAGGAAAAAAATTAAATATTTGAAATGTTTACAAACTTTAAAGTACTACATAATTGCTAGTTATTATTATTAGTAATAGCAATAGTAGTAGTAGTAATAGTAATAGTAATAGCACTAGTGGTTGTAGTAATAGTAGTAGTAGTAGTAGTACTTGTCATAGTGATGGCGGTGTGGCAGTGGCCGTGTTAGTGGAAGCAGTAATAGAGATAAAAGAAAGACAAAAATTATCAAGGACCTGTGATTTTGTCAACATGAGAAACAAAAACATTTTTTAAGAGACAGGATTTGAATCCAGGTCTTCTTACCTTTACTAAGCCATGTCCTCTCCCAAGATCATAAATTTATAGCTAGCAAAGACCTCAAGGGCTATCTAGTTTATTCCTGATTTTATAGACAAGGTTACTGAGGTTAAGCCTAAGGTTAAAAGAAAGCAACAGAACTAGGTTTTGAACAGAAATACTCTGTGTTCACTCTACTACTGCTGCACACTCAACTGGTTTTCTATTTACTTTTTACTTTGATAACTGTATTGAATTTGTTCAATCGTTGATCAGATATTGCAAAGATGTAGCATAAAACCTTTGCCCTCTAGGAGACAAGATAGGAATGATGATATGTCAAGAACCTATGATTTTTGTCAATGTAGCAAAAACAAAAGCAGTTTATGAGGCAGGATTGACTTTTTGACAGACTTTAGAAGGCACAACTTTGAATTCACAACTTTTAAATGACATGGAGGTAGAAAAGCATGGAATATGATTGAGGGACAGTCATTTATTTAACACAAATATGGTGCACCCTTTAAGAACTAACCCACCTGTCTTTATACTAAGGATAAAAGGGACTCTGCTTTATTTTTATAGCCTATTTCTATGAAGGGCTCTTCTCAAATGAACCCAGCCCACCAAGTGACACAGGTGCCCACAAGAGTCTGAATGCTTATAGCCCTTTGGCACTTGGCTTTGTGGTCCAGGATGCTGCCATGGCAACCAACACCACTAAAACTCTATTCACCACAGTTCACTGTGAGAGAGCTCCATAAAGAATGATGAGTGAGCTTCGCATCATGAAGGGGAAAACATATCCACCAATGTCTGTTTTCAGGATTCCCAAATCATCAGAAAAGCAAAACCATCACTAGGGACCATTAGCCAAATCCCATTTGCAATGTTTTTGTCCTCCAGGTGCCAGGATGAGGCAGTTTTAGGAGACAATCATCTCTGGAAGATGCTGGGTGATATTCCAGATTTCCAAATCTACAAACTTTCCTTGCCTGTTGATGGGATTTCTTTACTCTTTACCCTACTCTTGCACCAAAGAGCCACAAAGGCAGTCAGTCAATCAAGAAGCACTTATTGAGTCCCTACTATGTGCCAGGCTAAACCCTGATGTGCCTTCCAGAAAAGAACAAATGCTTTCTTTATTAATAGAAAATGAACTACCCATCTCTTCCTGCCCCTTACTCCTTTTCTTTCCAAATCCTATGCAAGCAGTAGGTCAGGCTCAGTGGCACTTCTGGGACTTTATTCAGCCCCAACATTCTCCCACTGTGTCATCACTATAGGAACCACTCATGCCCTATTAAAGAGAGATAATGGACTGTTTAGGGAATTTATGCAATGGACTGAGTTTTTAAGAGACTATAATGAAATTAATTAGGGGAAAATAGCATTGCATATTTCATTTCATGAATTAGTTTAAGTGAACTGCAAAGTGTTACCCAGAATGAAGCAAAATTTCTCTTTCTAAGGATTAGGTAACCATCTGCAAATTGAACACCAAATTACATACATTTTCTCTTTCTCTCTCTACATATATAGACTTTCTCCACAAAGAATTCAATTATTTTGTAAGGTGATGATTTGAACATTGAATATTTGGAAAGATCCCCATCCAGAACTCTCTGCAGATGTGGGTAGAACTGGTGGCCTTTTGCTTATTAGAGTCATTCTAGCCTGTGAAGGTTTGCACAGAAAATATGCAAGAGTACCCCTATTCATGGAAGAAAGGCACCACAGAATAATGGACCAAGAACTATATTGGGAAGTTATGAAAAATTAATGGTAGTCCCAAATAGCAGTGGTTGAGTTACTTTGTGTCTCTAAAATGGGAGTGAAGGATGGGGTTGGGGCAGATCACTTAGTTGTCTTTTCTAGGTATAATATTTTATGATTTTGAGACATATCTTTGGAAAGGAAAGAAGTAGTCAAAAGATTGACAAAGAGGCTTTGGGGTTTATTAGTAGTTCTCATGATTTTTATGGCCTGGGCTTTCTTTAAATATTAAGTTTCTCTAAACATTTATTCAGGATTCTTTTAGAACCCATTACCTCCTCACCCATGCCTCATAGAATCCCTAATTTACTTTAGGGCTTAGCTTAGATGCCATATCCTACAAAAGATCTTTCTGAACTTTCCTGTTGTTTGGGCTGACCAGCGCTTTGTTATTGTTGTTTTGTTTTGTTTTTTTCTAACATTCATTTTTTGAGTTCCAGATTATCTCTCTCCCTTTCAGTCCCTCCTCCACCCATTGAAAAGTCAAGCAATAGTGATACCCATCACACATGTAAATGGAGCAGTTCTTGAAATTTCTCAGTATTTCCTTGTATTTACGCCATGATACTAGCTGTGTGACATTGAGCAGATCATAACTCCTAATAGCTTCAGTTTTCTTATCTGCAAAATGGGCTAGATGGTCTCTGAAGCGCCTCCCAGTTTAGAGCCATATCCATTATAGAGTCAGAATCTATTACAGTGCCCTAACATCTTAGGAGCTTAATAATATTTATTGAATGGAATTGAATGTCAAATTTTACTGGCAACATGCAGGGGCCAAATTAATATATGCTCATTTAAATCCAAAGGATGGATCAGACAGTATGGCCTCCTGGGTTTTCTATTTCCCTATTCTTTTACATATATATATATATATGTGTGTAATTAAAAAAAATTCTTGTGAAAACCTCTTATCTCTATTTCTAAAGCTTCTTTGAGAACTAACAGATGGGCACTAATCAATAACAAGAAGAGATGCCAGGGGTTCTAGGGCTTTAACAAGAATATTAACAAGAATTTATTAAGCTCTTTCTGTATGTATGATACAAGGAGGAAAGAAACTAGTATAGGCTGTCCCACAATACAATAATGATAGCTGAAATTTATATGATGCTTACAAAGCACTTTATCTCCATTATCTATTTGAATCTCACAACCCTATGGGCAAGGCACTAAAATTATTATCATTTTTACAGTTGAAGAAACTGAGTCTCAGAGGTCACATAGCTAGAAACTGTCTGAGGTGGGATTTGAACTCAGGTTTTCCTGACTTAAATAACTACATTCTGTGCAGTACAACACTCTCTCTTTCTACAGCAGTGAGCTACCTGTCACTAGAAGTGTTTAACTATTAATCATCTGTCAGAAATGTTGTAGAGAAGATCCCTGCAATAGGTGGCAGGTTCCTCTCAAAGGTCCCTTTACTCTCAGAGTCTATGAATCTAATTTTCACTTGGACAGTGGATGAATGACACATGGCCCAGGAGGCACCAAGACAAAAGTTCACAGCAATCTCACTGTAGGACAGCAGAGAGCAGTGTCACACACCTTTCAGCTACCTGTATGATCTGACTGTTCCTTTGGCTTATTTGAGCTGGGAGATCTAGAGGAGCTACCCACTGATATTGCTGTCCTTTGAAAATCTGATATGTTGATTACCAGTCTTAATTAGGAAGTACTCTGAATGAATTCCCAATGGGAGTCAGATCAGTGGCTGACCAAGGTGAATGTTATTCTGATGGGGGACAGCTAGGTGATGCAGTAGATAGAGTGCTAGACCTGGAGTCAGGAAGATTACTCTTCCTAAGTTCAAATCCAGTCTCAGATACTTACGAGCTGTGTGACCCTGGGCAAGTCACTTCATCCCA
>NW_027187247.1:115117-125851 GCF_028583685.1 Petaurus breviceps papuanus
GTCATTCTCCAATTGATGAGAGAATCTACATTGTTTCCAGTTCTCTGTTACCACAAAAACATGTGGCTACAAATATTTTGGTGAATATGGTATCTATTTTTTAAAATTTACTTTTCTGGTATATATGCCTAGCACTGGAATCATTGGATCAAAGGGTATAAACATTTTTGTCACTTTCTTTCCATAATTTCAAATTGCTTTACAAATGGTTGAGGAAATCACAGTTGTCTCAAAAGTTCATCTTTCTCCAATTTCTCAAATACCCATTATTGTTGTCTCTGGTAATCTTTGCCAATTTGTTTGATCTGGGGTCAAACCTTAGAGTTATTGTGATTTGCATTTCTCTTATTCTTAATGACTCAGAATTTTTCTTTCATGTGGTTGTTAGTAGTTTCCAACTCTTCTTTTGAGAATTTTTGTTCATATCTTTTGATCACTTAGTCATTGGGAAATGGCTTTTGTTTAGCTATATTTGTGCTGGTTCAATATACAGGAATATTGTAATGTGAAGTTGAAGAGATGAAAGAGCTCATGATAGATGTGCCCAGTGGTCTGAATAAGGAAGAAGTGACATCATCTGGGAGAAAGGGAATGGGGGAGGCATTCAGAGCCTGAGGAAGGAGAAGGTTTGGAACAGATTGCTTGGGAAATGTAATTGCTAATCAGGAAAGAATTGTTCTTCGGTAGTAAGGGCCCATTTGAAATTAGATAACATGTATTTATAGTGAACCTAGTCAGCATGGTTGCATAACTTTTTCTAAAAATGTTTAGCTGCATGAAGGTAGGAACAACAACAAAAAAGGCAGATGGTGGTGATAGAGACTGAGGATTGTTAGGCTGTGAACAATATTTGGACATATGGACAGAGATTCAAGGGTGGGGGACAGGCATAGTTAAACACATAACTATTAGGTTTACTGAGAAGGGAAGAAAGAGAAAGCAAGAAAGTAATGGATTGAGAGAACAGAGAAGAATGGGAGATCATGATAATAATGAAGTCTAGATTTAACTAAGGGAAATGAGGCAGATAGAGCTAGAGGGATAGGAGATTATCACCAGAAATATCAGTTTGAGATCATGGAGGCAGAGTAATTATAGATGATTGTCAAATACCTCCAGATTGTTGAGATCACTGAACACAATCATATTATTCCAACCCATGGGGATCTGCGAATAAAAATAGCTAGCAATTGCATAATATTTTAAGATTCACAAAACACTTGACAAATATTTCACTTTAACCTTATAACAACCCTGGCAAGTAGGTGCTATTATTATCCACGGTTTTGCAGATTAGGAAATAAGCACAGGTAGAGTGATTTGCCCAGGATAACAGAGTTAGTAAGTGTTTGAAGCTGCATCTGAACTCAGGTCTTCCTAAAGTCTCTACCTACTACCCCACTTAGCTGCTCCAAAAGATAAAAACAGCAGTTCTGTCTAAGTATCTGCAATAGTAAAAACCTAGTGTTAGATCTGTGGGGGCAGGAGTGACCTCACCCTAGTTTCAGCTCTGTAGTCTCATCCCAAGATAAAGGGAGTTGAGATACATCCAAATACTTTTTCTACCAAAGGTTCTAGATCTCTGATGGATCTCTTAAGAATCTTTGATGAATGGGAGTCAACCCCTTTGATGCATGAGGTTCCATACTTAGCTTTCTATGTAATTCCTGCCCTCCCTCTTACATTAGTCAGAAATTATGTTTCTCTCCCTGCCCCACCTTGTCCCCTAATCTCTGCTTTAATTCTTCCTTGTAGATCTAACTCAAGGGCCATCTTCTCCATGAAATCTTCCCTCATTCCCCTCCTGCTCTCCAGTTGGATCCTTCCTTCTTCACATCTCACCTGGTTTTGCTTCACTTAGACACATTTTGGGGGGAGGTGGGGTGGAATTAGACACATGGTTTTATTCATGCAGGCAATTTTCAGTGATGAAACCCTCTCTATTAATGTGGATCAGAAACTGCTCTGCCATTTCCAGTCTTAGGGAAATGCCTGGGGCCTTGAGAGGCTAAGTTGTTTTCTCAATATCTCACAACCAGATGTTTCAGAGGAGGGGCTAGAATATAGGCCTTTCTGACTTTGAGGCCAGCTTTTCCTCTATCACTCCACCATGCTGCCTTTCAAGAATTTAGCAATTGTTATTGCTTATGTTTTTTGTCCTTTCTACTAGATTAGAAACTCGTTGGAGACAGGGATCTGGTATCTTCCCCAGAGCCTAACATAGTGTTCTGCATATAGTAGCTATTTAATGGATTTTTGATGAATTTAATTAATACAAAGAAGAACAAAACCAAATTGTAAGTCATTAAAAATATCCTTATACTAGACCTCCATGACTCAGAATGTTCTTGGGACTATGAATGATTGGGTCTTGGTAGGAGGCCTTCAGTGTAATTCAGACACTATAGCAGTTTAATAATGAAAGAAGTCAGTCTAATGACAACAGTCTCAAATTAGACACATCTAAATTGGAGGTCATAAATGCTCCTACACTGGGGAATTTCTTGTTTAGCACAGGGAAGATCTGAAATAACAGCTAAGAGAGATGGGCTGTTCCAAGATGTTGGAGTGATGACTTTTCTGAGAAGGGGGTTGTACAAATGTACAACAAAAATATTTCGACTTGAAAAATACTTCATAATTATATGTCATAAAATAATTAGGTCATGGAAAATTAGCACAAATGTTTACAGCAAAATTGCCATGTAAAACATTATCGGTAATAATATGCTAATTGCTACAGAAGCAAAAGCTGATTATGTTTCAGCAGAATTAAAAGTTGCCAACTTGGCATTTCTTTCCTGTTTCACTTTCTTTCCATGTAGGCAGCAAGTCAGTGACAAGTATAGCAAGTGACCAGAAGATGCCCCTTGGGTCCTCTTTGTAGTCCTACTTGACACCTCTGAAGAGATAGCACTATGGAGCTCATCTAAGGAGAGAGAACTCAGCATAAGAGAAAATGGCAAAAACTGGTCTGACTGTCAAGTTACATCTTTTGGATTTGTGGTATCTGGGATTATCATAGGCAGTGTGATGTAATGGATAGGGCATGAGCTTGGAATTGAGAAATTTATGAACCAATCAATTAATCAATCAATCAGCAAATATATATGAGACATGTACTATGTGCCAGGAGCTGCATACTAAGCTCTGGGATGCAAAGAAAGGCAAACACACTGCCCCTACTTTCAAGGGGTTCGTTCCCATTCTAATGGAAGAGAGGACATGTGTAAATAACTAGATCGATAGATAGAGAATATATACATGTTTAGTCACTTCAGTCATGTCTGACTCCTTGTGACCTCATCTGGGGTTTTCTTGGCAAATACTTTGGAATGATTTGCCATTTCTTTCTACAGCTCATTTTACAGATAAGGAAACTGAGGCAAACAGGGTTAAGTGATTTGCCCAGGGTCGCACAGCTGAAACTCTCAGAGAGATGTCTTCCTGACTCCAGATCTGGTACTCTATCCACTGGGAGATACATACACGTGCACACACACACGTGTATGTATATATGCACACACATAAAAATAGAAATGCATTTATATACATACACATGCATACACACACATACATACACACATACACACATACACACATACATACATATATACAACAAGTGGAAGGAAATCTCAAAGGGAAGGCATTAGTAACAAGGGGGACTGGAAATTCCTCTTGCAGAAGATAGGATTTTGAGTTAAGTCATGAAAGAAACCAGGAAAGCTGGGAGGTAAAGAAGAACATGCCAGGCTGGTCTGGGATGAGAGACAAAGGCACATGGGTGGGAGACGGTGTGTTGGGTGCAAGTAACAGAATGTAGGCTGCTGTAGTTGTATCATAGAGTAGGTAGAGGGAAGTAAAGCGTAAGAACACTAGAACAGCAGGAAGGCACCAGATTGTCAAAAGCTTAAATGCCAAACATGGGGACTTCATGTCTGATCCCAAGTTCAGTTTTGGCCCTGTCACTATTTCATCGTAACAAATCATATTCTTTCTATGCCTCAATTTTTTCAGCTCTGAAATCTGAGGATAAGATGTCTTAAAACCATGAAAATGCTTTGGAAATAAAAAGTAACCTCATAGATAGAAGGCAATATTATTTCTTGGAGTTCATTTACCTCTCTCACATAGTCTGAAGCTATGGCAGAAAGCAGTGTAACCAGGTCTTTCCTCCAAGGTGCTAAATTTATAGAGTGCTGACAGCTTTTACAATCTTACTGAATTATAGAAAAGAAAAAAAAAACCCACAACCCAGAGCTTAGCACCTATTTAGAAAAAATAATTAGTTAAAATAAGAAACTACCAGATGGTAGACTGGACTGAGCTCCTCCCCTACTGTGTTTTATTCCCCTCCCTCCTTCTCTCTCTTACTCCCAAGACTATGATGGTTCCCAAGAGGTCACCTCCCACCCCCAAATGAGGCTGTACTTCATGGCCCTACTCCTGGCATGGTGCTTACTACACGTGCAAAAATTCCTTGTTATGTCTTAGGCTCCTAATCATCACTGCATTTCAGATTCTGAGGTTTTCCCAACATAGTTTGTACCAGGGTTTCTGACTTCCATTTCCCCCAGTTTGTGAATTGAATTATCTCATACACAAAAACTGAATTGTAAAAACTAAATTTTAATGCTGTCACTCCCCATACTTGCCCTTGTAAATCTCACTTGCACCAGTGCTTAAGAACTGTGAATCAATCAATAAGCATTTATTAAGTGCCTACTGCATACCACTGTTCTAATTCATTGGGGATACAAAGGCAAAAATGAAACCGCTTTGAACTTTGTATTCTTATTTGTAATTTAGACCAAATAATTCTAGACTTTCAAGCTTTCCCTTTCCTTCCATTTTTTTGTTCTTTTTAAAGCCAATGTCTATTTTTCCCTCTCTACTTGCATGTTGACTTTTCTGAGATCTTAGTGGTCTTTAGCAACATTTTGCTCTCCACTGGGAGAATCCCTTTTTTGAAATTCCTCAACTTTGCAGTGCCCCTAAGCCATGGGCCATGAAGTCCTGATTCAGTGCAAGCCTGTGGTTTCCAGACACAGCACATCCCCTGCCCTCCTCCCTCCATGGCAGATGGGGATTTAGCTCATCACTGTCTCTCTCCTTTTGCCCTGTCACTTATTCCTTGGCCTCAGCCTCTGTGTCTCATCCTTAGTGTCCACAGCTGTCAAATTTTGAGCTGTTCCCACTTGCTGCCATTGTTCACCAATTCTCCTTCTTGTTAGGTTTCTTCCTTCTCCAGGGATGTAGAAATGATATCTGGAAAAGGGCCTATCTTTCAAAGAAAAGAAGTGTACTTTCCAAAGAACTGCTTTTCCCCCCAGCGAGAGGCTGTCAGAACCTTTCAAAATGGCCATCGGGCTTGTAGAGCAAGTCTCCCAATTACTACCTTCTCTGATTTTTTGGATATTGAACATGGGATTACAATAGTCAGTCCTACTCTTTCAATGTTACTCTCTGCTCAAAATCATAACCCTCTCGATTACATTATTATTTTTTATTATTTATTGTATGCCCTGAGGAATTTTCATTTTAACAGAGACATTGGCTAAATTGCAAAGTTGTACAGGCATGATTTGTGAGAAAATCAGTGTTAGGAGGCTTATTAAAATTGGGTTTGGGGGATGGGAAAGGGAAATCTCTTGGGTTAACAGGAGGGGGAGGAGGCAGTTTCCAAAGTAGAGAGGAGATGAAAGAAAGTGAAGAGAAGGAAAGCAAATAGAGTGGGAGGAAGAATATTTAGCAAATATGATTAAAAGGAAAGCAAAGGAAGATGTGTCAAGAAGCAAAAATGGATTGAGATGAAATAAATGTGAAGAAGCTGGGGGAGGGGAGAGGAAAAAGAAAGAAACCCTTAGAAGTGAATGTGAGAGGTGGAAGTTAATAGGAAATGGGTTAAGTTCTCTTTCTTTCCCTTGACAATTCAGATCGGTTTAATACCGCAAGGTGAGGTCATTTGAACTCTTACTCTGTAATGGTCTTTAAAGAATTAAAGAAAGGAGACATCACTCACTCTCACAGGATACTTATTTAATTCACAGGCTTGCAGGATTTAAAAAAAAGAGTTGGAAAGATATTAGAGATTATCTAGTTCAAGAATAATGACAGAGACAAGGATTCAAATTCAGGTTTTCTGATTCCAAATTCATTTGGTGGTAAAAGTAGGAATATGGCAAGGCTATGTGCCAGTTCATGCCATCTGGTTCCCCTTTGTTCTTATCTGAGACATGCTGTAGCTTACATAACCTTTATTAAGGAAATGGTCAGCTCTGCCAAGTCTTCAGATTGACCTAGGTGGCACCTGAATTTGGGGGTTTACACTGTTTTGTACTCAAGGGAACAAAGGGGGCTGGAACCCTTTCTAAATCAATCAACAAACAAGGAATTGTGTTAGACACTGGCTATGTAAAAAGAATGAAAATAATCCTTACTTATAATGAGTTTACATTTGGATAGGAGAAACATAAATATGTATGTATATTCAATATAATATAATATATAGCATACGATATAAAGTGAATAATTACAAAATAGTTAAGTACAAGGTAGTTTAGGAAGGAGTACACTAGCAGTTCAGGAAGATGCAACCAGAAAAGGAAGGCTCTTGCAGAAGGTGGTCCTTAAAGGAAAAAAAGGGATTTTGAGGCAGAAGTGAGTGTATTCTAGTAGGAGTCTAGGGTAAACATTAAATTAGTCAAGAAGCAATTGCCAAGTACATCCTATGTAGTAGGCTCTAGTCTAAGCCCTGGGAATATAAAGAAAGCCTCTGCTTTTAAAGAGTGTACATTCTAATGAGGGGCAGGACAAAATGTAAATAATAAGGTACATAGATGATCTATAATGACAGCCAGATGGTGCAGTGGCTAGAGTGCAAGACCTTGAGTCAGGAAGAGATAAGTTCAAATCTGGCCTCAGACACTTACTAGCTGTGTGACCCTGGGTAAGTCACTTTACCCTGTTTGCTTCAGTTTCCTCATCTGTAAAATGATCTGGAAAGGAAATGGCAAACCACTCCAGTATCCTTTGCCAAGAAAACCCCAAATGGGGTCATGAAGAGTCAGACATGACTGAAAACAACATAACAACAAAGTAAGATTACACAGAATAATGAAGATAGTATGAAAGGGGAGGACATTAGTAAGTGATAGGGGTGCAGAGGGCTTGGGAAAGGTTTCTGGTAGAGGGTAAGATTTGAGCTTAGTCTTGGAGGAAGCTAGGGAAACTAAGAAACATAGATGAGAAGGGAAAGCATTTTCTGCATGAGGAATAGCCAATGCAAAGAGTGTAGCTATGGTGGAGTGTTGTGTTCAAGGAACTTCAAATGGGCCAGTGAAGCTGAGTCACAAAGTGCTTGGAGGGGAGCAACATTTAAGAAGGCTGTAAAGGCAGAAAAGGATCAGAAGAGTTGTAAGTGACCAACAAAAGAATTCATATTGAATCCTGAAGAGAAGAAGAAACCACTGGAGTGCATTGAGTAGGGGGGAGACATGGTTAGACCCATGCTTTAGGAAAAATCTCCTTGGCAGCAGAGTAAAGGATAAATTGAAGAAGACAGATTCTTGAGGCAGGGAGACAAAAAGCTCTTGCAGTTGTCCAAGTGAGAGATGATGAGGGCCTGAAATAGGGTTGTGGCTGTCTGAGTGGGGAGATGGGGATATAAATGAGAGATATTATGAAAGAAGAAATGAAAAGACTTTGCAGTAGATTGAATGTATAGGGTGAGTGAGAGGATGATACAGGTTGTCAGCCTGGGTGACTGGGAAGATGACGGAGCCTTCCACAGCAGTAGGAATGTTTGGAAGTGGGGTAGGTTTGGGGAGAAAGATAATGGATTCTGTTTTGGATATAAGCACTTACTATTTGAGATGTTTAAGGGGCAGTTGTAGATGCATGAATGTAGCTCAGCAGAGAGATGAATGTTGAATATATACAGCTAGGAGTCATCTGCATAGAGATAATTATTGAGTTGAGGAGGTCACCAAATGAGAAAATATAGAATGGAAAGTGGATGTGACTCAGGACAGAGCCTTGGGGACACCCACAGTTAATGGAATGAAATGTGTTCAGATAAATAAGGAAGAGAATCAGAAGGGAGAAGTGTCATGAAAGTCCAGAAAGAAGAGAGCTTCCAAGAGGAAAAAATGATTGGCAACAGGTCTTGTCCATGAAACCTCCCAGAACTGGAAAAGGCCATGATTCCAGTGGGATCGAATGTAGGCAGCCACCCTCCTCCCCATATTGGGTCAAGGGAAGGTCAGTGAAGCCAGCAGAAGAACAGGGAGAGGGGGACATGGAAGATCATCCAGTGTGCTTATGACTTGAGTTTGGAAGTGTCTTTTAATACACTACTGCTCCCATTTGCTATCTGTATTACCTTAGGTAACTCACAAACATCCCTGAACTTTATCTTCTTCTCCTGTAAAAAAAAAAGGTGGGATTGAATTAGGTGATCTCTGAGGTCCCTTCAGCTCTAGTGCTAAAATTCTCTGATAAATCCCTTTCAACTCTTAATCTGTGATCCTATGACTAATTGTGAGTAAACTAGACAAAGATCACATTGATCGGTCCTTGATGTTTATGTTTATGCGATTCCCTCTCCTATCTCTGGGGGTGGGGGGAGCAGCCTAATCAGAAAAAAAAAAAAAACTGTCTCTCACTAAAACAAATGTCACCCACCTTCCTTAGGCAATTCTCACATCTGACCATAATAATAATAAAAATAGCTAGCATTTTTAAATAACTAATTTATTTTTAGTTTTCAATATTCACTTCCACAAGGTTTTGAGTTTTACATTTTTCCATCTTCCTCAACTCCCGCTCCCCAAGACATTGTGCAATCTGATATAGGCACAACTTATACATACATATTAAACATTTTCACATCAGTCATGATATGAAGAATTAGAACTAATGAAAGGAACCATGAGAAAGTAGAAACAAAACAAAATAACAAAAGAGAAGGAGAGCAAATAGTATGTTTCCATCTGCATTTAGACTTCAAAGTTCTTTCTCTGGATGTGGATAGCATTTTCCATCTCCAGTCTTTTGTCTTAGATCCTTGCACTGCTGAGAAGAGTTAAGTATTAAATCAGTCATTGCCCAGTGTGGCTGTGGCTGTTACTGTGTTCAGTGTTCTCCTGGTTCTGCTCATTTCACTCAGCATCAGCTCATATAAGTCTTTCCAGGTTTTTCTCAAGTCAGCCTGCTCATCATTTCTTATAACACAATAGTATTCCATTACATTCATATACCACACCTTGTTCAGCCATTCTCCAATTGATGGCATCCCCTCAATTTCCAATTCTTTGCCACCACAAAAAGAACTGCTATAGTTTTGTACATGTGGATCCTTTACTTGTCTTTATGTTCTCTTTGGGGTACAGACCTAGAAGTGGTATTGCTGGGTCAAAGGGTATGCACAGTTTTATAGCTCTTTGGGTATAGTTCCAAATTGCACTCCAGAGTAGTTGGATCAGTTCACAACTCCACCAACAATGCACTAGTGTTCCAACTTTTCCCACATCTTCTCCAACATTTATCATTTTCTTGTTTTGTCAATATTAGCCAATCTGATAGGTGTGATGTGGTACCTCAGAGTTGTTTTGATCCTCTGCCTCCATCCTAGGGAAATTAATTCACTCAGTTTTGAACTCTACCTTGGCATTGGACTCTCCCATGTTTCACCTCACCTCCAATCATTTTTCAGGGCTTGAGGACCTCCCTAGTCATCTGTCCTGTATCCAGGGCATGTGAAGATAAACATAGCTACTGGACAATGACAATCTGCCACTCCACAGCTGCATTCATAATTCCAATGACTAGTGTAGATCAAAACTCCTTTTCCTGGCCAGTTCTCCCCAGCATAAACTGTATCTCCCAGTTAGAATGTAAGCTGCTTGAGGACATGGATTGTCTCCTCTTTTGTCTTTGCCTTAGTGTCCTGTCTTGCACATAATAATGGCCTAATAAGTGCTTATTGATTGAATAACAAAGCACAGAACTTAGGGTTTGAAAGCTTGAGTCTGAAGATGGGTTCAGAAGCCTCCTAGTTATGTGCATGGGCAAACCATAGTTCTAAGCCTAAATTTACTTATCTGTCAAATGGGGATAAAAATACTTGCACTGAGAGGCAAGATGGGGTAGTAGATAGAGTATTCATCCAAAAGTCAAGAAGACAGGTTCAAGCTCATTCATAATGTAGTGGTTATGTGACCCTAGGCAATTTACCTAACCTTCCAGTAACCTAGGTGACTCTCTTTCCAGACTAAACATGGCAGAAAAGGTGCCAAAATGCATTAGTATAGGGAGTTTCTCATCATGTTCTCCCTATGTGGATTACATCATAAGTTCCATTTAAAAAAAACCCACAAACTATTGCACAGAACTGAAGCATTATATAGAAAGCCTTATAAATGTGCAATTTGTGTCTTGATTTCAGTGGTTCTATATTCTCATCAATGTGAGTACTCCCTTTAATGGTGGGGATGGCAACCCATCCACACCCTGTCCTCCTGTAACATTCTTGTCCCTGTCCTTATCCTTTGACATAACCCTCACCCCCAGGGTTGTCCTAGAACCACCTCTAACCAACTTCCCAGAGCTGAAGTGTGCATGTGTGTGTGCATGCATGTGTGTATGCATGTGTATATGTATGTGTGTGCATGCATGTGTGTATGCATGTGTGTGCATGCATGTGTATATGTATGTGTGTGCATGCATGTGTAT
>NW_027187247.1:125861-131659 GCF_028583685.1 Petaurus breviceps papuanus
CTTTAAGGGACTAGGGGAAGGATGATTGATTTAGCACAGGGAACTCCCATTGCGGGGTCTCCTCAACCAATGCAGATTAGAACCATCTGACCTAGTAGGTATAGGTCAGTGGACTAGCATAGGGTCTCCAACTAGTGGGACTTGCCCAGGGTCTCCAACTAAGGGACTCAGAGGCGAGAATTGAACCCAAGTGATCCTGATTCCAAACCCAGCTCTCTACCCATTATCCCAGACTGACTCAGGAATGAGAAATTCTTTGTAAACCTTAAAATGCCATCTCAATGTCAGCTATTGTCATCTTGATTATTTAGTCTCACTTGCTGGAGTAGGTGGCTGTGACCTGTTTATAATGGAAACAAGAGAGAAAAGAAATATGTGAATTCTTCCAAGCTGTAGAAGGTATTATGCAAATCCAAGGGGGCTGGTGTTATGCTAATTTTTCAAATGACTCTCCTTTGCTCTCTTTTCCAGTACACTAGAGCAACTGCCTTGAATCCTGTTTTCTTTTCTTTTCTTCTCTTTTTGATACCCTTCTACAGACTGGTCCCCATTTAATTCAGTTTTCACCTCCACTCCCCTTAAAACATCCTAGCCAAGGAAACTAATGGCTTCCTCTGGGCATATTCACTGTAGTGATGTGGTTTGATTCTTCTTCAGCCTATGCAGTTTAAGCAACTTACCCAAAGTCATAGTAGTAAGTTCCTGATAGAGCAGAGACCAGAACTCTCAGCCTAACCTTCTTCCTACCAGATTTGTTTTCCAAAATGATATTAAGAAGGGTGATTTCAACAAAGGGAGGGGAAGAGCATATTCGAAAATTCTCTGGGCAGGCTCGGGTATAATAAAACAAATACATATTCAGAAGTAGTGTGAAATGAAGTTCCAGGATTGAAGCAGCCTCATCATCTCGATGCGGTTAAAATCAGCCATCAAACAGGAGGAGACAGAATGCAATTGGGTTTCCTCAGATCATTGTTTCTGAAATGAGGAAGGCATAAAATGCCTCGGCTTCTGCAGCATAGAAGTGGTTTGGGATTTTAGACTGTGCATTTTATTAAGCCATTTGAAGAGAGAGGGCCACCAGGACAGTTGGCTCCTTTCTTCTAGCTACCCCTCTGGTCCCATACTTTCTGCTCTTACTACCTTCATCAGTGTGAGCCTTGACTCACACATACACACTTGCACATGCATAAACAGAGAGGTTATACGTTCCAACTTGATTTCCATAGCTCTCTTGAATACCAAAGTTGGAGTACAGTTTATTTTTCCATTGTTGGCTGAGTTTGCTTTCGCTATCATGCAGATTAGTTGGTATCCCACTCCCACAGTTATATCACAATCATTCCTGCCTAGGATCAGCAGGTATATGGCTATTACTTATACAGCTAAATGAAGGGATTCACAGTATGCAAAATAGCAGGAAAAATCCATGAGCCCATCACCATTACCAGAGAGTAGGAATTTTTTTTTAATTTTTAATTAATTTGTTTCCTTTTAGTTTGCAGGATTCAATTCCACAATTCCTTGAGTTTCACATTTTGTCCCCCTCCCTCTCCTCCTCCCCCATGGAGGCATATAGTCAAGTATAGGATCTGTAGATACTTTCACATTATACATTAGTCAGGTTATAAAGATGGATTGTATCAGATGGAATGAAAAATGGCAAAGAGGACATAAAACCAAACAAGAGAAGGAAAAAGATCAAGTATTTTGTTTCCAACCGTATATAAACTCAGTTCTTTCTAGTTCTTTCTCTGGATGCACATATTTTCTCCATCATGAGTCTTTTGGGATTGACTTATATCACTGCATTGCTGGGAAGGGTCCAGTCTATCAAAGTTGGTCATCACACATATGTTGCGTCTGTAATTGTGTACAAATTTCTCCTGGTTCTACTCTTCTCACTCAGCATCAGTTTGTAAAAGCCTCTCCAGGTAAATATGAAGACCGTCTTCTCCTTGTTTCTTATAGCACAATAGTATTCCATAACATGTATATACCACAACTTGTTCAGCCATTCCCCAATTGATGGGCACCCCCTTAATTTCCAATTCTTTGCTACCACAAAAAGAGCTGCTATAAACATTTTTGTACATATGGGTCTTCCTCCCACTTCTATGATCTCTTTGGGATATAACCCTAGGAGTGGTATTTATGGGTCAAAGGGTATGAAATTATTTATAGCCCTTTGGGCAAAATTCCAGATTGCTCTCCAGAAAGGCTGGATCAGTTCACAACTCCACCAGCAATGCATTAGTGTTCCAATTTGCCCACATCCTCTCTAGCATTTGTCATTTTCCTGTTTAGTCATCTTAGCCAATCTGACTGGTGAGATGTGGTACCTCAGAGTTGTTTTAATTTGAATTTCTCTAATCAATAGTGATTTAGAGCATTTCTTCATGTGCTTATGGATATCTTTAATTTCTTTCTTTGAAAATTGCCTGTTCATATCCTTTGACCATTTATCAATTGGTGAATGACTTGTATTCTTATAAATTTGACTCAATTCTCTGTATATTTTAGAAACGAATCCTTTGTCAGAGAGAGTAGGAATTTTAAAGCTAGAAGGGCCCTTTTAGAAATCATCTGGTCATCATTTTATAAATGAAACAAAAAACAAAACAACACTCTGAGATCCAAAGAGGTTAAGTGATTTTATGAAAGGCATTTAAAGTTCCTCATAACCCTTTCTTACGTTTCCAGGTTTACATTTTACTCACTGAAACATACCCTTCAATCCAGTAACATTGACCTCCTGGCTGTTCCACATCAAAGACCTGAATTTCTTGGCCCCCAGCATTTTCTCTGGATGCCATCCACATCTGCAATGCTCTCCCTCTTCTTCCCCCCCACTGACCTACCTGGCTTCCTTTAAGTCTCTACTCTCCCCTTTTACAGGAAGTCTTCCCAAACTCTCATAATTCCAGTGCCTTCCCTCTCTCATTACCTATGTATCTTGTACATATCTTGTTTTGCATGTTTATTTACATGTTGTCTCTCCCATTAGATTGTAAGTTCCTTGAGGGCAGGGACTTTCTTTTGTCTCTTTTTGTGTCCCTCATCCTTAGACAGTGTCTGTCACATAGTAGGTTTATTAATTATTGATTTGTCCAAAGTCACACATTGAGATAGGTACTAAATTCCTTGATTTCCCTCTAATGCTCTTTCTGGTACACTATGATGTTTGCTAATCAGAAGACTTGAAGCCCCTGCTGGAGTTATTAGAGCCAGTTTGCTATTCTCAAGAATTTCTGGAGACAAAAAGACATGTGTGTTTGTCTATGAGAGAGAATGATCAAAATGTAGAGGGATAGAGACAGATGAAAAAGTCTTATTATATTTGAGGTTTTTTTCTTTTACTTTGTCAGACCTCTAATTTACTTAGTGTAAAGAACTTCCAGTGAGGAATCTTCCTCTCTCAATGCTAATTGGCATCCATTCTGCAAGTTATATTTTTTGAGAGATTCCTGGGCCACAGAGAAGTTAAGTGACTTGCTCAAAGTCACACAGCCAGTACCCTTTAGAAATGGAACTTGAGCCCAAGTTATCCTAATCCAGAGACTAGTCCTCTATCCCTCAACCCATATAACTTCTCTGATTTGAAGTTGCCAACTTAAAAACCAATAGATACAAAGCTCAGATCAATTCGGTGTATTCGATTCAACAGTTATTAATAACATACTCCATGCAAGACACTATACTTGGAACTAGTTATAAAGCTATCAATGTATGTTATACATTATATTAGAATAAATTGAAGATGGAATTAGGAAAGTTGATACTTTTTTTTTTTTAAAGCAATTGGGGTTAAGTAACTTGCTCAAGGTTACACGGCCAGTTATTATTTCTGGGTGTGGTGCTGAGTATCTGAGCCCAGATTTGATCCAGGTCATCCCGACACTGGAGCCGATGATCTTACTTGCTGAGCCGCCTGGCTGCCCCTAAGCAATTGGGGTTAAGTAACTTGCTCAAGGTTACACGGCCAGGTGTTTCTGGGTGGGTGCTAAGTGTCTGAGCCTGGGATTCGATCCTCCAGGTCTTCTCAACACTGGAGCCGGTGCTCTTACTCCCTGTGCTACCTGGCCGCCCCAATACTTTCTTACTCATAAATACAGCTACCTTATTTTCTCACTAGCAATAAGTTTGAGCACACATGCATGTAAGTAAAATGTTAGGTAGGAAGAAATAAGGGGAAAAAATCCAGAAAAAAATGCTCTGTGAACTTGATGTGAGGAAGGTAAGCATGTATCATTTGAGTGAGTGGGGGAGAGGGGGTGGGGGGGGTTAAGAAAGTCTTCCTAGAGGAGGTAGCACATAAGCAGAACCCTAAAGGAAGAAGATTTCAACAATGGTAGACTAGGAGAATGTAAATTCCAGGCATGGACCCCCAATGGATGGCAATTCATAAAGGTAAGAATGGGGTCAAGGACTCCAATTGCATTGGAATGTAGAACTGTGAAAAAGAGTATTGTGAAATAGTATGGCAGGCAGTTTGGGGAGTCTTAAATGCCATGCTAAGGATTTTGTATTTTATACTAGAGGCAATAGAAAGCCACTGACGATGCTTTGCAAAAGAGTGACCTGATCAGGTTAGTGGGTTAAGAGAATTATTTTGACAGCTATGTAAAGAATGGACTGATTCAAAATGAAATTAATAGATTCAGGAAATCAATTTATACAATAACGACACAGGAAAGACAATGAATTTCTTCTTCTTGTTCTTCTTCTTCCTCTTCCTCCTCTTCTAATTTGAAACAAAAGCAAAGGAAAAAATGGCATGGGGAAGGGAAAAACTGAATCCCAAGACATCATTTCAGAGATTATTACAATAGTAAAGGAAAGGTAGGATTAGCACCTATAATAGAACATGGTAGTGTGAGAACATTTTTAGTTTGAAATGGTCATGAGATATCTAACTGGAAATTACCATCAGACAGCTGGAAATCTACTTTGCTCAGGGATTGGGGCTGCATATATAGAATTAAGTCATATGCACAGGAAAAATTATTGGAGGTTTTGAAGTGAATGAGAGACCCAAGGGAGAGAATGTAGGGGGAAAAGAGAAGAAGCCTGGGGATATAACTTTGGGGGACACCCACAGCTGGGTTATAAGAAGCCAATGAACGAATGGGGGACAGCTAGAAGGAGATAGGTGAGAAAACTGGAAGAGAACAATGCCAAAGATGTCAAAGGAGGACTGATGGGAACAGGAGTCGGTTCACAAAGTTAAAAGCTAAAGATTGATTAAACAGGATAAGACGTAAGAAAAAGTCAGTGGAATTAGCAATCGTGAGTTACTAATACCTTATATAAGTAAAATATGAGTTAGGGAAAAATAAGGGCAAAAAAGTCTAGAAAAAATACTCTGTGAATTTGATGTGAGGAAGGCAAGAACATATTGAGATGGGGGGGGGGGTCAAGAAAGCCTTCCTAGAGGAGGCAGTATATAAGCAGAGTCCTAAAGGCAGAGGATTTGAGATATCATTTCCATTTGGGTCAGAAGTCAATTTTGAAAGGATTGAGGAAAGGCGGGATTAAGAAAGAATAATGTAGAGTACTCTTTTTAGGGATTTTATGTAGTAAAGGATAGGGGTAATATAGGTTGATAGTTTAATAGGATGGTAAGATTAAGGGAAAATGTTTTTTTTTATATTTAATACCTAAGCATAAATAAATGTAGACATTGAGAAAAATACAGATGAGAGTGAGGGAGAGAGAGAGAGACAGAGAGACAGAGAGACAGAGAGAGAGAGAGAGAGAGAGAGAGAGAGAGAGAGAGAGAGAGAGAGAGAGAGAGA
>NW_027187247.1:131759-156774 GCF_028583685.1 Petaurus breviceps papuanus
AGAGAGAGAGAGAGAGAGAGAGAGAGAGTTTGACTGTTAGAGGATGGGGAGGAGAGGAGAGATAAAAATAAAAGCAGACAGACAGATACAGAGACAGGGAGAGAAAATGTTAGGTGGGGTAAAGTTCTAAAAGAGACAGAAAGAGATGGGATCAAATTCACAAATGTAGGAATTAACCTTCACCTAGAGAAGGACCACCTTATTCTTTGAAATTGAAGCAAAGGAGAGGATGAGTATAATACATGAAGAGGACTTGAAGTATAGAGGAGGAAAGATGGGGAGCTCATAGCAAAGACTCCACTTTTTCATTAAGAATTTTGGGGCTAGAGCAGAGAAGAGACCTTAATAATGTATGATAAGTGTGATAGATTCCATCAGAGATGGAATAGATTTCATCAGAGATGAGTAAAAACAAAAAAAAAAAATTGCTATGTAGCAGTGAGGTCATAGCTGAGGTAAGCCTACATAAATTTGAGGTGGGATCCAGTTACTTGAATTCTGGCAGTGTTCAGCAGCTCAGGAGTTGTAGCAGAGAAGAAAGAAGTAGGTATGATCCAAGGTTGAGCATTTTAAGGGTATTAAGAGTAGAAGGGCAAAATATTCTAGAACAAAAGACAATGTTTTATTGAACTGGCTAATCCGAAAGTCAAAATAGTGAAAGGAGGGTAGTGAGACCAGAACCTGCATGATAGGAAGGAGCTAAGGGAAGCTGTGAGAGGGGGGAAAAGTAAGACACTGGGGAAAATTAGGACAGAGTATTATTGTGTTTAGAGAGAGAAGTTCAAGATCTTGAAGGTGAAACAATTTGGGATGACTCTTAAGTCTAAAGTTTGACTATCACTATGGATGGTTCATTTAAACTGGAGACAAAAGTCATGCGATTTAAAGAAATTGATGAGGGGGATGGAGCCAAGACTACAGCATAGAAGCAGGAAAACTCCATGAACTCCCCCCAAGACCACCTCAAATATCTATAGAATATGACTCTAAACAAATTTTAGAGCTACAGAACCCACAAAGTGACAGAGAGAAAAAAATCTCCCACTGAAGGCAGCCTGACAGGCTGGCAGGAAGAGTCCATCAAAGCACACTGAAAGCTGAGCCCAGCCCTGCATGAGCCTATGGTTTTAGTCCCAGGGTGGCCCTGACCAGTAGCAGCTAGGACTTCTGGAGAGTGGAGCACCAGCAGCTGTGATGGTTTCCAGAAATGTCAATCCATAAATGCCAAAGAAAAAGTAAAAGGTCAGTGTAGAACTCTGTTGGAACTGGGGGAGGAGGGGCAGAGGCACAGTCTAGCTTCTATGCCTGGAGCAAGAAGCAGCAGAGGCACTGTGGCTGTGCAGCCACCTCCATGTGGCTGCTTCAGTGCTCCTGGCCTGCAGATCATGGGGGGGGGCAAGCAACCATTCAGGGGGTATTTGCTCTTGCTTTAACTTGCCTGCATCTGGATTGAGGTCTTGGGTGGTGGTACTGAGGTGTGTGACTATTGAGTCAGAGCTCATGGGGGCTGTAGAGATGGCACCCTCCTAATAGCTCTGGCAGCTGCAAAAACCCCAGCAATTTGGGACAAAGCTCTCCCCATCTGTATGCAGAGTTCTACTGTGGCAAAGAGCTCAAAAGTCAAGTAATTGAGTGGCAACATGAGCAAACAAAGGAAGCAAAACAAGCATGACAATCCAACTTTAGATTCCTTTTTTGGGGACATAAATGATCAAAGCATGACATGGCAGGAAGACAACAAATTTCATTTTAAAATGAAAGTTTCCAGGAAAAAATATGAATTGATTACAAGCCATGGAGGAGCTCAAGAAGGATTTTGAAAATCAAGTAAGAGAAGTAAGTAAGAAGAGGAAAAATTGGGAAGAGAAATGAGAATGATGCAAGAAAATCATTAAAAGAGAGTCAACAACCTGACTGAAAAAAAATAACACCTTAAAAATAGATTAACTTCAATGGCAAAAGATGCTCAAAAAGGCAATAAGGAGAAGAATGCCTTAAAAAGCTGAATTTGCTAGACGGAAAAAGAATTTCAAAAACTCACTGAAGAGAATCATTCCTTTAAAAAAAAAACCTAGAAATCATCCTTCAAGAAATTCTCAAGGAAAATTGCCCTGATGTTTTAGAACTAGAGGGCAAAATAGAAACTTAAAGAATTTACCTCTTGAAAAAGATCCCAAAAAGAAAACTCCTAGGAATATTATAGCCAGGTTCCAGAGTCTCCAGATCAAAGAGAAAATGTTACAAGCAGCCAGGAAGAAACAATTTGAATACCGTGGAAACACAATAAAAATATCACAGGATCTGGTAGCTTCTACACTTAGGGACCAACGACTTGGAATATGACATTAAAGAGGTCAAAATAGCTGGGATTAGATCTAAGAATCACCTACCCAGCAAAACTGAGTATCATGTTTCAGGGGAAAATATGGTCATTCAATGAAATAGAGGACTTTCAAATGAAAAAACCAGAGTTGAATAGAAAATTTGACACTCTAATACAAGCATGAGAAGGTAAACAGGGGAAATAAATCATAAGGAACTTACCAAAGTTGAACTATTTTAATTCCTACATGGAAAAATGATCATTGTAACTTATGAAACTTTTCTCAGAATGAAGGTATTTGAAGGGAATATAAAAGTATATATGTGTTTGTGTACACACACACACACACACACACACATATATGTATATCTATATAGGAGGGTATATATATTTACATATGAATACATATGTGAGTGTGTGTATATATGTGTACAGGTATACATAGACAGAGGACACATGATCAATTGAACACAAAGGGATGATATTTAAAAGGTGAAATTAAGAAATGAGAGAGGAATATAATTAGAGGAGATGGGGAGAGACAAAATGGGGTAAATAATCTCATAAAGAAGAGGCAAGGGATAATTGTTATAATGGAGGGGAAGAACAGGAAGGCAAAAGGGAATGGGTCAACCTCACTCTCATTGAATTTGGCTTAAGAAGTGAATGACATACACACTAAATGGGTATCTTTCCCTATAGGAGAGTAGGAGAGAAGGGGATGGGGGAGGGGATGATGGAGGGGAGGGCAGGTTAGGGGGGAGGGTAGTTAGAAGCTCACACTTTTGAAAAGGGACAGGGTCAAAGTAGAGAATAGAACAAGTGGGGGGTGGGATGGGATGAAGGGAAATATAGTTGGTCTTTCACAATATATCCACTATGGAAATATTTTGCATAGTTACACATGTACAACCTCTATTGAATTGCTTATCTTCCCAGTAAGGGTGGGTGTTGAGAGAGGAAGGGAAGAATCTGGAACTTAGAGTTTTAAAAGCAAATGTTAAAAAAATTATTTATTTTTACATGCAACTGGAAAATAATATATACAGGCACTGGGTATAGAGATCCATCTTGCCGTACTGGAAAGTTGGAGGCGGGATGGAGGAGGATATAGGAGAGAGCAGATTGGGGGAGGGCATATACAGTGGATTACTGTTTAGGAGTGGTGGGTAGGGGAAAGATGAGGAGAAAAGTTGTAACTCAAAATATTGTGGAAATGAATGATGTAAACTGAAAATAAACATAAAATTTAATTTAAAAAATTGATGAGATGGGAAGCCAGGGATTTAGAAAAAGGAGATATCAATTCTCCTTTGGGAGCAAAGTTCAGAGAACTGTTTCTTTATCTTTACCAGATATTGACAATGTCAAGAAAAGAGGAACAACTGTGTACCAGAGTTTTGGGATCCCACTTATAGGTTCACCCATCTGCCAGGTGTTCTCTCAATATGTTTCAGAGCACCAGGAAATAACTTTTTTTCTGGTGTACTCCTTTTGGAGACTAGAATCTTAGGTGTGAAGGAAGGAAATAGATGAAAACCAGTATTTGTGCTAAATGCTTGGGTGTTTGTAAGCTTGCATGGAACAAGTTTTAAGGAGTCAGCCTGCAAAGAAAGGAAAAGAATTCAATGAGTATATGTGGAAGTACTCTGGAAGCCATGAGGCAACACAAATGCTAGGGCAAGTGTAATGAAAGTCTGACTTATGACCCAGGGAATACTGTTAATGTGACTGAGTTTGACTGAATAAGTGACAGATTCATGATAGGGTCATGAGCCTCACCATGGAGGTGACTTTTTCTCCCCTGTCACTTTGGATGGAATGGTGTGGATGGAATAATAGAGTGAGTCTGACAGCTCTAAATATTTAGAGCCAAACTCTTGAAGCAAAAATAAATAAATAAATAAATGATTAAAAAAATCAGATTTCTAAAAATTTATTTTGTTAAATATTCCCTGATTACACGTACTTTTAAAATGTTATATATTTATTTTTTTAAAGGCTAGCACATATTTAGACAATTTAAATATCATTCCAACAGAAGTACTCCAACAAAAGCAGCAACGGTCTCCTGATGTGTTCTCACATTCACACAGTCTCTGGGATCATCTGAGTTCTTTGATTTGTTTTCAAAAAGACTTTAATGGTATACATCTTTCTTATCTGCAAGGTAATCTACAATCTCTTGTGGACACATGAACTTTTCAGCATCTGTGTCAGGAATTTCAAATTAAATTTCCTCTTCCATGGCCATTATAATTTCTGCTTGGTCCAAACTATACAAGCCCAGGTCTTTCATGAAGTGGGAAGATACTGAAAGCTTTTCTGGATCAATCTTATGATATAGTTTCAAGACATAGAGGACACGGTCTGTAATGCTCTCCAGTGTCAGAGGGGGCAAGTTGCTATATTGGTTGCTCAACTATAGGAATATCTCTGACACCTGCATGTGTTCAGGGGCCAGGACTGCCGCTACTGTCCTCCTCCTCCACCCCGCCACCACTCATGGACCGAGCGGAGCAGACAGACCAGGGCGAGCTTGGGGGCCCGGGCCAGGATGGTGGCGCCAAGGCCATGGGCAGACAGTGGACACAGACTGAGAGGAAACCGCCGCCATGGCTACGCCGACCCAGACTCTTACATGTAATTTTAAAATTCATTAAAAAAATTTGAAGTTTTAAATTATTTCCCTCTCTCCTCCTACCCTTCTCACACTCCTTGAGAAGGCAGGCAATATGATATCCACTTATACATGTGCAGTCCTGAAAAACATATTACCATATTAACAATGTTGCAAAAGAAAACACACACACACATAAACACACATAGAAATAGAGAAAGTGATAAAAGTGTGCTTCAGTTGTACTCAGAGTTCATCTTTTCTCTCTGGAGGTAGATAGCATTTTTCATCTTTGGTCCTTTGGAATTGTCTTGGATCATTCTCTTGATCACAGTAACTGAGTCTTTCACAGTTGATCATTTTTACATTACTGTTACTGTGTACAATTATCAACTGATTCTGTTCCTATCACTGCATCAACTCATATAGGTCTTCCCAGGTTTTTCTAAGACCAACCTCTTCATCATTTCTTATACCACAATAGTATTCCATCACAATTATATACCACAACTTATTCAGCCATTCCCCAATCATTGGGCATTCTCTCAATTTCTAATTCTTGGCCATCACAAAAAGAGCTGCTACAATTATTTTTTATTTTATTTTATTTTTTTCAAAGAAGTTCTTTTCCCTCTTCTTTGGTCTCCTTTAGGATGTAGACATAATAGTGATATCGTTGTGTCAAATAGTAAGCACCATTTTATAACCCTTTTTTGCATAGTTCCACATCATTTCCCAGAATGGTTGAATCTCTTTCCAACAGTACATCAGTGTCTAAATTTTTCCATGTTCCCTGTAGCATGTCATTTCCCTTTTCTGTCAAGTTAGTCAATCAGGTGTATTTCACACACTGGTGCCTCTGAGCAGTTTAAATGTGCATTTCTTCAATCAATAGTGATCTAGAGCATTTTTTAATGTGACTATTGATAGCTTTGATTTCTTTATCTGGAAACTGCCTCTTCCTATCCTTTGACCATTTATAATTAGGGAATGACTTTTTTTTTAAAATAAATTTTACTTAGTTCTCTATAAATTTGGGAAATGAAGCCTTTATTGGAAAAAAAAAACCTTGCTATAACATTTTCCTTCCATTTCCTACTTTTTTTTTAGGTTTAGCTTCATTAATTTTGTTTCTGCAAAACCTTTTTAATTTCATGTAATCAAAATTATCCATTTTATTTCCCATGAAACTTTTCCCTTATCCATAGATGTGACAGGTAAATTTTTCGATGCTCTTTGATTTACTTATGATATCACATTGTATGCCTAAAGCAATTATCCAGTTGACCTTATCTTGGTATATGTTGTGACATGCTTGTCTTTGCCTAATTTTTGCCAAACTTTTTCCAGCATTTTTTATCAAATGATGAGTTTTAGCTCCAAATCCTGGATCTTTGGTGCATCAAACATTAAATTACTATGGTCATTTACTACTGTGTATTATATACTTAATCTATTCTGCTGATCCACCACTCTATTTCTTAGCCAGTACCAGATTGTTTTGATGATTACTGCTTTGTTATATGAGTTGAAATCTAGTATTGACAGGCTGCCTTCCTTTACAGTTTTTTTTCCATTGACTCCTTTGATATTCTTGACCTTTTGTTCTTCCAGATAAATTTCAATATTTTCCATAACTCTATAAAACAATAGTTTTGTAATTTGAATGAAATGGCAATGAATAAGTAAATTAACTTAGGTAGAATTGTCATTTTTATTATATTGGCTCAGCCTACCCATGAACAATTAATATTTCTCTAACTATTTAGATACGACTTCACTTGTGTGAAAAATGTTTTGTGATTATGTTCATGTGGTTCCTGGGTTTATTTTGGCAGATAGACTCTGAAGTATTTTACATTATCAGCAGTTATTGTAAATGGAATTTCTCTCTCATCTCTCACCATTGGTTTTGTTGGTAATATATAGAAATGCTTATGATTTATGTGGGTTTATTTTATATCCTGAAACTTTTCTAAAGTTATTAATTCTTTCAGTTGTTAGTTGTTAAAGTTAATTGTGAAGAGTGATAATTTTATTTCTTCATTGCTCATTTTTATTCCTTAAACATCTTTTTTTTTCTCCTGTTTTATTGCTTCAGCTAGCATGTCTACTAAAATATTGAATGATATTGATGATACTGGACATCCTTACTCCACCCTGATCTTATTGGGAAGGTTTCAAGTTTATCCCTGTTACAGATAATGTTTGCTCTTGGTTTTAGATACATAAACTACTTATCATTTTAAGAGAGGCTTTATTGATTCCTATGATTTATTATGTTTTTAATAGGAGTGAAGATTGTATTTTTGTCAAGAGAGGTTTTTTTGCATCTGTCGATATTGAATATTTAGTTGGTTGTATTATTGATGTGGTCAATTATACTTATAATTTTCCCTATATTGAACCAGTCTTGTATTTCTGATATAAATCCTACTTATTCATGGGATATGATCTTTGTGATAAATTGCTATAATCTCCTTGCAAGTATTTTCTTTTAATTTTTTGTACCAATATTCATTAGGGAAATTAGTCTATAATTTTCTTTTTCTATTTTTGCTCTCCCTGGTTTGTTTTTGTTGTTGAGTCCTGCTCATTATTTCTTATAACACAATAGTATTCTGTTATATTCATTTACCGCAACTTGTTCAGCCATTCCCCAATTGATAATCATTCCCTCAATTTCCATTTCTTTGCCACCACAAAAAGAGCTGCTATAAATATTTTTGTACATATAGGACCCTTTCCCTTTTTTATGATCTCTTTGAGATATAGACCTAGTAGGGGGTATTAATGGATCAAAGGGTGTGCACAGTTTGATTGCCCTTTCAGCATTATCCCAAATTGCTTTCCAGAATGGTTAGATCAGTTTATAATTTCACCAACAGTGCATTAGTGTTCTAGTTGTCCCACACCTTCTCCAACATTTATCATTTTACTTTTCTGTCATATTAGCCAATCTGATAAATGTGAAGTGCTACCTCACTGTTGTTTTAATTTGCATTTCTCTTGTCTATAGTGATTTAGAGCATTTTTTCATATGACTATTGATAGCTTTGGTGTCTTCCTCTGAAAACTGCCTGTTCATATCCTTTCACCATTTATCAACTGGGGAATGGCTTACATTCTTATAACTTTGATTCGGTTCTTCATATATTTGAGAAATGAAGCCTTTATCAGAAAGAGTTGGTATTAAAATTTCCCCCCAACTTTCTCCTTTCCTTCTAATCTTGGTTAATTTGGTTTTGTTTGGGCAAAATCTTTTTGATTTAATGTAACCAAAATAATCCATTTTGCATTTCATAATGTTCTCTATCTCTTGTTTGGTCATAAATTCTTCCCTTTTCCATAAGTGTGACAAGTAAACTATTCTTTGCTCTTCTAATTTGCTTATGGTAAATAATGTACCCATTTTGACCTTATCTTGATATACAGTATGAGATGTTGGTCTATGCCTAATTTCTGCCATAGTATTTTCTCCAGTTCATATTACAGATGAGGAACTGAGGTAAACAGAGTTAAGTGAAATTGCCTAGATCACACAGCTAGTAAATGTCTAAGGATTGATTTCAACTCAAGGCCAATGGTCAATCCACTGTACCACATAGCTGCCCCTGGTTTAGGTATCCAAACTATATTTGTATCTTAAAAGGAAATTTAGTAGGACTCCTTTTTTAACAACATTTTAAAATAGTTTATATAATATTGGGATTAATTGTTGGTAGAATTCTCTTGTAAATCGATCTTGTCCTGGGGATTTTTTTCAATTTTATTTTATCAAATTTTTCTACTTTTAGTTTACAACATTCAGTTTCACAATCCCTTGAGTTCCAAATTTTCTCCCCCTCCCTCTCTTCCTCCTTCTCCCCTCCCCCTCCATGGCAGCATGCAATCCAATATAGGCTGTACAAATACCTTTGCATTAAGCATTAGTCAGGTTGTAAAGAAGAATTATAACCAATGAAGTGAACAACAAGAAAGAAGAAATGAAACAAAACTAAACACAAAAGAGAGAGCAAGTAGTTTGTTTTAGTCTGCATTCAAACTCTGTAGTTCTTTTCTCTGGATGTGGATATCCTTTCCATCATGAATCTTTTGGAGTTCTTATAACCTTGCCTTGCTGAGAGGAGCCCAGTCTATCAAAGTTATTAGTCATATATACAATGTGTCTGTAATTGTGTACAAAGTTCTGGTTCTACTCTCCTCAACAAGTATCACTTTATATAAGTCTCTCCAGGTTATTATGAAGTCTGTCTGCTCCTCATTTCTTATAGCACAATAGTATTTCATTATATTCATATACCACAACTTGTTTAGCCATTTCCCAGTGGATGGGCATCCCATTAATTTCCATTTCTTTGCCACCACAAAAAGAGCTGCTATAAGTATTTTTGTACATATGGGTCTTCCTCCTACTTGTATAATCTCTTTAGAACACAGTCCTAGAAGTGGTATTGTTGGATCAAAGAGTATGGACTTTTTTTTTATAGCCCTTTGGGTATAGTTCCAAATTGATCTCCAGAATGGTTGGATCAGTTCACAACTCCACCAACAATGCATCAGTATTCCAATCTTTCCACATCTCTCTAGCATTTATCATTTTCCTGTTTTATCATCTTAGACAATATGACCAGTGAGGTGTGGTACGTCAAAGTTGTTTTGATTTGCATTTCTCTAATCAAGAGTGATTTAGAGCATTTTTTCATATGTTTATAGACATTTTAAATTTCTTCCTCTGAAAGCTGCCTGTTCATATCCTCTGACCATTTATCAATTGGGGAATGACTTGTATTCTTATAAATTTGACTCAATTCTTGTATATTTTAGAAATGAGGCTTTTATCAGAGACACTGGTTATAAAAATTCTTTCCCAATTTCCCATTTTAGTCCTAATCTTGGTTACATTAACTTTATTTGTACAAAAATGTAATCAAAATTGTTCATTTTGTATTTTGTAATGCTCTCTATCTCTTGTTTGGTTATAAATTCCTCCTTTTCCATAAATCTGACAGGTAAACTATTCCTTGCTCTCCCAGATTGCTTAAATTCTCAGCTTTTACATCTAGATCATACAGCCATTTAGATTTTATTTTGGTATATGTTGTAAGATATTGATCTATGCCCAGTTTCTTCCATACTATTTTTCAGTTTTCCCAGCAGTTTTTGTCAAATAGTAACTTTTTATAACCAGAAGCTAGGATCTTTGGTTTTGTCAAGCAGTAGATTACTATTGTCATTGACTGTTCTGTCTCATGTACCTAATCTATTCCACTGATCCACCACCTTATTCCTCAGCCAGTACCAAGTACTATTGATGATTGCTGCTTTATAACACAGTTTAAAATCTGGTATGGCTAGGCCACCTTCCCTAACATTTCTTTTCCTTAGTTCTCTTGATATTCTGGACCTTTTGTTCTTCCAGATGAATTTTGTTACTATTTTTTCTAGCTCTATAAAATAATTTTCTGATAGATTTATTGGTATGGCATTAAATAGGCAGATTAATTTAGGTAAAATTGTCATTTTTATTATATTGGCTTGACAGCCACAAGCAACTGATGTTTTTCCAATTATTTAGATCAGACTTTATTTGTGTGAAAAGTGTTTCATAATTGTGTTCATATAGTCCTTGTGTTTGTTTTGGCAGGTAGATTCCCAAATATTCTATAGTGTCTACAGTAATTTCAAATGGAATTTCTCTTTCTATTTCTTGCTATTGGACTTCGTTAGAAATGTATAGGAATGCTGAGGATTATGTGGGTTTATTTTATAAGCTGGAACTATGCTAAATTTATATATTATCTGAAGTAGGTTTTTACTTGATTCTCTAGGATTCTCTAAGTATCATCATATTATCTACAAAGAGTGATAGGTTAGTCTCTTCTTTGCTTAACCTAATTCCTTCAATTTCTTTTTCTTCTCTTATTGCTACAGCTAACATTCCTAGTACCAAAGTGAATAAGAGGGGTGATAGTGGACACCCTTGTTTCACCCCTGACCTTATTGGAAATGCTTCTAGCTTATCCCCATTACACATAGTACTTGCTGATGGTTTTCAATAGATGCTACTTATTATTTTAAGGAAGACTCCACTTATTCCTATACTTTCTAGTGTTTTTAATAGGAATGGGTGTTTTTATTTTTGTCAAAGGCTTTTTCTGCATCTATTGAGATAATCATATGGTTTCCACTAGTTTTGTTGATATGATCGATTATGCTAATTGTTTTCCTAATATTCAACCATCCTTCCATTCCTGGAATAAATCCTGAATGATCAATGTGTATTATTCTCATGATAAGTTGCTGTAGTCCTTTTGCTAATATTTTATTTAATATTTTTGCATCTATATTCATGAGGGAAATTGGTCTATAATTTTCTTTCTCTGTTTTGGCTCTTCTTGATTTAGGTATCAGTACCATATTTGTGTTATAAAAAGAATTTCATAGGACTGCTTCTTCTCCAATTTTCCCAAATAGTTTATAAGGTATTGGAATCAATTGTTCTTTAAATGTTTGATAGAATTCCCTTGTAAAACCATCTAGCCCTGGAGATTTTTTTTCCTAGGGAGTTCATTTATGGCTTGTTCAAATTCTTTTTCTGAGATGGGATTATTTAAGTATTCTACTTCCTCTTCAGTTAATCTGGGCAATTTATATTTTTGTAAATATTCATCCATTTCACTAAGATTATCAAATTTATGTGCATACAATTGGGCAAAATAATTTCTAATTATTGTTTAGTTTCCTCTTCATTGGAGGTTAATTCATCCTTTTCATTTTTGATACTGCTACTTTGTTTTTCTTTTTTTTTTATCAAATTGACTAAAGTTCTATCAATTTTATTGTTTTTTTCTCACAAAATCAGCTTAGTTTTATTTATTAGTTCAATAGTTTTCTTAATTTCAATTTTATTCATCTATACTTTGGTTTTCAGGATTTCTAACTTAGTATTTAATTGGGGATTTTCAATTTGTTCTTTTTCTAGCTTTTTCAGGTGCATACCCAATTTATTGATCTCCATTTTCTCTATTTTATTCATGTATGCATTCAGAGATATAAAACTTCCCCTAAGAACTGCTTTTGCTGCATCCCACAAATTTTGGTATGTTGTCTCATTATTGTCATTCTTTTGAATGAAATTACTGATTGTTCCTCTGATTCCTTGTTTGACCCACTCATTGTTTAGTATTAAATCATTTAGTTTTCAATTAGTTTTTAGTCTATCTTTCCATGACCCTTTATTACATATAATTTTTATTGCATCATGATCTGAAAAGGATGCATTTGTTATTTCTGCCTTTCTGGACTGAATTGTAAGGTTTTTATGCCCTAGTACATGATCTAATTTTGTGTATGTGCCATGTACCATTGAGAAGAAGGCAAATTCCTTCTTATCCCCATTCAATTTTCTCCAGAGTTCTATCATATCGACATTCTCTAACATTCTCTTCACCTCCTTAACTTCTTTCTTATTTATTTTGAGGTTAGATTTCTGAAGTTCAGAGAGGAGGAGATTGAGGTCCCCCACTAATATAGTTTCACTAACTATTTCTTTCTCTAACTCTCTTAACTTCTCCTCTAGGAATTTGGATGCTATACTGCTTGGTGAATATATGTTTAGTAATGATATAGCTTCATTGTCAATGGTGCCTTTTAGCAGGATATAGTTTCCTATCTTATCTCTTTTAATTATATCTATTTTTGTTTTTACTTTATGTGAGATAAGGATTGCTACTCCTGCTTTTTTTTTTTACTTTAGCTGAAGCATAATATGTTCTGTTCTAATCTTATACCTTTACTGTATGTGTTTTGCCCTGTTTCAGATGTGTTTCTTGTAGACAGCATATTGTAGGATTATGGTTTTTAATCCATTCTGCTATCCGTCTCCATTTTATAGGGGAGTTCATCCCATTCCCATTCAGTTATGATTACTATCTGCATTTTTCCCTTCATCCTATTCCTTCCCCTATTTATGCTTTTATTTCTCTCTTCTCCCTTCACTTCCATAAGAGTTTTCTTTTTGACTGCCACCTCCCTCAGTATCCCCTCCCTATCAACTCCCCTCCCTTTTCCTACCCTTTCCCCTTATTACTTCTTCCCTCCCTTCTAAGAACAACCCTTTTTCTTTCCCCTTTCCCCTCCTAGTATCTGTAGGGTATGATAGATTTTTATACTTAAGTAGGTATGTGAATCAAAACCTGATGAGAGTAAATCTCATACAGTGCTCCTGTCCCTCCTTTCTTTCCCTCTATTATAATAAGTTTTTTATGTCTTTTCATGTTAGAATCCTATACTTAACTGATAATGTTATTCCTTCCTTGAACCAAAACCAATGAGAGTAAAGGTCATAAAATGTTCATTTCCCTCTCTTCTTTCTCTTCTACTATAATATGTTTTTATGCCTCTTTGTATGGCATAATCTACCCTTTTCTGCCTTCTCCTTTACTTTTTTCCCATTATAATTCCTTTACTCCCCTTAATTGGATATTTTTTATCATCATGTTGGTTAGTTTATACCCACTCCCTCTATCTATGTATAACCCTTTTATATGTAATGATGATTACACATTTTTCAATATTGACAGATATCAGCTTCCCATATAGGGATGTAAACAGGCTGCTCTTATTGAATAACAAGTTGTGTGTGTGTATGTGTGTGTGTGTGTGTGTGTGGGGGGGGTGTTTTCCTTGTTTACATTTTTATGTGTCTCTTGAGTCTTGTATTTAGAGATCAAATTTCCCACTGAGTTCTGGCTTTTTCATCAGGAAGGTCTGGAAGTCCCTTATTTCATTGAATGACCATCTCCCTGCCTGAAAGATTATGCTTAGTTTTGTTGGATAGTTGATCCTTGGTTGTAGTCTGAGTTCTTTTGCCTTATGAAATATCATATTCAATACTTGGCCCTGTGTAATCCTGACTGTAGTTCCATGATATTTGAATTGTTTCTTTCTTGCTGCCTGCAATATTTTCTCCTTGATCTGATAGTTCTGGAATTTGGCTACAATAGTTCTTGGAATTTTCAATTTGGGATCTCTTTCAGAAGGTGTCTGGTAGATTCTTTCCATAACTATTTTACCCTCTGGTTTTAGGACCTCAGGGAAATTTTCCTTGATGTTTTCTTGGAAGATGTTGTACAGGATCTTTTCTTCATCATGGCTTTCCGGTAGACTGATATTTCTTAGATTGTTTCTCCTGGATCTGTTCTCCAGGTCAGTTGTTTTTCCAATTAGATATTTTACATTTTCTTCTAATTTTTCATTCTTTAGGTTTTGTTTGACTGATTCTTGATGCCTCATGGAGTCATTAGCTTCAGATGGACTGATTTTCATTTTTAGCAAATTATTTTCCTCAATTAATTTTTGAAGTTCCTTTTCCATATGTTCAGATTTTGTTTTTAGGGAGTTCATTTCTCCAGTTAGATTTTGTGCCTCTTTTCCAATTTCACAAATTTTACTTTTTAATGAACTGTTTTCTTCAGTAATTTTTTTTCTATTTTGGCAAGTATAATTTAAAAATAATTAGTCAGTTTATCTTTTACCTCTTTAATTTGGCTTTTAAAATCCTTTTTGAGCTCTTCCAAGAATGCTTTCTGGGCTTGAGACCAGTTCATATTCCTTGTTGAGTTTTCAGAGTTGGGTATAGAGTCAATGATGACTTCTTATGAATTTGGTTCTTCCTGATCATTATATAAGGATTCAGTCATTTTTGCTCTTCCAAATTGCTTCTTTCCCATTGTGATTGCCTATTTCCTGGCTTTTAAAGTGTATTTCTGCTTCTGGGATATAGAGGGCTCTGACCCATGCTTCTTATGCTGGGAGCTAGGGGTTTGGTTATTGGCTTTGTGTCCTGTGTCCCCTGGATATCTAGATTGAGGCCAAAGCCAGGGCTTTCTGAGTTGCCTCAAGGTTACTCTGAAGCTCACAGTGTAAGGTGTGGGGGAGGGGTGGTCTGGCTGCTTCAAGATTCCACCTCCTAGCTCCTAGACTGAAACTCAGGAAGACTGGTGGCTGGCAGTGCTGGTGTCTGCTGGTTTCCCTGGTTGTGTGAAGGCACACCTGGGCTTCTGGTGTTAGTGCTTGCTGGCTCCATGCCCCTGGGGTTCAGGATCTCCTGCTGGTCAACTGAGATGGAGCTTACTGGGACAGCTTTCTCCCTGCACCTTAGCCTTGGGACAGTCACACCCATACCCTTCCTCTAGGACTCCTAAACCAGCAGCTGATTGCACTATTTTAGAATTTTACCCTGAGACAAAATTCTCTGGGTTTTCAGGGTATTAGGGAGACAGTGGAGCAGCTAGGGTTTACTCCACCATCTTGGCTTCCAGAAGCTCAGGCAGTTGATTTTTAAACATCCAGGCTGTGGGTTGGTATCCCAGAATTAGCTGCTGCTACCATGCACCCAGTGCTTTCTCTTACCCACCCTCAACAGATCTCCTGTCCTGTGGTGAGAGGTCTGGGAATTGCCTCTGTGTGGATGAATCAACTTGCCCAGGATGGTTCTGGCTGCACTCTGGTCGGGTCTCAGGTCTGCATTGGTATATCCCCTGTGCTCCATACTTCCCCTGCCCAGTCCCATGTGTGCTCCTTCCTGGACTGAAAATCTTCCATGCTCTGTCTCCCAATGGATTCTGCCACTCTAAAAATCTATTCAGATTCACTTTTTAGAGATTACTGAAGGAATTCACAGAGGAGTTCAGATGAATTCCTGCTTTCACTCCTCCATTTTGGCTCTGTCTGAACCCCTGGGGATTTCTTTATAGGGAGCTTATTTATGGCTTTTAAAATTTATTTTCCTAAGATATGGTTATTTAAGTATTCTATTTTCTTTTGTTGATTTGGGCAATTTACATATATTTTAAAAAATATTCACCTATTTCACTTAAATTATCATTTTTGCTGGCATATAATTAGGCAAAGTAGCCCCTGATAATTGTTTTAATTTAATCTTCATTGATGGTGCATTCTGCTTTTTAATTTTTGATACTGGTAATTTGTTTTCCTTTCATTGCTTTAAATCAAATGAACAAATTGTTTATCTATTTTGTTTTGTTCTTTAAAAATAGCTCCTAGCTTTATTAGTTCAATGGCTTTTTATTTTTAATTTTATTAATCTCTCCATTGATATTCAGGATTAAAATTTTTTAATTATATTTTAAAAATTTATTCTTTTCTTAATGTTTAAAATTACATGCCCAATTCATTGAATTTCACTTTCTCTGTTTTATTAGTGTACATGTTTTGGAGATAAATTTCCCTTAAATCCTTCTTTGACTATATCCCATAAATTTTGTTATTTTCTTAATATTGTAATTTTCTTTAATGAAATTATTGATTATTTCTGTGATTTTTTGACCCATGCATTCTTTTGGATTAGATTATTTAATTTTGAATTAATTTTTAATCTATGCTTCCATAGCTTTTTATTGAATGTCATTTTTATTGCATTAATATCTGAAAAGACTACATTCATTGCATTCTATGCTTTCTACATTTGTTTCTGAGGTTTTTATGCCCTAATACATGGTCAATTTTTGTGAATATGCCTTGTATAGCTGAGATAAAGGTATACTTTTTTCTATTCTCATTTAATTTTCTCCACATGTCTATCATATTAATGTTGCTAATATTCTATTTATCTCATTAATTTCTTTCTTTTTTATATCAGCTCTGATAGGGAAAAGTTGAGATACCCTTCTCCCTCCAAGTGTACTTTTACTGTCTATTTCTTCCTATAATTCATTTAACTTTTCTTTTAAGAATGTGCCTGCTCTGCTGTTTTGTGCATATATGTTTAGTATTGATACTACTTCATTGTCTATAGGGCCTTTTAGCAAGATGTACTTTCCCAGTTTATCTCTTTTAATTAGGTCTATTTTTGCCTTTTCTTTGTTTGAGATCATGATTGCCATTCCTGACTTTTTTTTTAACTTCAACTGATGCTTAATAGATTCTGTTCCAGACATTTATTTTAGCTGTGCATCTCTCAGTTCCAAGTGCATTTCTTTTAAATAACATATTGTTGGAATCTGGTTTCTAATACATTTTTCTACCTGCTTCTGCTTTATGGATGACTTCATCCCATTCACATTATTAACTGTGCATTTTCCTCTATCCTGTTTTCTCCCATTTATTCTTTTCTCTCTCTTTTTATCCTATCCTTCCTCTAAGGTCTGTTTGGTTTCTGATCTCTCTTTTTGTTTTTCCACAATCCCTTTTATTTCCTCTCCACTTTCTCTTATCTCCTTTCCTGCCCACTTCCCTTTTGCATAAGAGAGATTTCTATACCAATATTATATACATATACATATTTCTGCTTTTTTGTACTAATTTAGATGAATGAGGTTTAAGTATTGACCATCCTTTCCCCCCATCATTTTTCCTTCTGCTGAAAAAACTCTTTCTTCCTTGCATGCCTCCTTTACATGAAGTAATTGTAACAACTATGAGATTTTCACAACACCCATGGTGACTATAAATATGCTGGTGTAGTTGTGAATCACAAAATGTAACAAGCTCTCCACATGGAGGACAGAGCTAAAGCATCTATTCAAATGCCAGAAAGTTGAGTCCACAAACCAGAAAGTCAAAGTCATTACAGTAACCATGAAGTTGTAATACATAGTTAATGCAGTGAACACCCACATTCCCAAGCCTTCAAAACAAAACAGATTCCCTCAGGCAAAGATCCTCCTCTCACTCACTAACTGCTCAGCCTCCATGCTGCTCATTCCCAGCAGTTCTGGCTCTCAGCAATTCTCATTCCCTGCAGTTCTCAGCAGAAGTCCTCAGCAGAAGTTCTGGCTGGCTCTCAGAAGAAGTTCTGCCACCACCAGTTCTGTTCTCAAAATCTCTTCCCTGCCCCACCCCTTCCTTCCACATCACTAAGTTCATCCCACTACAGGATTCACAAGTTCCGGGTCTCAATACTCGACAGAATTATGAAACCAAGCACCAAGTACCTGCTAGCTTGCCAATACAATGGGCATGAAAGATCTTTAAATCCCATTACCATTACAGTTATTTTCCCCATTCTTCTTCTTCCTTCCCTTCTCCTAGAGCATCCCTCTTTTTTATCCATCCTTTTTTTAAGATTATACCAACATAATCAACTTATATCCATGCTCTCTGTCCACATAGAATCATTTTAACTGCCTTAATAATAATAAATTTCTTAGGAGTTGCATGTATCATCTTCACACATAGAAGAGTAAACAGTTTAACTTTATTGAATCCCTTCTTCTTCTTTCACGTTTACTTCTTAATATTCTTTTAAGTTTTGTATTTGAAAATCAAATTTTCTATTTATTTATGATCTTTTCATCAGGATTTCTTGAAAGTTTTCCATTTCATTAAATGGAAATCACTTTAAGGATTGTACTTATTTTTGTGGGGTAGGTTGCTCTTGGTTGTAATCCCAGCTCTTTTGCCTTCCAGAATATCATATCACAAGCCCTCTGCTCCTTTAATGTGAAAGGTGATAAATCTTTTGATCCTTATCATGACTCCATGATATTTAAATGATTCCACCAAAGAAAAAGGTGATTATCTGACCCACAACATGGATGGAGATGTCTAAGGACAGGCAACCAAGTGTGGAGGCCATGAAGTTGGAGGTTGTCTGCCTGGCACTGAGTCCTAGTTCATGAGGTAAGGCTGAGCCTGAGTTCAAATCATGTCTCAGATACTTCCTTACTGTGTGATTCTGGGCTAGTCACTGACAATCTTTGTTTTAACATCTATAAAATGAGTTGAATAATTGCATCTACCATACAGAACTGATGTGAAGACCAAATTATTTATATATGTATACACGCAAACATATGTTAGTTTTCAAGCCTTAAAGTGCCATATAAATTTTAGATTTTGTTATTATCTTCATGTTAACAGTACAGATTTGGGTTTTCAGTCTGGAATCCTGGGTCATCTAATATGTCAATATTGTAGGTCCTGGCCTCAGCATGGGAAAAGGGGAGCCTATGGAAAGGCAGGTGGGAAAACAGCTTCTAGGGGTCAAAGAGAGTTCTCAAATTCCTAGGGGGTGATCAGCAAGTGTGGGTAGGTACAGTCACATAGTTAGTTTATAATCATTTAAGTGCCTTCTCTATGCCAGGCACTATGTAAAATGAAAAGCAAAAATTGTTCCTGCCCTCAAGGAGCTCACAGTGTAATGGGGGAGATAATATGCAAACAATGTATACAAACAAACTATATACAAGATGAGCTGGAAATAATTAACGGAGGAGAGGCAGGAGCATTAAGGGGAATTGGGAAAGTCCTTCTTGTAGGATGTTGGATTTTATCTGAAAGCTGAAGAAAGCCAGGGGGTAGAGAAAAGGTGGGAGAACATTCTAGGCATGGAGGACTGACAATGAAAATTCTTATTTGGGAGGCAGAGTATTTGTGGGAGAAATAGCCAAGATGCCAATGTCGTTGTGCTGTAGCACACATGGGAGGGAGAGTATAAGAAGACTGGAAAGGTAGGAAGGGGCCAGGCTTTTGAATGCCAAACAGAGGAGTTTATATTTTATCCTGAAGGTGACAGAGAACCATGAAGAATTATTGAATAGGGCATGGGGTGACATGAAAATCAATCTGACAGCTGTTTGGAGAATGGACTGGAGTGGGGAGAAACTAACCAGCAGGTCATTGCAGTAGTTCAAGTGTGAGGTGATAAGCACCAAACCAGGGTTTTGGCAATGAAAGAAGAGAGAAGGGAGTATATATGAGAAATGCTGCAAAGGTAAAATTGATAGGACTTGGCAACAGATTGGATATGGGGTGGTGGTGGTGAGAGAGTGGGGAGTTGAGGATAAGCCTTAATTGAAAACATGGATGACTGGGAAGATGGTAGTATTCTCTATAGTAATAGGAAAGCTAGAAATAAGAGAGGATTTTTTTTGGGAAAGACAATGAGTTCAGTTTTGGTTTACACTACTGAAGGGGTCCTGGGCCAAATACCCATTTGTGCAGGGAAGACTTCCCCAGCCTTGATGAGAGATATAGACAATGTCCTTTGTACGCACTGGGCTCGGAGAGGTGAGGTTGAGATAAATTTCCACTGTAACCTCCCTATAATAATTAAAGCCCAGTTCCAAGGTCATCATAGGGGAGAGAATGTTAGCATTCAAAAAGAGGAAACAGAGTAGGATGTAGTGCATCAACATCCTTCTACTACTATGGAGTAAACAGAGGGAAAGAATAAGCAATGTTGGGGCGGCCAGGTAGCACAGCGAGTAAGAGCACCGGCTCCAGTGTCAGGATGACCTGGGGTTCAAATCTGGGTTCAGATACTTAGCACCACACCCAGAAATAACTGGCCGTGTAACCTTAAGCAAGTTACTTAACCCTGATTGCTTTAAAAAAAAAAAAAGAATAAGCAATGCTTGAGTAAATATAGAATTAGTAAGGTGTAGCTTCATACTGAGCCCTGATTTGGGGGATTGATTGTATACAGTTTTCTGTATCATAGGTTTCCCTTCCTCTTCTTCTCTTCACCCCTGCCTCTCCAATGATCCCTATATTGGAATAGCCAGGTCAGATTATGCAATATCGAGATTCCACATATCTAAACTCTGAGTTCTGAACTCAGATACTGACTGAAATGGAATAAAAATAGTCATGAGAAGTGACAAGACTTACTCTGGGTAGGGAAGAGAGAGCGCAGGTAAAACCAATAGATCTAGGCCATAAGACCAGGAAACTGAGCCATAGTCAAGTATGGGGACAGATATACTCATAGAGAGCTGGCACTCATATTATGTGCTTGAGATTTTGTGTCTTGGGGGAGTGGAGAAGTGTAGTAATTATGCAAGATGGGTGTGATGAAGGGGCAGTTTTTTGGTGAGTGTGGTCAGAGAATATCAGGCAAAGTATACAGCTACGGTAGCCCAGGGAGGTAAGTACCCGACTATGTTTTGTGACACTCCGGGTACAGAGTTTTGGTTGCTCTTGAACTCTGTGACTCTCCCTTTTCTGCTGTCCTATGGTTGGTCATTTTTAAAGCAAATGATTCCTGGATCAATGGGCCCAGTTCCAGTCTATCTTCTGAGCTCCAGTCCCACATCATTCTATCAACAAGCATTCATGAAGCATTTAAAATCAAGCATTATGCTAAATGCTGTGGATACAAATTAAAAAATGAGTCAACCCGTTCCCTCAAGAAGCTTACTTTCTACTGGGAGATTCAACATGTTCACAGATAAATAAAAACAGGATATATACAATGTAAATATGCAGTGATTTGGGGTAGGGCATTAACAACTGGAGTAATCAGGAAAGGTGTCTTGAAGGAGGTAGGATGTGAGTTAATGAAACCTAACAAGGAGATGGGGTTTACAAGAGGTAGAGGTTAGAAGGAAGAATATTTTAGGCATGATACTCTGGCCTAGAATATTTGTGGTGTGAACACAGAGAAGGGGACAAAATAGAAAGATATTACAGAGGGAGAATCAATGAGACTTGGCAACTGATATGAACTATGAATAAAAGTGAGGAGGAAAGAAAATTTCCTTGGCTATAAACCTCAGTGAATGGAAGAAATAGTCAGCTAGATGGTGCAGTGGATAGAGTATGGGGTTTGGAGTGAGGAAGACCTGTGTTTAGATCCTGCCTCAGACACTTGCAAGTCCTTTAACCCTGGACAAATCACATAATCTATCAACATCTTAGGTTCTTCATCTGTAAAATGGGGATAATGCCACCTATCTCACAAACATACTCTGCAAACCTTGTAATTCTATACAAATGCTAGCTATTATTTCTAGGGTATCACCAGCTTCCTAATGGATATTTTCAACTGAATGTCCTGTAGGTATCTTAAAATCAAAATGTTCAGAACATAATGTATTATTCCTCCTGTCCCTCTTTTCCCCAAACTATCATTATTCGATAGTTTTATTGATCAGTTTTTTTATTTGATAGATCAAATATCAAATTTACCTATTTTTCTTAAGGATACCAGCTTTCAGTCTTCTACTTTTATTACCTTGAAAGTTATCTCAACTCTTCTTGTTTTCTCATCTGGCATATCTCAGGTGACAAGTCTTGTCAATTCTACCTCTACACCATCTCTTGTGACTTTTTTTTTAATCCTTTTCAAAGCCATTGTCTGGATACAGGCACAAGTGTCTGGATGCACTGCTCCCCTGGACTCTCCCTTACAGGTCTTCATGGCTCTTTTTTTCCAAGACATCCTCCATGCAGACAAAATGCAAATCTTTGAATCAGAGGTCTGACCAGGAATGCTTTTCCAACCCCTTTTGACTCTGGGGCCTTCCCTCTGCTTATTATTTCCTACTTATTCTGCATATAACTTGTTTTGTACATACTTACATACACACATACATATATACACACACATACACATATACATGTATGCACATAACTATAAATATATATTCATATATGTGCATATATAATATATATGTATATGATGAGGTGTTTGGGATCTATGTTTGTAAAATCAATTTGTAAACTCAATTTGTAATACCAATTTGTAACATCAATCTGTAAAACCAATTTGTGAAATCATACCCCATCCCCACCTCCCCCCCAGCTTCAGAGCATTAACTCTGCCCAGCAACAACTCATGAATTCTTTATCTCACTTTGGAACAGTGACAAGCTACACCTGTGAATCCTTCACAAAAGTATCTATAAACATTCCAGCTTAGGCAACTATTATCTCCCCCTTGTATAGTGTCCCGCTGCCCCCATGAATCCTTCAATACCCCATCTCTAGGTTGACTCCTTGGCTGCCTCCATGAATCCTTCAGGACCCTATCTCTATGTTGACTCCTTACCCTATTATCCACACACTGAGTCTCCCTTAGCCTTGGTTCCCAGACATCAATCTTGTCAAACATGACACTGATGGGTGGCAGACTGGGCACTTCTCAGTTAGCTGACGTAGTGATATTTCAAGCCTAAAACCACACCTACAGGTAGCCCCCACCCCTGGGCTTTTTCCCAGTGAATTAAGGGCAATACGCCTGCTCAGTTATATTAAAAGTGCATGTCCCTTTAAACACTGGCCCCACCTTAATTCCCCCCCTAATCCCACCCTTAATCACCTAGTTAGCATAATTGGCTATAAAAACCTTAATTCTACCCCTTTAGGGTTGCAGGTCCCCTAAAGGACTCTTGCCGGCTGAACAGCCTAACAATAAACTTGCAGGTCCCCTAAGGACCATTGCCCGCTGTAAAGCGTGTAATAAACTTTTACAACTCTGACTCCAAGTTGGCTTGGGCCGAATTCTTTCCAGACTGAATTGCAGGCTTTCTGGTCTTAGATTAAGATCAGAGTTCCTGATGAACCTATAGACATCCCTCATCATATATATGTGTTTATACACACATATGTTTGCAGATTGTCTTCCCAATTAGATTGGAAATTCCTTAAGGACAGGAACTGTCTTTTGCCTCTTTTGTTTCCTTAGCACTCAGTATGGTGCCTGACACATAGTAGGCATTTAATAAATGTTTACTGATAGATTGATTGACCAGGCAATGCCCCTGATCAAGAAACTGCAGGGGCTTCCAATTTCCTCTGAACAAAATGCCAGTTCCTCAGCTTTGCCATTTAAGGCCCTTCACAATCCTGCCTCCAGCCTATCTTTCTAGATTTGTTTCACATGATTTTCCATCATTGACTCTATATTCCTGCTGAACTGGCCTATTTGCCGTTCTAAGAACACGGCTTTCCATCCCGTATCTCCATGCCTTTGCACAGGCTGTCCTCAGTCCCTGGATTACACTCCTCTTTACCACTGCTTGCAACAACCCTGGCTTCCTACTTATATGAGGCTTTTCCTGCTCCCCCCACACCCTCCACTGCCTTCATTCCTCATATTCTCCACTTATCCTGACAATTACTTTGTACATTTTTTGCATTTATTTTTCTGTTCACATAGTATCTCCCAGAGAAGTGTAAACTTTAAGGGCAGGAAAGGTCCTTGTTTTCCCCTTATATCCTCAGCACTTAACATCGTGCTGACACATAGCAATGGGCCTCCTGGCCCCATTCCTGGTTTCCAGATTTCAAACCATGCTGTCTCATCTTAGAACTTCTCCCTGAGCCTGAAGCTTCTTTTCTCTGGGACATCCATTCACTCCTGCAGCCTTCTCGTCCTAGACGGTGCCCTCCCACTGAAGAGTTCTTCTTGGAAACTCCATTTTGTAGAGGGGCCCAGGCTGGCTCTCTTTCCCTTCCTGGCCAGTCCTTAGCTTCCAGGCTTTAGAACATGTGTCAGAAATCTTCATCGTCTTCCTCGTTCCTCCTTGCTGTTCTGCTCCGTTTTGCATGTTTTCTTCCCCCATTAGAATGTAATCCTTGGTGCTTAACCCTGGTCCTGGCATATAATTAGTGCTTCATGAATGCTTGTTTTCTTCCTCCTCCTCCTTCTCTCTCTCTCTTTCTCTCTCTCTTGCTTCGCTCCTTCCCTCCCTCCATTCCTTCTTTCTTTCCTTCCTTCCTTCTGCAGAAAATGGGGTTCAGTCACTCCCTGAAGAAATGAAACTTGAACTGAACTGAGTGAAGGAAGCATTTAGTTACATGCCGGAGGGGAAACATGGTATACTGTAAGGACGCATACATACACATAGAGGCTAAACTGAGCTTTTTGCGGATTAGTCCTTCCTGGTCCCTGCCTTCAGAGCTGGGATTGGTTTTAGCTCATCCAGTTGCAATCTTTCTAACCCACCCATTACATATTTCTCCTTAACCTGTTCCTTCTGAACATGGGTCTACAGGGGTCCCATGTTCAGAAAATGGAGGGATAATCTATGCATGGGCATGTAAGTTAAGATGCATGAAAGCTGTTAGGCATGTGCAGTAGTTAGGTCTCAGTGACCAGTAATAAACTCTAGAGTTCAAGCCATGCTGCAACTGCTCTCTCTAATGTCCTTGAGCTGGGAGCCCCTGACCATCATTCTTCCAAGACAGAATGTGCTTATCTGCTAACATTGTATCCCTTAGCAAACCCCTTGTATGGCAACATCTGTGGCAGCAGCACTCCAGGTATTACTTGACTCTTTATCTCACACTTTCCTCCCTTCCTTCCTCCCTCCCTCCCT
>NW_027187247.1:156874-157275 GCF_028583685.1 Petaurus breviceps papuanus
TCCTTCCTTCCTTCCTTCCTTCCTTCCTTCCTTCCTTCCTTCCTTCCTCCCTTCCTTCCTCCCTTCCTTCCTTCCTTCCTTCCTTCCTTCCTTCCTTCCTTCCTCCCTTCCTTCCTTCCTTCCTTCCTTCCTCCCTCCCTTTCTTCCTCCCTTCCTTCCTTCCTTCCTTCCTTCCTTCCTTCCTTCCTTCCTTCCTTCCTTCCTTCCTCCCTTCCTTCCTTCCTTCTTTCCTTCCTTCCTTCCTTCCTTCCTTCCTTCCTTCCTTCCTTCCTTCCTTCCTTCCTTCCTTCCTTCCTTCCTTCCTTCCTTCCTTCCTTCCTTCCTTCCTTCCCTCCTTCCCTCCTTCCTTCCTTCCTTCCTTCCTTCCTTCCTTCCTTCCTTCCTTCCTCACCATAGATCTG
>NW_027187247.1:157675-242675 GCF_028583685.1 Petaurus breviceps papuanus
TTCCTTCCTTCCTTCCTTCCTTCCTTCCTTCCTTCCTTCCTTCCTTCCTTCCTTCCTTCCTTCCTTCTTCTCTCCCTCTCCCCCCCCCTTTCTTCCAGTTGTTAATGTATGAATGGATGTGTTCTGGAGATACAATAAAAAGAGAACTGGACCAACACATGGGTTGGATTAGGTCAGAGGGTCATAGTATCATGGAATTTAGAGCTGGATGATTTATCTCTAACATCTCTTTTTTACTCCAAAATTATGTTATTATATCATTTTTGTCCTAGAGAAAAAAGAGGTACAAATGCTTACTTTGAGAAAAAGTCTGAGGAGCTAAGGGCCTGGGTAAGTCTGTTCTGAGCTAGAAGAGGGTTCTTACTGCCCCAGAGAGGAAAAGAATTAATGAAACACTATGGAGTAAAGATCAAGGATAGCCTAAGGTATTATCATTTAATTTTCTATGTACCTATGTCTTACAGTGTCATTGGTCATCTCCTTAGGCATAGCTCCCTCTTTTGGGTTTGCCTGCACCTTATATGACACCCAGCACAGTTCTGAACAGCCATTCCTCTGGAGTCCCAAGGTTACAGGTAGAATAGTCTTCATTTCTAGTGGCATCTTTGCCAATAAGTCAGTGCTGTAACCTTGAATAAATCACCTAATGTATTGGTGTCTCAGCTACCTCATCTGTAAAATGAGGTGGTTGTGATGGGGTACCTGGGGTCTAGGTCAAACCAACTTGTAAAACCAGTCTGTGAAGTTGTAATTTGTCCTTTCCAACCCTTGAGATCTGCCCCTTCTCCCTATTCTACACTCCTCCTAGGCAACACCCTGTGACCCCTTTTGTTCTTACTTAATCTCTTCATTTCTTCTAGGCCTGGACCACACCCTCCTTTGTCCTTGCCTTTTGTCTCCTTCGACCTGGCCCTAATCTTATCTAAAACTATCTATTCACATGCTCCTCTTGGTCAGCTCTGACCTTTGTCTATGCACTGAGGCCCCTCCCGTTAGGTCAGCCCTGACAATGGCAGCCCTACCCTTTAAAGGTAAAAGCATGTACCCCTCTCACTAGCAGGTCCCCTAAAGGACTCTTGCCCGCTTCTCATGGAAGTGTAACAATAAACTTCCACAACTCTCACTCCAATTAAGCCTGAGACCTTGAATCCTTTCCAGATGATATTGCAGGTTTTCTGGTCTTGGATGACATCAGGGTTCCTGCTGAACCTATTGGGATCCCGTCCCCCATCAATGGTCTTAAAGTAGTTTAGAAATTCCTAAATGTTAGTGATAGGGCTCCTGGATCAGATGCTCTGGAAAGTTCTAGGCTGAACCCAATAGGATGAATCAATCAGTATTACCACTGACCACGTCCTTATTCGGGAAATTCAATTCATTATATTCCCAAATACCAGAGAATGACAATGATTTTTAAAAATCGTATATTAAGCCTAGGAAAGAGTTCCAAAAAAATAAGTCTCATCTCTCTGACAAGAGAAAACAAATCTGACTTAGGTAACTTCACCAGTTTAGATAAACTACTGTCTCTTCAGGGCATCAGACATTAACACCTTCCCTTTGCCCCCTACTCCTTTTTTTCCCCACTTTAAATCCCCTTCTGTTCCTCTGAGCTATGTATGACCCACTACCATAGGTATTCTAGAGACTGTGGATGATAAAAATTCATCGAAATCCCTCAAAATTCAACTTAACCACTTCAAACCAATGTTTTGCAAGCCTTTCTAATGAGGAGAAAAACAGTGATTTCTGATTCAACTCTTCTTGTTTTTGACCAGGGGTCTGGCTTAGAGAATAACCAGAAGGAGATATCCCAAAAGCAGGTCAGCAGGAGGAGAAGGAGAGAGTCTGGGTTATTCAAACCTGGTTAATTCATAGACTGGATCAATATTCTTTGGAAAATTGAGAGTTAGTTACATGAGGCCTGCAGAATTCTGGGTAACTAAACCTGTGGTACAATTCTCTTAGGGATTCTATGGGGCTGAAAAAATATAATGTATGTAAAGTACTTTGCAAATTTAAAAGGGATATGTAAATGGGACTTATTGTCATTACTTTACTCCTTGCAGGATCTCCATTGAATCCTGTCTGGAGTGGGGCAGACTGAGCAGCTGGAGAATTGAGGTCCTTGTAGCCAGGTCCTCATGCCAGAGTTTTCGATTATGATGCTAGTCAAATGGGAGAGAGTATAGGGTGAAAATGAAAATGGAATATTTGGTTAGTGCTCTGACAAGCCATGAATCAAAACCAAGTGAAATTGCTCTGGGGTCTCTCGGCCTGTCAGTTTTCACCATCCATTCTGTAAACCCCACAGGGTCGTGTAATTCTGTGCACAGCCAACTGTTTGTACAGGAGAGCTCTGCCCCCAGTGGAGTGTGGGTGCTTCCTCTCTGTGTCATGGTCAACACAAATTAGACCCTGGTATTTTTGAAAGAACATTATTTAATTTAAAAGGGGTAGGGTTTCGGGGAGTGGGTAGGTGGAATGGTCAACTCAGAAAGTATAAACATTAAAGTATGCCTGATGATGTTTCCCAGACTGTCATACCGCCTGGAATTTTTGTTCCATCTCAAGGGACCACCCAATTCCTCCTCCCAAATGAACACATTGATTCTTCAGCTGAGTGGCTATTCATTCTTATTAGGAGAACTACAGCAGAGAGACTGTTTATAACTTCCACATGCTGGGAAGGGGGTGGTGATGAGGGGTGAGTGTGTGAAAGGTACAGAGGGTGGGTGAAGGGAGTTCTGTATCCCTGAGGACAGAAGGATGCAACAGTGTCACAGAGTCTGAATCTCCATTAGGAAAAGAGGCTGACACTCATCCACTCTCACCCTTGACTCACCTCAACACTTTACCTGGGATTTAACGATGATTACAGAATGAACAATATATGGTAGGGTAGAAAGAATACTAGATTGCTCCTTGGAAACCTGAGTTCATATCTCAGCTCTGCCACTAATTTACTTATGTGAAGATGTGTGAGTTGCTTTTTTCTGGGTCTCAGTTTCCTTTATCTGTGAAATGAGGCTTGAACTAGATGTTAGGGATTATTTATTTAAGGTCTGCTAACTTTTTTTAACGTTTGGATAACTGCATTTTATTATAATCGTTTTCCTTTGTGATACTATGCATTTTTATTTTAAGCACTTAAAAACATTGTTCTGACAAAGCATCCTGAGGCTAAGCCAGACTACCAAAAAGGGGCACTGGCACAAGAAAAGATTAAGAATGTCTACAATAGAGGATCTCTGAAGCCCTTTCTGGGTCTCATACTTCATGGTTCCAGTTGTACTTATTGGACTCTTATCATTAGGCTTTGATAATTATTTTTCTTCTGACTTGGGAGTGGGAGAGAAGGGATGAGAATGGTCCATTTGGAAAGCATCGACATTAAAATATTGTCTGGATGATGTCTCCTCATTGATATACCAGTTGGAATTTCCTTATTTATCTAAAGGATTACCAACCCTGCAAACTCCATTGTTCACCTTGGGTACATAGAGAGACACAAGCCGATAGCACTACTGGGATGCCATTCAAATGTCAAGTGGATCCCTTACTTTGGCCAGATTAACAGTAGAGCCAAACTGAGGATTTAGGAACCCAGAAAGGAATTACAGAACAAATATGATGAATACTAATAAGTGGTCATTGAGGAACATAGCAGATGATGCTGACATAATGTGTTTTAGTACCCAGTGACCCTGGTAGACCCATTATTTGCCTCCCATGAATTGTTAGGACCACATACATTGAGTCACTAATTCCAACTCCTATGAATGAGGTTGACAAAAAGTGGTTGAATAAATCAAAGTAAGATGTAATAGAGACAAGTTTTGTGCTTTCTGCTTACTAAAACCCAAGTGAAAATAGTTGGAAATGAGTTTTGAATCAATAGAAGTAGAAATAATGTATTTCCCTGACCATGGCCATGGGAGTCTTCTTTGTGGTATATGAGATATGCATATGTTACATGATTCTTAGTTTTGAGTATTCAAGGCTCATTGTGCCAATTTATCAGTCCCTTCTATTCTAAGATTGTACGATTCTCTCAAGGCTATGTCAACTTCATTTTTTACCCATTGGTGAACAGAGATAATTGCAAATGAAATTCAACTCAAAAACATTTATTAAGCACCATCCTCAAGGATGTTACATTCTATAGACTGGAGGATACAACATTTACTGAGATAAGTACATACAGATATCCGTTTTAATAATCCCATATTAAGCACCTAGTTCAGGGGTGGAGAACCAGCAGCCTTGAGGTCACATGTGGTCCTCTAGGTCCTCAAGTGTAGCCCTTTGATTGAATCCAAACTTCATAGAACAAATTGCCTCAATCAGAGGATTTGTTCTGTAAAACTTGGACTCAGTCTAAAAGCCAAACCCAAGGACCTAGAAGGCTACATGTGACCTCAAGGCCGCAGGTTCTTCAACCTTGACCTATTTGTACCAGGCATTTTGCTGGGTGGTTGGGGAGACAGAGGATACTGACAATTATAGTGAGGTGTTCAGGAAAGCCCTCCTATAGCAAGTGGTGCCTGAGCTGAACCAGGAAGGAAGCTAAGGATCTAAAAGGTGGAGGAAGGAGTATATTTTTAGAAACAGAGACAGGTGATAGAATGCCAAGTAAAGGGAACAGCATGTAGTCTAATTGGATTGAAATGTAGAATGCATGAAGGGGAGTGATGCATATAGGTTGCACAGTGGTTAGAGTGCTAGGCCTGGATTCAGGCCTGAGTTCAAATGTGACCTGATGTGTGACCTTGGGCAAGTCACTTAAACTCTGCTCAGTTTCCTCAACTGTAAAATGGGAGTGATAATAATAGACCCTAACTCCCAGAGTTTTTGTGAAGATCAAATAAGTTAGTATTTGTAAAGTGCCCACTTAGCACAATGTCCGACACAGTGAGTATTATGTAAGTGCTATTATTATTACTACTATGATTTTATATAATAAATCTGGAAAGGAAAGCTAGAACAGGATTGTGAAGGGCTTTACATGCTAAACTGAGGAGTTTTTGTTTTATCATTATATTGAGAGGCAATGATTAAGATTTTTTGAGCAGGGTGTGACATGGTTTGGCCCATGTATTAGGAAGATCATTTTGACAACTCTGTGGAAAATCGATTGGAGAGCAGAAAATCTAAAAGCTGGAGCATGTAGGAAGAGGTAGTTGTGGTAGTCCAGGGGAGAGGTGATGAGGGCATCAAGTAGGGGCATGGCCACACATGACAAAGTAATGGGTCTATTTTTTTTTTCCATTGGGCTTCATAAGCTTACTCTGAAGATCCTTTCAATAGATGAAGTAAAGAAATGTTTTGGATCAGTGATTACATCATTAAAATCAATTTATCACTTCTTGAAGTGATTACTTTGAAGGACAACATTCACTTGAATATTCTGTTTCGTTTGTTAAAAAACCAATCAGTCATTTAGTTTTAGAGTCACAATTAATTTGAGATAGTTCAGTCAAAGATCCCATAGACCATCTCAGGCTGTTTCATCAAATTTTCAATGCTGAACAGTTGAGTGGAATGACTTTTTTTTATTGATTTGAATGAATTGACTAGCTATTTTGATATTGCACAGAATAGATTACCCCCCTTCTCCCCACCAAATTCATACTCTTATCACCTCTTGCCTGGATTAATGTAAGAGCTTCCTTATTGGTGCCTTAGTTTCTTGTGAAGTTAGGAGGGTCATAGATCAGAGATCACAGGAATTAGGAAAATATGATTATTTAACGGGGAAAAGAGAAGGGTTCACTTAAGGACAAGTTTTCAACTTATTCAGAGTTTTGTTCATCTGTTGTATGCATCATCTAGTGGTCTCTTTTCTTCTCTTCTTTTTCTTTATGCCCCTCCAATTGTTCTTATTTTGCAGTTCCACCCAATGATGGAATAGTAAAAGAAATTCATAGAGGCTGAAAGGGTCTAGATTTATCCTAGTTTAGAGACATAAGGTACTGTCAGCTAATGGAAAGAGCACTGGCTTTGAAGTCTCAAGATTCCAGGGTTCAGAGTCCATTTCTGTCATTTACTCTATATCTATCTATCTGTCTGTCTGTCTGTCTGTCTGTCTATCTATCTATCTATCTATCCATCTGTCCGTCCATCCATTGCTCCATCCATCTGTCTATCTATCTATATTCCTAACTGATAGTGATCTATAACATATGTCACTTAGAATCCTTGGCCATTAGTTAGTCCATCTGTAAAATGGGGGAAGGTGTAGAGGACTGAGGTGGGGGGCGGGTGGATTGTTGGTCTACCTAGCCTCTAAAGTTGCTTCCAAGAATGCTATGAGGGAAGATCACAGAGACTGGGTCCTATCAAATCACTCTGTATTAAGAAGGCAGGGTTCCTATTGCCCAGAAAGTCCTAGCCAATGAAAGGCATGAAGTTCTTGGGGAGAAGGTAGGGACAGAGAAAAGTCTAGACTGAATTTTGGTTAATTCCCAGTGTTAGTGTTAGCAGTTGTCCTGCTTTAGGTCTGGTCACCCCCTCATCCCTCCCCTTCCTATCCCCCTAGATCAAGGAAGGGGTGGCTGACCCTTGACCTAGCTGGAGTCTTGGAACTTATTCATCTAGGCATGAGTCTCAGTCTCTTGTTTCAACTTTTACTTCCATTTGTTGAACCACTAGGCTCAGAATTATTTTTTTTTCCTGAGGAGGCTTAGAATAATAATTCACAATTACCTAATACCCCACACTTTGAGGCATCAATAGAACACTGGACTTGGAGACAGAAAACTTGGGTTAGAGACAGTATGGCCTTGTGGGAAAAGCACTGGAGCTAGAATCACAGAATGGAGATTCACATATATCTCTTCTACTTCTTACTGATGTGACCTTGGACAAATCCCTTCTACTCTTTGAGCCTCAGCTATCTCATTTGTAAAATAAAGGAAATGGGCTATTTCATCACTAACGTCTCTTCTCTGATGTTCCATGGGGCTGTCATTTGATCAGGAGAAAACAGAGCATATGTGCCAATTTTCTTCTTTGTTACTTTGGGTTAAAGTATTTCCAGGAAAACCCTAAATGAAGGGATACTGACTTTTAAAATAACGCAATGCATGGTATTGATATGATTGAGGATACCTATTTCAAAACAGCAGTTGCTCATGATTTGCTCTACATCTCCATTTCTCTATTTGCCCTATGTGTACCTGTGTTATTTTTTTTTTTCTCCGTAGAAGTAAACTCTTTGAGGGCAGGGACCATTTAATTTTTGCCTTTGTATTTCTTTTCTTTCTTTCTTTTTTTTTTTTTTTAAAGCAATCGGGGTTAAGTAACTTGCTCAAGGTTACACGGCCAGTTATTATTTCTGGGTGTGGTGCTGAGTATCTGAGCCCAGATTTGATCCAGGTCATCCCAACACTGGAGCCGGTGCTCTTATTTGCTGAGCCACCTGGCTGCCCCTAAGCAATTGGTGTTAAGTAACTTGCTCAAGGTTACACCGCCAGGTGTTTCTGGGTGGGTGCTAAATGTCTGAGCCCGGGATTTGATCTCCAGGTCATCTTAACACTGGAGCCGGTCTTCTTACTCGCTGTGCTACCTGGCCACCCCTGCCTTTGTATTTCTAGGACCTGACAAATACCTGGAAGATAGCAGACACTTAAGAAATGCTTGTTGAGTCATCTCTGGATTGATTGGTTCCATGTCTTACATTCTTAAAAACTCTTTATCCAGTGGCCTCACAAGAACCTCCCAGGATGATTTTAAAGGATTACACTTTTATTTGATCTCCGAGCTTGGGTGCTGTGTGCTAAGCACTGCTAAACATTGGGTATACAAATACAAGAAAAGCAAGATAGTCCCTACCCTCATGGAGCTTTCAATCTAAAGGGAGAAGACAACACAAAAAAGGAAGCTAAAAATGGGGGAGAGGAGGGAGAGAAGAAGGTACTTGACTAGGGGCAAAGGAAATTAGTCAAAGAATTCTGAAATAATTCAGCCAGTTAAACAATGATTTAGACTAGATCTCTAAAACTCCTTTTTATTATATGAGGCCCCTAAATTTGTATGTTTATGACTCACAGAATCACAAAATCTCAGGACTGGAAGGGATTTTAGTGACCTTCTTGTCCAGTCAATATCTGAGTAAGAATATCCAGCAAGTAGTTGTCTAACCATTCAGACAGCTGTAAGGAAGATGCAGTGTTCATATAGTTATCTGTAATCGATAATTACTTGTACTTATTGGGATCGTGAAAACAAAGCAAAACAAAACTTGTCTTGAAGCTGGTGATTTAGTGTGATTTGATATGGTAGTTGAGATCAGACCCATGGGTATATTTATGTCTGACTATGGAACACAAAGTGTGTGAGACAGAAAATATAGTGTGGCTCAATTGAATGCATGCAGAGTGTGCTTAGATGAGGAAGAAAGGGATTCCAAGTTCAGATCCTCAGAGTTGATTCCATGTTTAGAGGCAATGAGATAAGAAAGGTGTCTGAGTACAGTTCCTTGGACTTACTCTGGGTTGGGTTTTGGAATCCACTAGGATTTTTAGAATCCAGTAGGGTCAGCCAGAAGTAGCTGAACTCAGTCTCTGTAGTTGGTCAAAAAAGTTTTGAGCTTTGGATTTTGGGCCATAACCACTGAGTTTATGGCACAATATTCACCTTATTTTTTGTTTTGTTTATTGTTTTGAAGGGGGAAGGCAAAGCAACTGCGGTTAAGTGACTTGCCCAAGGTCACATGGCTAGTATGTCAAGTGTTTGAGACCAGATTTGAACTCAGGTCCTCCTGACTCCAGGGCTGGTGCTCTATTCATTGCACCATCTAGCTGCCCCTTCGCCTTATTTTTTTTAATTAATTGTATTATTTATTATATTTATCTGTATGCCACATTAGATTGTAAATTCTTATTAAATTATTATTTAAAAAATTTTTGTTTTGAGTTCCAAATTCTCTCCTCCTTCACCTCTTCCCCACCCATTGATAAGACATGAAATATGATACCCATTATATATAGTTACATGAACCGTATTTTCACATTAGACATGATTTTTTTTTTAAAAAGGCAAGAAAAACAAAGAAAAATATTCTTCAATCTGCACTTGTATTCCACCAGAACTCTATCTAAAGGTGGATAGCACTTTTCATCATGAGTCCTTGGGAATTATTATGCATTGTTGTATTGATCAGAGTTGTTAAATTGTTGATTGTGGTGACAATATTCCTCTTACTGAATACAATATTCTAGTGGTTCTGCTTATTTCACCTTGTATCAGTTTTTATAAGTCTTCCCAGGTTTTCCTGAAATCATTCTCTTTCATCATTTCTTACAGCATAATAGGATTTCATCACAAACATACATTATTCACTTTTATGCACTTTGTGTTTGAGTCAGACTAGTCAATCAATTTTCCATATGCTATCTCTAATCCTTCACATGGGTAAATTGCCCCCTGACCCGAATCCCTGAAATGTATGCTCTGTTCACCTTCACTTTGCAGAGTCTCTATCCACTCTCAAGTGCTACTATCCACATAAAGACTATCTTGATCCCCCAGTTGGCAAAGCCCTCTTCATCTCCCCACCCCATAGATTGCTTTCTGGATTATTTATATTTCTTTACCTGTGTTCATGTTGTTTACTCCCAGTAGAAAGGGAGCTCCTTGAATGCAGAGACAATTTTATTTTAGAATTTTTTAACCCCAGCAGTTTGCGTAGTACCTGGAACACAGTAGATACTGAATTAATGCTTGTAAAAGGGATAAGAAGTCAGCAAATCAATAATCCTTTATTAAGCGTCTATTATGCACCAGTATTGTGCTAAACACTAGGAATGCAAATACAGAGGAGAGGAGAGGAGGTGAGGGGAGTTGAAGTGAACTGAGGTCAGGGGAGGTAAGGTGAGGGGAGGGGAGAGGAGGAAAGACAGTTCATGACCTCAAGAAGTTATAATCTAATGGAGGGACAGATAAGGAAGACAACACACGTGAGAAAGCTGAAAAGTGAGGGGAAAGAACCTGTCTCAGAGACATAGTGGAGAAGCCAGAGAAACTCCAAAGTAGTACAGCCTGGTAAGAAATGAGGAGAAGGCTATTGGAGGTGGAAGTGTGTGTGGGAGGAACAAAGGGATTTTGAATACCAGGGGATTTTATATTTGAAATGCTAGGGAACCATTGGAGTTTATTGAGTAGGGGGATGACATGGTTAGCTCTGGGCTTTAGTTAGACAGATCATTTTGACAGCTGAGTTGAGGATGGATAGAGGGGGAAGAGACTCGAGGCAAGCAGATCCTCACCCCTCTTCTCCCCAGAAGGTATTGCAATAGCCCAGATGTGAGGGAATGAAGACCTGCATGAGAGTGGTGACTGTATCAGAGGAGAGAAAGGGGCATATTGGAGAGAAATTGCAAAGGTAAAATCAACAGGCTTCAGCAACAGACTGGATATGGGGATGAGAAATAGTGAGGCATCCAGGATGATTGGTACCCAGGTTGTAAGTCTGGTGGACTATTTTTCTGCAATGTCCATCCATTGTTTACTTACAAATATACCCTCAATTCTCTGAGTGTGAATCAATAGAAATAAATGACAATAAAAGGGACTTTCTATTGTCATTATTACTGGGACTTAGAATCAGAAGAAATGTATCTGAAGTCACAGCTCTGCTGCTCTGTGGCCTTGGGTATATCATGTAACTGCCCTGAGTCTCAGTGTTCTTATCTACAAAATGGACATTCCTATTTTACTACCTATCTCACAGGGTGCTTGCAAAGAAAGCGCTTTGTAAGCTATTTTTCTTGTTTGGTTGTGTCTGACTCTGTGTGACACTATTTAGGGTTTTCTTGTCAAAAATATTCAAGCTATTTTCCATTTCCTTCTCCAGCTCATTTTATAAATGTTCAACGGAGGCAAATAGGATTAAGTGACTTGCCCAGAATCACACAGCTAGTAAGAGTCTGAAGTCATATTTGAACTCAGGAAAATGAGTCTTCCTGACTTCAGGCCCAGTGCTCTATCTACTGCGCCACCTAGCTGCCTCGTAAACTGTATATAGTTCTATATAAAGGTGATTTGTGGTGGTTCTCTATTGTTGTGGTATGCCTCTTTCTCTGTTAGAATATTACAAGTTATACAATAGCTTTCAGGAACAATATACTAATCATAGTTAAAATGATAGAATTTGACATTTACTATATCAATATATTTTGTAAGTGTTATTGTACTTTATTACTCAGCTAAGAATACACCATTAATCATTCATATATCTCTAAATGTTTTATGAAATATATAGAAAAAGGAGGGTCTGGTTATATATGTTTCCTGAGCTTTGATGATCTTGAATAAAGGAGGGAGATTTTCTCTTTGATTTTACATGCTGCTCTCTCAATCAAAAGAATCTTAATGAGTATGTCTCATTTTATACTCTAAATTCACCTATCAGGAGATGGGTTGTATATTTCATCATTATTTCTCTGAGATCATGGACGTTTATTGCATTAACCACAATCCTTATAATTTTCAAAAATTGTCTACAGTATTGTTATTATATCAATTGTTCTCTTGGTTCTGCTTATGTTATTCACCACCTTATAAAACTCTTCAACATTAACTGTTTTATAATATTGATTTTATTTTATAATGTATTCTCCTGGTTCTGCTTATTTCACTTTACATCAGAACATATATGTTTTTCCACGTCTATTTGAAATCATCTATTTCCTCATTTCTCATAATAAGATCCTACAGTTTATTCAGTCATTCTTCAATTGATTGGATCCCCTGAATTTCTAGCTGTTTTTTTTTTCAGAACAAAAAGAGTTGCTGCAAATATTTTGTATCTATCAGAAGGACGTTTTCCAATTTACTTGATCTTTTCAGGATACAGGCTATAGTATTAGAACACATTAGACCAAGGGCAAATTGTAAAAATAGAAAAAATCCAACAATTATCTCCTGAAGCAATCTCCAAATGAAAATACCCAGGAATGTTATTGTCAAAATCCAGAGCTACCAAGTAAAAGAAAAAAAATCCTAAAAGCAGTTAGAAAAGAAGAATTCAAGTATCAAGGAACTGCAGTCAGGATTTAGGAAGCAACATTAGAAAGGAGTAGTCAACACTGAATGAGATATAAAAAGCAACTGATAAAGAGGCCTAACCTAAGAACAATTAATCCAGCAAAATCGAATATAATCCTACAAAGTAAAAAAAAAAAGTATCTTCAGTGAAATAAAGGACATTCAAATATTTAAAATAAACCTGGAAATTAAATAACTTAATCCTAAAGAAGTAGTGGGTTAAAAAACAAATGATAGAAATAATAAAGTATTTCATTAAATATAGTGATATAACAATGAGAAAACATGCCAAAAATTTTGAGATAAAACCAACACAGTTCTTATGGGAAAATTTCTGTCTCTAAACACTTGTTAACTAAAAAGAGAAAGAATAGTTCAATTGATAGAGAATGCAACTACAAATAACCCAAAAATTAGTTAAAAAAAAAAACAAGTATCAGAATAAAAAACCTAAATAATCAAAGATTATCAAAATTGGAGTAATACAGATGTCATTAGCTAATTTGATTAAAAAGAAAGAACAAAATTACTAATATCAAAAATGAAAAAGAAGAATTCATAATAAATGTAGAGGAAATAAAGAACATTATTAGAAATCATTTTGTTCAGCTATATGCCAGTAAAACTGACAACATAAAGGTAAGAAATGATTATTTACAAAATTACAAAATATCCAAATTAACTGAATAAGAAATAGAAAAATTAAACAACTCAATTTCAAAGGAAGATTCACAATCTGTAATGCATTTTCATGGATTTGTACTGGAACAGTTATTACATAAACTCTCTGCAAAATAGTAAAAGAAGTTATCCTATCAATTTTTTTTCTGTTATTCAGATGTGGTCTTGATACATAAATTAGAGAGGTAAGAACAGAGAAAACTGTAGGCTAAAATCATTAATGAAACATTAATGGAAAATTTTAAATAAAATATTAGCAAAGAGGATAAAACAAAGATTCATCACTATAGTCAGGCTGGATTTATGCCTGAAATTCAAGAATAGTTTAGTATTAAGAAAACTATAGACTTAACCATATACAATAATAAAATCAATAAAAAATATAAAGATTATATCACTAGGTAAAGAAAAACTTCTTTTTGGCACTTAGTTTTATAAAAAACAAACAAACAAAAACAACCAACCAACCAAACAAGCAAACCCAAAGCTAGAAACCATAGGAATAGACCTTTCATTGAAATAATAAATATTATACATTTCTGGCACATAGTAGGTACAGTACAAATTACTATTTTCTTCCATTTCCAATTAAAAGTAGCAGAGATAAACTAGAATTCTCTCCAATAAAACTGGGGATGAAACATGGATATCCATTTTCAACACTTCTATTTGACATGCTACTAGTAATGCTGGCTATAGCAATAAGAAAAGAAGAAGAAATTGACGGAATGAGCATAGGTCAAGAAGAAGCAAAATGATCACATTTTTTGCTGATGATATAATTATGCATCTACAGAACCCTAAATTACAAACTAAAGAGTTAATTGAAATAATTAATAGCTGCAGCAAATTTGCAGGATTAAAAAGAAATCCACACAAACCATTGACATTTCTATATTTTACCAATAAAACCCGGCAGGAAAAAATGGAAAAAGAAAGTCCATTTAAAATAGCTACAGAATATGTAAAATACTTGAGCATCTACATGCCAAGATACAGGTAGGAACTATGCAAATACAATGACCAATCACAGTTTATAAAATAAACAAACATATAGAATTGACAAAATGTTAATTGTTCATAGATAGAATGAGTCGATATAAATAAATGAAAATACTACTTAATTTACATATTGAATGCCATGCTAACCAAACTACCAAAGAAGTACTTTCTAGGACCAGAAGAAACAATAATGAAATTCTTATGGAGATATAAAAGGACAAGAATCTCAGGGGAAATAATAAAAAAAAAGTGTAGGAATAAATGGAGTCTGGCAGTGCACCGATGCAAACTATGCTCCACAGCAGTAATTATTAAAACAAATGGGTTACAAAGATAGATATCAGTGAAGCAGAATAGGTGCACAACATACAGAAGGAAATGTATCTACTACCCTAGTATTCAACAAACACAAAGACCCCAGATTCTGGGATAAGGATTCACTATTTGATGAAAACTACTTGGGAAAATTGGACAGTAATATGGAAGGTATTTGATTTACAACAACACCTGCAATCTTATAGCAAGATGGACTCCAAATGGATACTAGAACTAGATATAAAAAGTAATATAAACATATTAGAGAAATACAGAAAAAATATCTATCAGATCTATGGGCAGAATAAAATTTCATGAATAAACAAGATAGAGAAAATCACATAAGATAACATGGATAATTTTAAATGCATAAAATTAGAAAGTTTTAGTACAAATTCAATAAAGCAAAGATTAAAAGAGAAACAATAAACTAGGAAATAAATTACAGCAAATTCCTTTGATAAAAATCTCATTTCCAAGATATGTATAGAACTATTTCAAGTTTATAAGGAAAAAAAGCCATTCCCCAATTGATAAATGGTATGAGGTTATGAATAGGCAGTTCTCAAGTGAAAAAAAATTATAGTCATATTAAATTAGCCAATATTAAATATGGTCAAATTAGATATATGGTCATTTAATATTAATTATAGTCATATTTAAAATGCTTTTAAGTCAATACTAATTAGGGATATTAAAATTAAAACAATTTCTGAGATTATCTCTTTTAGCCATCAGATTGGAAAAAGATGGAAAAAAAGGGAAATGATAAATGTTAGAAGGGAGCTGTGAGAAAACAGACACTGTGCTGTACTATTGGCAGATCTCTGAAAGGGCATAATTATTCTGGAAAGTTATTTGAAATTATACACAGAAGGTTACTAAAATGCCCTTTTACCAAAATATACCACTGTAAATTTATTACTTTGGATGGTGCCAAGAACTAAACACAATATTTCACAAGTGGCATTGTCAAGGAAGAAAATAATAAAAATCAAGTCATGACCAAATATTTATGAAGCTCTTATTATATTCTACATACTGTGCTCAGCACTGGGGATACAAATACAAGCAGAAATAAAGATAGCCCCTGAACTCAGGAAGCTTATATTCTGATAAAGGAAAATACTAGATAAAAGAGATTAAAAAGGAGTGGGAAAAGGGGAAAAAGTAAGCATATCAGGGCCTGGTAGTGAAGTCCAGAGAGTCAAAAGCAGAGCTGGGAGAGGAATGAAGAAGGCCTGGAGTGGGGCATTCAAAATTGAGATTCTTAGGATAGATGAAGGGAATATATATGTGGATACATACATGTATGTGTGTATAGGTGGGTGTATGTGTGTGTATGTGTGTATATGTATACATAGAGGGCACAGGATCAGTTGAATATGAAGGGATGGTATCTAAAAAATAAAATTAAGAAGTGAGAGGGTAATATATTCGGAGAAGGAGAAAAGAAGAGACAGAATAGGGAAAATTATCTCACATAAAAGAGGCAAGAGAAAGCTGTTAAGGTGGAGGGGAAGAGCAGGAAGGTGAAAGGGAATGAGTCAACCTTACTCTCACTGGACTTGGCTTAAGGAGGGAATAATATACACACTCAGCTGGGTATCTTACTCTATAGGAAAGTAGGGGGGAAGGGGATAAAAGAACGGATGATAGAAGGGAGGGCAGATTGGGGGAGAGGGTAGTCAGAAGAAACACTTTTGAAAAGGAACAGGGTCAAAGGAGAAAATAGAATAAATGGGAGAAAGGATAGGATGGAAGGAAATATAGTTAGTCTTTCACAATATAACTACTATGGAAAAGTTTCGCATTATATACATATATAACCTATATTGAATTGCTAGTCTTGTGATCAGGGAAGAAGGGAGAGAATCTGGAACTCAAAATTTTAAAAACAAATGTTAAAAAAATTGTTTTTACACGCAACTGGGAAATAAGATATACAGAAAATGAGATTTGGGAATCCGTCTTGCCCTACCAGAAAGTGAGGAGTAAGGGGGCAAGAGGGAGTATGGGGAGGATATAAAAGAAGGCAGACTGGGGGAAGGGGTAATCAGTATGTTTGCCATCCTGGGGTAGGGGTAGGGGAAAGATAGGGAGAAAATTTGGAACTTAAAATCTTGTGGAAATGAATGTCGAAAACTAAAAGTCAACAGATAAATAGATAGATGGATAGATGATAGATAGATAGATAGATAGATAGATAGATAGATAGATAGATGATAGATGGATAGATGGATAGATGGATAGATGGATAGATAGATAGATAGATAGATAGATAGATAGATAGATACATGAATGAATGAACAAACAAATAAATAAATAATGGAAAAATAATAAAAATAAAAATGACATTGTGATTCTTACAAATGTGAAAAGGGGGTAGAGTGGAGGAATTGTTCCCTGTGAGAAAGTCACTGGGGAAGAAGAGACTTTCAGGGTGAGAAGATAACTGCGGAATGGTGATGAATTCCAGAGAGTACGAAGTGGGTCTGAAAGAGGAACATAAATATCATCTCCCTAATTCTGGACATTATATCTCTCTTAATACTACTTAGGATCACATTGCCATTTCTGGTTATTATGTCACACTGTTGATTCATAATGGGTTTTCAGTGCCCTAAAATCTACAAGCATTTTTTTTTTCACAAAAATTACTGTATAGTGATGCCTTTCCATAGTATATTTCTGAAGTTGATTTTTTTTAAACCCAAGTGAAGTAAAACATTAATTTCTATTCAGTTTCATCTTACTAGATTTGTTCCATTTTTCTTACCCAGTGAGATCCTTTGGGATGCTGACTTAATAATCCAATATGTTGGCTATCATTTATACTTTGGCATCTTCTGCACAAAAGCATGCTGTCTATGCATTCATTCAAGTTACTGAGAAAGATGTTAGCACATGCCCAAAGATACATACAAAGGACATTCCTCTGTAAACCTTCCTTCTAGTTGCTTTCAACTCATTAAGGACTACCTTAAATCCTGTACTGCAACCTATTTTAAATTTGCCTGAGAATTCTATGCTTTAATCATCTCTCAATCTCCCCTAAAAGAATAGCATGACACTGTTGGTGGAATTGTGAATTAGTCCAACCATTCTGGAGAACAATTTGAAACTATGCCTAAAAGCCTACAAAACAGGATACCTTTTAACCCAGCAATACTACTACTAGATATTTGTCCCAAAGTTATAAAAAAATTTTTAAAAAGACCTATTTGTAGAAAGAATATTTATAGTAACTCTTTCTGTGGTGGCAAAGAACTAGAGATTGAAGAGATGCCCATCAGTTGGGGAAAGGCTGAACAAACTGTGCTATGTGATTTTGATGGAATACTATTATTCTATGAGAAATGACAGGCAGGATGGCTTCAGAAAAACCAGCAAAGACCTATCAACTGATGCAAAGTGAACTCAAAAGAATCAGCATATAGTAGTAGTAATGTTTTATTATGGTCAACCTTGAATGACTGGGCTACTCTGATCAAGACAATGATCCAAGACAATTCTGAATGACTCATAATGAAAAATGATATCGACCTCCAGAGAAGAAACTAATGAATTTTGTTTTTTTTTTTGGAGGGTGAAGGTAGGGCAGTTGGGGTTAAGTGACTTGCCCAAGGTCACATGGCTAGTAAAGTGTTAAGTGTCTGAGGCTGGATTTGAACTCAGGTCCTCCTGACTCCAGGACCAGTACTTTATTCACTGTGCTACCTAGCTGCCCCTGGAGTACACTTTTAAAAAACTTTATGTTTCTTTTTATTGTCTGTTTTCTTTTGCGAAATGGCTAATGTGGAAATTTTTGTGTGTGAATTCACATGTAGAACTGATATAAAATTTCTTGCCTTCTCAAGGAGGCAGAGGGGTGGTAAGGAGGAAAATAATTTGAACTCAAAATCTGAAAAAAAGAATGGTAATTTTTTCTATATAATTGGGAAAATTTTAAGAAAATGAAAAATATAGTGAAAAAATAATTTTAAAATTTCATAAAAAGAATAGCATGAAAGATTTTGGGAAATGCCTGATAGAATCTAAGTGTAATATGTCTATACTATTTTCATGATCTACCAGTCTGTTCATGCTGTCAAGAAAGGACAGGAGGTCATTCTGACATGACAGCATTTTTTTGCCCCCTCTCTTCCTTAGCATCTGGGCAGTATATCCACATTCCTTTGTGTCTTTCTATTCCTTCATATTTGGGTGGGCACTTTCACTTTGTTCCTAACTGGGTCTGCTCCCCTCCCCATCTTTTCCTGGTACATCTGAACTAGATCATTTAAATATCCCATGGCTGATTCATGAAAGATCTCCAGGAAGAGAAGGGATGTAGTTGCCTATTAGCACAGCTGTCTGTACCAGGATGAAATAGATTTATAGTCCCCACTAGAATAACAACTGGGATCTGATCTGGGTGATGGATGTGCACTTCAGAGGCAGAGAGGCTGCCAAGTGATGGTGACAGAACTATCTAGGAGTGGCAGAGGGGAACAAGGAGTATACTGACTCCTTCCTAGACCAAAATATCAAGCAGAAAGAGAGAAGAAATGGTCATCTCTGGAGAGGATAGTAAAAGAGGACTATCATTCATTAGGGAAGAGAAAAGTAAAACCTAGAAGGTGGAAAGACTGTTAGAGAAGAAATATTGGATGGAGAGGAATTTGTTAACAATAGAGTGGGGTTTCTGGGTAAAACAGTGGAAGAAAAGAACATTGGAGGAGAGAAAGGTCATGCTGAAAGGGATAGAGATACTAAAAACAGCTAAAATTTATATAGCACATTATGGTTTCTAAAATATTTTTTTTTCAAAAACCTATGGAGTTCATACAATAAATCTTTTACAGATGAGAATACTGAGGCTTATAACTCATAATTTGTCCATGATCACAAAGCTAGTAAGTGTCTATGGCAAAGTTCGATTCTAGTTTTTGTGACTCCAAGTGCAGCTCTCTCTCTCCTAATCTCAGTTACTCCTTCAATGAGAACATGGAAGAGGGGCCAGAGGAAAGGAGTTTTCTATTGGAAAACAGAAACAATGCATCATAGTGGTATTAGGTGAGTAGATAGGTCTTTGCTAGCCATACAACTACGGAACTGTCAACTACAGAGAAATGTGAAGACTCATCTGTCCAAAGTTCTAATGCTAATTGAGCCTTCAGATCCCTTTTTTATCTTCTTTTTAATCATGTACATTCTTTCCAGAAATATTCCATTCCCCCTAATAACCTGGAAAGTAAGGAGGTATAATTTCCCTCAATTTTTCTTTTTTAGGAGGGAGAACCACTTGCTTATCATACAGATATTGTATGACATGCTTACCATTGGCAGATAACACACTTAGCTTTGTACTAGAGACTGTGAACTGAATACCCTGAAATACTTGAGTGAAATACCCTGAAATACATTCATTCTTGGTCTGACACGGTACATCTGAATACCTGAGAGATACTGCCTCTTTAATTAAGGGAGATGTTTCTACAGGTTATAAATAAATAATCACAATTCAGAGGTCTTAGATAGGACTATTGGATAATAGATTTAGAGCTAGAAGGGCCTTAGAGGTCATCTAGTCCACCTGGCTTACATTTTAGATAATGGTTAGAAGGCATTTTACACTTCACCATTTCGTTTTCTCCTCATGACAGCCCTATGGGAGGTATGATCATTCCCACTTCACACATGAGAAAACTAAGCTTAGTGACTTTTCCAAGGTCACACAAATATTAAGTAGCTGAAGCAGAACTTTAAACTTGTTGTTTTTTTATTTGTTTTTCTTTGTTTCACTCCAAGTCTCACACTCTGTGCACTACATGAAGCTGTCTAAATCATGCTATATTTTCCCACTGCCTTACATTAACATTTCAGAAATGCTTTGTCTTAATTTCTGATTCCTCCTATGTTGGCAGTAGTTCCTGATAGATTAGCTTTCTTTACCCCCCAGTCTCTCTGTCAAGTAGTTAATGATCTATAAACAAACACCTAAATGCACTAAGGGAATTTAGTATTTAAAGGAATTATTTTGTATAGTGAGTGAAAAATCTTTTTGTAACATGAATAATCACCCCTCTAATTGATCTCTGTTGGAAATTTGGATACTCACATTGAGTTTTCATAATGGAGCACTTCTCTATGTTTATAGATCATTTATTTTCAAGACAATTAGACAATTTCCCCCCCAAAGTGTCTATCTTTATCACTTGGCTTCCTCCAGAAAATTGCTTGGTTTCCATTCATACTATAAGGATGTGTTTCTATGGTCATAGAAATGATAAAGGTCCTGAGAAATGATGTAGTCTAGCCCCTCATTTTACAGAGGGAAAATCTGGGGCTCGGAAGTGAGGCATAGATGAGAGCACTAATGGAGAACTCAAGAAATCTGGATTCCAGATCTGGTACTGCCTCAAGGTTGTTATGTCATCTTGGGCAAAATACAACTTCTCTGGATCTCAACTTCCAGACTGACAAAATGAAGACGATGAGCTGAATGACCTCTAAAGTTACTTCACGTCTTAACAATTTGAAACTGACCTTGAGACTTGCCCAAGAGTCAAGACTACATCCCAAGACCTTGATTCTTAGTCAATTCAAGAAACACATTTAATATCTGTTCTATGCTGAGCACTGTACTTAGGTGCTGGGGATGCAAAGACAAAACTGGAACATTATTTATCCTCAAGGATTTTATGTTCTGCTAAGGGAAAAACCATGTGCCATTGATAATGGCAAAATAGGTAAAGTAAATGTAAAGTATTTGGGGAAGGGGTGCCTATAGTGACTACCTTTTCTTTCTTTTAAAAATGCTTTGTTAAGGCTCTTTTCTTTCTATTTTTTTTGCACCACTGTCCTTTTATCCATTGATTCCTCCTCCCTGAAATAGAGCTCCATCTTGCCATAATAAGTAGTGCTAATCAAAACAAATCAACACATTGGCCATGTTTTTTAAAACAAAACAAAAACAAAACTGGATTTGTTTAAAAACAACTTTGAGCAACTAAGTCACAAATTAATTACAAAGGACCTGTGAAGGAGGAAGTCATATGTATCCAGAGAAGGAATTGATAAATAGAAGTGTGTATAGAATGATTTTTACATAAACACACACACACATTCACACATACACCCCCACACATCTTTGTGTCCAGACAAAGAATTGATAAATAGGAGTTTGTATAGAATGATTTTACACACACACACACACACACACACACACACACACACACACACACACATTTGTGTCTAATTGTAGCCATCTCTAGGGTGGGGGGGGGAAGAGGGAAGAAAAAAGGAAAAATACATAACTTTATTATATAGATTTGCAGTTTTATGTGCAATCACTACTTTTTATTCTACTGTAACGGAAATGCTTGTGTTATTTCATAAATTAAAAAAAAGAAATAGGGGCAGCTAGGTGGTGCAGTGAACAGAGCACCCGCCCTGGAGTTGGGAGGACCTAAGATGACCTCAGACACTTAACACTTACTAGCCGTTTGACCTTGGGCAAGTCACTTAACCCCAATTGTCCTGCCTTCCTCCCTCCAAAAAGCAAAAAAAGAAAAAAAGGAAATGTAGGCTTTATTTTGCACCTCTGGTCTACCAGCTCTCTGCTGATTGGCAGTAGCTATGCCAACTTTCTGAAGTTATGAGTAGTTACTACATTGATCAGAGTTCTAAAGTCTTTCAGTATTATTTTCTATTACATTTTGATGATCATTATGTAATTTGTTCTGGTCCTACTTCCTTTGTTCTTCATTTACTCATTCATATAAGTTTTCCCAAGTCTCTCTGAACTTTTCAGATGTATTTACCACCTTTTTGTTGAGTTAATTGGATGGTACATTTCATGAGTACTTCTTCTCCAAGGCTTTATAGAATTCATCTCAAACTGATTCATGCCTCAAAGGTTGTCTCTACACCAATGATCATGAATCTTGGTTTTGTGATAGCCCAAGAGGTTGCCAATTACCTTAAAGGGTGTCTTGAGATTTTCAAAAGTATAAATTTTAATTTGATTTAATTAAATAAGTGAATGTTAAATAGGCATACACTTCACCTTTTCTCTCCAAGTTCTTCAAAGTCGTTGCTGTTGGGATTAAGCAAGGGATGGCAAAGTGTCAGTCACAATCAGTTAGGGAGTTTAGTATTTAAAGGAATCATTTTGTTTACTAAGAAAACACTTTTGAAATTTGAATACATAATTTAATAATCACTGGTCTACGAGCAAATTATCTTGGGGAAAAACAATTGGTAGGATTGAAAGGCAAAGGGGGATATTTTTTCCTCTTTGAAGCAATTTTTTTCTAGAAAAAAATTTTTCAAGTTTTTGGAAAATGGAATACAACTAGCATTCTTCAAAATGGTTTTTGTGTATAGACACAACTTTATCCTATTGTCTCCCTATGTTTAACATGGTGTGTGTATGTGTGTGTATACATTTAAGAGTATTAGCACTACCGTCATGTTTGACACGACACAACAGAGTGCCATGCTCCAGAGAGCGCTTAATAAATCGAATTTGATGATTTGGTGACATAACCTTTAGATCTGAAATTGCAGTTGTCCTTGCCTGTCAGAAAAGCCTCTTCCTTACTTTGGATTTCTCAGTGAAATATGCATTAGTCTTTCATTTCTGAACTCTCTCTGACTGCCATTGGTTTATTTGAGTAATTCCTTCAGCTCCTACTTTTGAAATCAGTTGAACAGACTCTCATTGTCTTATGGAAGCTTTTTTTTCTGTTTTGAAAAGGACAGAAAGGTGTTTGATCTCTTGAAGAAGAAATGGATTGCGTTTTTGACCATTTGGTCCACTGCGTTCATCATTTGTCTTCTTTATAAATGCTTGATAAATGTAGTTCCAAGGTTTGCCAAGTACCTATCAGTAAATGTTTGAGCAAAAAGTCTTGTAAAACCCACGGGCTCTTTGTTGGGCAATGATTTAAACTTTGGTCTTTTTCTTAGGTATCTCTGCTCTTATTGGGCATAATTCTATACAACTTTCTAGAAGGCCACTTGCTCAAAGCAAGGAATGATTCATGCCAGGCACATAGCTGGAATGCTGATTTGGGCTTAGATCTCTTGCTAGGTCTTTTCTAAGCAGAGTCTATATCTGTAACAAAGTTTGGAAGGTTATCTAGTTTAGGTACTTTAGTCAACAAGTATTTATTGAGCAAGAAATACCTAGGACAAATTAGAATAGACAATTAAACATCTCTGCCCTGAAGGAACTTTCATTATCAAGCAAAGTTAATGTATAATAAATAATCTGGCATACTCATTTAGGCTGGTATAGGACTTACTTGCAATCAGAAGACTAAAGTTTTGGGATTTGTACTTGCTAAGTGATTTAGAGTAAGTTGCCTAATCTTTCTGAGTGTCAGGTTCCTTATACAGTAGATGGGAATAATAAGACTCCAACTACCCACATAACTAGTGAGAATCACTTCTGATAGAATATATGAAAATACTTTGTGCCTTTAAAGCATTATATAAGTTATTATTATCATCATTCAAACCATAACTCACCACACAGTGTAAGATATTACTATTGTTAATGTTTAATAAAGAAGGTAAGATGGATTGAAAAATAATCAATGGGAATGTAACAAGGGGTACAGGATCTAAATGGAGAAGAGATATAAGGATTGGGGAATGGGAAGTGTCTGGGCAAAGGAGAAAAGACTGGCAGAGGTTTGAGAAGGGGGAGGGCTGCAGAGAGAGGAGAGAATTTGAACACACAGATTGAGCTACTAGAGTCTGGACCTGGATTGCCGTTGCATCTGACAACTGGATTTTTGGATTCCTGAATATTGCTCTCTGATTATCCCTTATCGAACAGTGATTTTGCCTTGGGCTCCCTCTCTCCTTATTAATTTTCAGGTCTGATGTAAGTTCTCTAAAACAAATAGAAAAGTGGGCCACTAAAGCATTCATAAAGATTCCTGTTGGCAGCATATTCACTTAGAAAATCATATCTTAACATTATCCAGATTTGATTGTATTTTTATTTATTTTGTTAAATATTTCTCAGTTACATTTTAATCTAACTGCACTTGGGAGTTGGGTTTGGGGGTGTTCCATGTTTGACATCTCTCCTCTCAAAGATCCCAACCTTGCTTGACTGGACAACACCCTCTGAGCAGGTGATTAGCGGTTGTCCATTAAGCAATCTCTGCTTAATTAAGTAACTAAGCAACCCTGCAGGGATATATGACTGTGTTTCTGTTTCTATACAATCTACCAAGGGGTAGTGACTACCTCCCTCTTAAGGTTCTCCTGAGAAAAGCACTTTGCAAAGTCCGAAGCATACTATAAATGTGAATGTTTGTCATTATTGTTTTGAGATTGAGTTGGATGCCAAAGAATCATGGAGTCAGGCATGGTGTCACATTCTTGCAATCCCTGATCCTGAAAGGATCTGAAGCTGACAGGGTCACTTGATCTCTGGAGTTGTGAGCTGCTCTGCAGCTAAAGCCAATTGGGGGTCTACACTAAGTCTGTCATCCATATGATAAGGCCACAGGAGTGGTGGCTGTGGGGGTGGGGTGGCAGAGACACTAGGCTGCCTGAGGAAGAGCAAACTAGCCCCGGTCAGAAATGGAGGAAGTCAGAGCTTCTCTGGGATCTGGCTCAAAACAAGCTTCTACGTATCCACCTTGGAGACCCAGCTGGGGAAAAAAAAAAGTGCTAAAAGGGACCACCCTGGTTATTTAGTCCATCTGCTTTACTTAGGAACTGGAAGCTGGAGAGATGAAGTGACTTACCCCAAATCCACCCCTAATTTACCCCTAAAGAGGTATCAAAGAACAGGTGGGATATTTGTCTAGGCCAGATACTTGTCAGAAAAACCGAAATGAATAAAATACCTGCTTCCTTTTATTTCTTGGTTTAGTAATACATTAATAAGCTAAATACTGTGTAAGCATTTTTTTTGCTTTTCTCCTGATTTTTGTATTCTGTTACAATTGCTCATTTTATACTGAATATTTTACAGCCATTTCCATCTTTGGTAGAATAACTGACTTCCCTTGTACTACTTGGTTTTTGCAAATAGCAGGGTCCCAGACTCAGTCCCATCTCTGATGGCCGGAGTCCCCAAACTTGTGGATGGGGAACTTCTGACACACCTTGAAGCCTTCTCTGCTAATTCTCTAATTGATGTGACTCACTCTTCACTGCATTTCCCTCTATGAGGTTTCTCCAAAGTAGAAAAATCACCTCCCTCCATTCTGCTCCTGGATGTTACTTTGAGCAACTCTTCTCCTGTTCCCCTGCCCTCAACACCCAATCCAAACTGGCTATGTCAGCACTCCCAGTGATTGATGTCAAGGCTTCAGGGAAAGACTTCCAGGGATCAAAGCATGCTTTGAACACTGGCAGTCCTGAATACATGAAAGCAATGAAGGTTTTTGGGACTCATGGTCACAGGGTGGGGCCCCAGGCAACTGAATCCCTCTTCTTTCTGCTCAGGCAGAAACAGTGCGATAATACCCGAGAGGAAAGTAATCATCAGTGCCCATATACGGTTCCCTCTTTTTGGTAGTGATAACTCTGACTCCCCTGACTTGGATGCTGCTGAGGTTGGGAAAAGGACAGTCCAGGCCGAATTAATTTATTTATTTTTGACCTCTCTAGTCCTGTCCCATCTTATAGCCACCATCCTAGCCATTTTCAGTCATTCTGATGTATATCTGGCCATTGGCCTCAGAGGGCTCTGAAGGAGACAGTTAGCTTTGCCCAGCACTCCATCACTTAAATCCAATTCATTTGCATGTCATGGCATCCCCTTCCTGATGTCATGGTCCTCTTGGAAAACAAAGGACAAAACCGCAACATAGCCACCAGTTTTCTACAGACACACAATGTCCAAGGTTACTTATTATGTCTTTAAACTATTTTCCCTGATGCTGGGTTATTTTGATGATCGACTCTAACATCCTTTTCTACTTGTATATTTTTATTCTCTGAGATGGGTGTATAAACCGATACACATATGTATGTGTGTGTCTTTATATATGTGCATATACATATTAACGGGCATTTCCTTTTGTCTCTTAGCACGCACCATTAGTATCCTGATTAAAAATTTATCTCATCTTGGGCAGGTTCTTACACCTGCTGTGGTTCCCGCAGAAACAGGACAGCAGAAGGATCCATCTCCAGCTTTGTTGGCTATTTTTTGAATGCTCTATTTTCCAGAGACCCAACTTAATGGGCAACCTCTAATCACCTGGGGCATGGACCCCATGTTATTTCTAGCTGTTCTCTGACAGCAGGGCGTTGATGGGTTCATTGAGAAAAGTAGTAATGAATGCCTCATTACTGGAAGGTAAGGAACCCTGTGGGCTCAAGTGTCCCATTCCCCAATATATGGTCTCTGTTGGAGAAATCATCCTTGAATGCACATATATTGACAAAATAAGATCAAGTCTCTAACTTTCCCTACTCAGAAAAAAGGGTTGTTCAGTAGGGCATCTCTGGGCCCATCAAGCTTGTGAGGGCACTTTATCTGTCTTTTATTAAGGGTGTGCATCCCTCCCTGGTAAAGAAAAGGCTCAGTCGCACCTTTCTGATGACCTTCTGGTGATGAGTAAGAGCAGGGGGCATCTCCCTGTTGACCACAAATTCTCTTTTGAGAGACAACAGAGAGGAATGAGTTAGTTAAATTGAACTTAAGAAATCATTATGAAACATCTACTCTATGGAGATGCTAGATTTGGGCAACTCAATAACTCACCTTAATATGTAGGGGTTTGCAAAGCATTTCACTTATAAAATTCTTTTGAGGTAGATAGTGGTAGCATTATGGGGTTATACACACACAGTCACAACATTACAGCACCTATGTATGCATATCCAAATAGAAACAGGTACATATAAACATATATATATATATGTATGAAAGTATGGAGGGCTCCATTTTAAAGAATTCATAGATTTAGGTATGGAAGGTACCCCCAGAGACTTGAAGTTTCAAAGCCTTATTTTAGAAATGAGGAAACTGAGACTCAGAGATGTTAATTTGACCGGGGTCACCATAGCACACAGAGCATTGGGCCTGGAGTTGGGAATATTCCTCTTCCTGAGTTCAAATCTAGCCTCAGATACTTACTAGCACTGTGACCCTGGGCAAGTCACTGTTTGCCTCAATTTCCTCAACTATATATTTCTTCAATAACTCCCAGGGCTTTCGACTACAAGTTCCCTACATCATATCACCCAGGATACCTCTTTTGGAGTCAGGAAGACCTGAGGTTAAATTCTACTTCAGAATCCAGCTATGTGACACTGGGAAAGTCACTTAATCTCTCAAAGCTTCAGTTGTCACACCTGTATAATGGGGATAATAATAGCACCCACCTCACAAGGTTGTTGTAAGCACCAAGTGAAATAACATACATAGAGTATTAGCACACTTTAAAGTCCTAAATGAATGCCAGGTATTACCCTACACTTCCAACCCTATTTTTTCCTTCCTTCCTTCCTTCCTTCCTTCCTTCCTTCCTTCCTTCCTTCCTTCCTTCCTTCCTTCCTTCCTTCCTTCCTTCCTTCCTTCCTCCCTTTCTCCCTTCCTTCCTTTCTTCCCTCTCTGTTTTTCTGTTTCTCTCTTTTTTTCTTTTACACTCACTTTGCTATTTGTTTCTTTGATTGCTCTGGAAATAAGGCCACTTGTAAGAGTTTTTGAAGTTTTTGTGGGACCTCCAGTAAGCACTCTCATCCTCTTCAAAGATTTTTTTGTGTGAGTGGGAAGAAGGAAGAACAATTTAACAGAGAGTCCTTTTGAGAATTTCTAACTAAATTCTAACCCCTCGGCAGGATTCTGAACCCTGAAGCATTAAACTTCTCTCTTCCTGTTTTTCTCTTAGGATATATATCAGGATGGAGTTAGGAAACACTCTGATCATTTCTAAAAGATGAGAAAAACCTTCCCTTTGCTAGGCAGACATTTTCTCTGCCCTCATTCCCTCCAGGGCAGACCTGACGGCTCTTGTATTTCAACTTAAAATCTATCTAGGAGTGTGTCACCAGGGCAAATTATATGACAGTTTAATTCTTTCAGGATGAATTTTAGTATTTAATTATCACCATTTTGTGTGTTGGGAGGCAGAGGTTTTGTGTTTGCAAGAATACAACACAAAAATCAAGGGCTTTGTTACAGGCAAGTATACATAATGAAGGCAAAAAATTGGTCCATGAGGGAAGAGAGGAGGTCAATGATTTCATCTTTTTTTTCTGACCTTTTGCTTTTGCTCAGCTTTAATAATAACAGCTAGATTTTTTACAGTACTTCAAAAGTATACAAAGTACTTTGCAAATATTATCTCATTTGATACTCACAACAACCTTGGGAGGTAAGGTGCTATTATTACCCCCATTTTACAGAAGAAGAAACCAAGACACAGAGAGATTAAGTGGCTTACCTGAGGTCAAAAAGCTAGTAAATGTCTGAGATAGGATTTGAACTCAGGTCTTCGAGACTCCAGTCCCAGGGCTTTATCCACTTTGCCATCTAGCTGCCTTTACTTATATCTTAATTAGAGAGTAGAGGGCTGGCAGTCTTCCAATTTGGGTATAGGATTTACAAAAAGAGTTATATGGTAGTAACAAGGAATTTCTAATAAAACTCTGACACTTGTCTGGTCATGGACTTTGAATCAATACCATACCCATGCAGTCAAAAGAATAGACTTAATCTAAGTTAGCCTAGGACACTTTGATGGCTTTTGTCTACTGCCCTTACCTAGGAATGGTACCCATAGACTTGGTTATGGACTAAAAACATATTAGTCTAACTTTGTCAGGGAGAGGCTTCCCACCACTAAAGGTTAGCAGATGGGAGCTGAGAAACTCACCTGGGGACCTGATTAGGCCAAAGCACAGAGTATAGTAGAAGAGACAGCTTAGTGACCACAAGATGTGGAGATCTAGCCAAGACAATGCGCCCAGAAGAGATACAGTGCCTATTGCAAGGAAGCATGATGATATCACTGGAAGACATCAGCAACCCTCAATGTCAGAGGCATGACTTGCCCTTGCTGTATTTCACCCTACTGTATTTACCCTATGCATATGTCCCCTTCTCTAATACTGTCATGGCAGACTGGGGGAGAGTGTACACTAGGGGTGGGTGGGAAAACTGCTTTATCCTCACCTTATTTCATATGTTACTTGAAATATATTTTATTTTGAACTAATGGGTCCTGTTTCACCAGCTGACTGATGAAAGCAATCATATCCTTGGGGCATCTCATGGACTCTGGCTCATAAATGTTAAACCCACAGAATTCCTGAAAGATGGGGAAGATTTTCTGGGGCTTCATGTATCAGAGGAGCATACCCCTAGTGATGTGTGTATATTAGGGAATATAACAGACACAAAACACATAGAAAAGTCATCTAGAAGGAAGTAACTTCTCAACTCAATTAGCCTCCACCAGGCTCAGTCATATAATCATGAGTAATGACAGCAATCGAGATAGCAGCAGCCATTTCCCTTTGCCTTGCCCAAATATCTACTTGTCATACATGGGGGTCTACCCTCAGGCCCTAGTTTTATGATTTTATTTTGGATTATCTTAATATTCTTGCATGTTGAAACTGGAAATTGATAGAATGCCAGAAAAGAGAATGGGGGAACTTGACAGGGCAGCCTGGGGACATATGATTTTGGAAGAGAATGTATCTCAGGATGAAGAAACTGTCCTAATATAAAAGTCTCCCCGGGGTGTTTCCCAGGGAGGCAAGATGTTTCACAAGGAGTACCTGGATCTAATTATCTGGTTCCTTCATTATTATCTGAAATGGGAAGTTATTACGAAGTAAACTCCAAAAGACTCTCTCCCCCTACTTTCCACTCCCTCTTCTCCTCTCTCCTCCCTCTCTCTGTGTATTTTCCCATCTTCATTTTAGAAGTATTAAATTGATTAAGAATTAATGTGATAGGTGTTCTAATGCTGAGATTGGAGCATGCTTTTTGTTCTAAAGATTGAACAAACAACAAAGGGATATTGCTAACAGCATTAGAAGATGTCATAGCTTTTTCAGCTACTCAAAATTCAATAAAGCTAATGATCCACGAATAAGCTCTTTTCCCAATTTTCCCAATGTCTGGAACCCCTGCCCTCACCCAATCTTTACCTGGTACATTTCTACCTATCCTTTACATCTCAAATCAATTGCTACCTTTTCCTGAGGGAGGTTTCCCTCTTCTTCCTTTTTGGTTCTAGTTCATTGAACTGCATGTATTGTACTTTGTTCCCTCCTCTCTTACACACTCATGCTATTTTCAGAAAAGAATGCAGTAGACTGCACTGAGGGCCTGGCCTTGAAATCAGGAGAGACCTGGCACTTAACTAGGTGTGGACTCATGGGTGAGTCAAAATCTCTCTGAGTGATTTTCCTCCTCTGTAGAATAGAGATCATAACACCAGCTTATTTAGCTCCAGAGAGTTCCTATCTACAACACATGTTTTGCAAATTTGAAAGTTGCAATTCTTAATCATTTTGGTGACATGGGCCTCTTTTGTCAGGCTGATGAACTGAATGACCCCCTTCTCTAAATAATACTTTTAAGTGCATGAAATGAAATCAAAGGAAATCAGTCATATTGAAAATGCAGTGATCAAAACATAACAGTGATGACTCTGAACCCCAATTCCTGGAAACTAGATTATTATATTTCTATTCTTTCCCTAAGATTCTTCAGTATCCATAAAGTGGTTTTGGGGTATCTGGTCTCTGCCATTGATTTGAGCCCCCATTGTTTGTACTTTTCCAGATTTTAGAGGTTCAAACACACCAGTTCTATTTATTTATCCCATACATCAAGAACAAACCATATGGGGGTGGAGCCAAGATGGCGGAGTAGAAGCAAAACCTCCCTGCTGCTCCTGCTTCCACCTTCCCTAATCCATGTAAAAAGGGGACTCTAAACAAACTTTGGAGCTGCAAAACCCACAAAATGACACAGAGAAGCTAACCTCCTGCTGAGGACAGCCCAGTAGGCTTGCAGGAATCGGCCAGTACAGCGCTCTGGGAACAGAGCCCAGCCTCAAGCTGAGGCTTTAACCCCAGGGCGGGCCTGACCAGCCCCAGTCTGAGGGACACCGTATCAGCAGCAGCTGTGGCCATTCCCATTTTTATCAACACACAGATGCAAAGGACAAAGTGAGAGGTCAGTGCAGTCTGGACCCAGTAAGTGGGAGTGCATGGCTTTTATTCCTGGGTCAGAAGCCACTGAGATGCTGGCACAGCCAGCCAGTGCCACGTGGCAACTTCAGCTCCTGGCCTGCAGAATGTAGGGGGGCCAAGCACCAGTCTGAGGGGTAATCGCTCTTGCTTTAAGCTGCTTGGATCTGGATTGCAATCTAGGGTGGAGGTCCTGGGGTGTGTGTCCAGCTTGCCAGAGACCTCAGAGAAGGCACCCATCTAATACCTCTGGCAGCTGAGAAAACCCCAGCATTTGGGACGAGAGCTCCCCTGTCTGGTGGCAGAGTGCTACTGTGGCAAAAAGCCCAGGGGTCAAGTGACTGAGGGGCAACATGACCAGGCAAAGGAAACAAAGCAGACAGAAGATTCCAACATTACACTCCTATTTTGGGGACAGAAAGGAGCAAAGCATGGAACAGCAGGAAAACTGAAGTCAGACCTCCTGCACCAAAAGCTTCAAAGGAAAATACAACCTGGTTACAGGCCATAGAGGACCTTAAGAAGCAGATAAGAGAAGTGGCAGAAAAATTGGGAAGAGAAATGAGAACAATGCAAGAAAATTATGAAATGAGAGTCAACAGCCTGACTGAGGAAAATAACACCTTAAAAAAACAGACTGACTCAAATGGCAAAAGAGGCTCAAAAAGGCAATGAGGAGAATGCCTTAAAAAGTCGAATTTGCCAGATGAAAAAAGAATCTCAAAAGCGCAATGAGGAGAATCATGGCTTCAGAATTAGCCTGGAGCAAATAGAAGCTAATGACTTTATGAGAAATCAAGATGATGTTAAACAGATCCAAACAAATGAAAGAATAGAAAGCAGTGTGAAATATCTCATGGGAAAAACCACTGACCTGGAAAATAGATCCAGGAGAGATAATTAAAAATTATTGGACTACCTGAAAGCCATGATCAAAGTAAGAACCTAGAAATCATCCTCCAGGAAGTTCTCAAAGAAAACTGCCCTGATGTTTCAGAATCAGAGGGCAAAATAGAGGTTGAAAGAATCCACTGATCACCTCCTGAAAAAGACCCCAAAAAGAAAACTCCTAGGAATATTATAGCCAGGTTCTGGAATTCCCAGATTAAGGAGAGAATATTACAAGCAGCCAGGAAGAAACAATTTGAATATTGTGGAAACACAATCAGGATGACCCAGGATCTGGCAGCTTCTACACTGAGGGATAGAAGGGCTTGGAATATGATATGCTGGAGGGCAAAGGAGCTGGGATTAAAACTAACAGTCACCTACCCAGCAAAACTGAATATCATGTTTCAGGGGAAATATGGTCATTCAGTGGATTAGAGGATTCAGCATTCTTGCTGAAAAAACCAGAGTTGAACAGAAAATTTGACATTCAGATACAAGAAGCAAGAGAAGCATGAGAAGTTAAACAGGGAAAAGAAAGCATCAAAGTTGAACTATTAACATTCCTACATAGAAAAACAATATTTGTAACTTATGAAACTTTTCTCAGTAGAAGGGAATATATTATATATATATATATACATATATATATATAGACATATATAGTCTATATATGAGGGTATATAGGCATATGAATATATGTGAATGGGCATATATATGTTTACAGGTGTACATAGATAGAGGGCACAGGACCAATTTAACAGGAAGGGATAATATTTAAAAGGTGAATTTAAGAGGTGAGAGATGAATATAATGAGAGGAGATGGAAAGAGACAGAATGGGGTAAACTATCTCATACAGAATAGGCAAGGGGAAATGTTTTACAATGGAGGGGAAGGATAGGAAGGCAAAAGGGAATGGGTCAACCTTATTCCCATTGAATTTGGCTTGGGGAGGGAATGAAATACACACTAAATAGGGTATCTCACCCTCCAGGAGAGTAGGGGGGGAAGGGGATGAGAGGGGGGATGATGGAAGGGAGGGCAGGCTTGGGGGGAGGGAAGTTGGAAGCACCCACTTTTGAAAAGGGACAGGATCAAAGTAGAGAATAGAACAAATGGGAGGTGGTATAGGAGGGAGGGAAATATAGTCAGTCTTTTACAATATATCTACTATGTTATTGTTTTGCATTAGCCACACATGTACATCCTATACTGAACTGCTTATCTTCCCAGTAAGGATGGGTGACGGGGAAGGAAGGAAATGAATCTGGAATTCAAAGTTTTAAAATCAAATATTCAAATATGTATGTATATATGAATATATATATATATATATATATACTATTATCAATACTATTTTACATGTAATTGGGAAATAAGATGTACAGGCACTGGGGCATAGAGATCCACTGGAAAAGTCGAAAGGGGTATTGGAGAAAGTATGGGAAATAAAAGATTGGAGGAGGGTATATCCTGTGGGATTGTTATTTTGGTGGGGGGTGGGTAGGGGAAAAATGGGGAGAAAATTTGTAACTCAAAATCTGGCGGAAATGAATGATGTAAATCAGAAGTTAATAAAGCATTTAAAAATAAACAAACTATATAAAAATAGTTTCCTCTAAAACTGTGAGGGCCATAAAATCCCCCCTTATACCCTTCAGTTTTTGGGGGAGGAAAAGGGATTAGATTCAAAGCTTAATTTAGTTCCTATGTCCTCAGTTTCCTTGATTCCATATAATTCCAAGTCCATAGTCCCCCAGGTTTGGTATCCAGCACTCTGGTTTCTCATGTCTTCCCTGCTGGGGTGGTAGCAACATCTGGTCCAGAATCCTGGCTCCAAGGGCCTTAAAGGTCCTGGATCTATAAGTACACTCTACACCTAGAACTGTTAAAAAAAAAAAAAGACAAGCAAATCTCAAGCTTATTTCTTGGGTTTAAGGGGAAGAGGAAGATGGTGGTCCTTTCTCTCCACATACAGTTTAGTGCATAGAACCCATGTGGCAGATGAATAATTCCTTCACCACTGGTTGTCCCTAGAAAGAGAGAGAGAGATTCTCCTAGTCCAGTAATTTAAAAATACAGCCAGTTCAAGCTATAGAGCCAATGAAATCAGGTTACTCCCATATATATGGTAAAGGAAATGAAGATTTTCTCCCAGAAGCAAGTCTTTGTTATCTTTTACATGGATACCTCCATCTTAGGTGATTTGGACATGTGTCAAACCCTGGTTACAAATCTATTTTTATTATAAATAAATGCCAGTCAAGAATCTCTGCTTTGAAATGTTACATAAATGGCAGTTATTATGCATTATTTTGTATTATTCTTACCTGTGTATAGGTCATATCCTCCTCCTCTAGTAAGTTCTCTGAATGCATGCATTTCCTCTTCTCTAAATTTCCACTTTCCCTGACCACCTACCACAATAAATGCTCTTTGGACTCAATTGGATCCAGCTGTCTTAATGACTGTTCAATAGTCAGTATGAGGAAAGATGGTGTAGAAGGGCCATTGATTCCAGGGCCAAGAGGTTAGCATGCTCCTGAAGACTGCCCTTGGCCCTCTTATATCCTTCAATATTAGTGTCTAAGGAGAAAGTGAAATAACCAATCAGCAATCCATTTCCAGCAAGGTCTGTTGATTAAAAAGAAACAAAGCAATGAGTTATGTCCGAGGTGTCATTTCTAGTGTTAAGGCTTCTGGGGAGTGGACCCTTTCCCATGAAAACAGACAGTTAAAAGCTTGGCCCCCTTCCCTGAGCATTTTGTGATGTTAGAAGTTGTGTTTTACAGCTCTGGTACACTGGCTGGCACCATCTGCTGGGCCCAGTTCATTATGCGTTCAATCAGTTTCTGGCAGAAAGGAAAGGCTGGTGAGGATTCCTAGAGGGGGATTTGGGAGGGGGATCAGGAAGGGTTCTCTGCTTTATTCAGCAGTGGGTTGAGCAATGTACTGGTGAGGGTCAGAGGTGATTTCCCAGCAGGCTTTACTGAGGATTCCAAAACACCCACTTAATTCAGGAAACTCAGCAGGCAGAGTCAGACTAGAGCAATTACAGTCTATGGATTTCCCTGAGGATGGTTTTAACAATGCAACTCTTAGGGAAGATTACTATAGGAGCTCTTTATTTATATCACTACAGAGGAGGAAGAGGGTATGGGCTCCTTACTTTGCACTGGAGAAACAGTCCTTTTCACTGTCTCTGGGCTATAAAAATAGTTCTTGCTTGTGAGGTTTTTTTAATCAAATAATGAGTTATGACAAATTTAAACATCATAAAATCTCTGAGTAAATTTACTGGTAGAACAACTAACAAATGTAATTTCTATTATAATTCTTCCCTGTTTACTCCTTTCCCCAACCCTACAAGTATTAGTAGAAATTATAATTGGCCATTATTTGGTACTAAAATCATACTTCATTCAAAACTGCAGCATGGTTAGTGGGAAAAAAAAGGCTGGATTTAGAGTCAGAGGGTATGGATTGGACAAATTACTTCACTTGGAGCTTCAGTTTCCTTATCCATTAAATGAAAGTATTGAATTAGAATATAGGAGTTCTTAACCTGAGGTTCATGAAACTTAAAAAAATTGGAAAATCATATTTCATCATAACTGATTTCCTTGGTAATCAATATGTTTTATAATAATGCATTTAAAATCATGATTTTAAGGAGTTCGTAAGCTTCATCAGACTGCCAAAGGGGTCTGTGACACAAAAAGAGATTAAGAACTCTTGGGATATTCTTCTTCTTCTTCTTCTTCTTACTTATTATTATCAAGAATCTAGTACATTAAAATGCTTCAACAAAGATAAAATCCTTTTAGCCAATATTCTGGCTGGTGACTAAATATGATTACTAAAGAGCTTAATTTAGTTGAGAAAGTCTGTAAGACTGATAGCATTTTGAGAAACCCACCTCATTTTTCTTAGCATGCCCCTCTTCTCCCAGTTCAATGATGATCGGCCTCATACCAAAAGAGTACGAAGAAATATTGTCCTCAATTTTGTTTCCTGTAGAGCTCTTTTTTTCTCTAGCCATTGGCTGGGTCAGCCTTCAAAAACTGTGAAATAGATGGATTATTTTTTGATCCCCTCTTAAAGGATAACTTCCTCTTCTAATGTCCCTTCCTACCTTCCAGTGCCTTCTCCCTGGTTCCCCATGCTGCTATTGTGCCTTCTGCATTCGCAATGCAGTTTCCCCTCTTTGACCTAGCTTCCTTCGATGAAGTTCCCATGCCTTAGGTTCTCCAGTTTCTTCTCCCTGTGCCCCACATCTCCATCAACAACATGGCTTCTCTGTAGTCCTCAGAGTCCTGCTTTCATAAGTCAGAAATAACAGGCACTAAACATTGTGGTCTAACAGAAAGAGCGCTATATTGAGATCTGGGTTCAAATTCTAGTTCTGTCACTGTATGATGCTAGACAAGTAATTTTATGGATTTGGGGCTATTTACTCATTTGCAGAAGAATGAGGTTGAAATACAGCCAAGGCCTGATTAATGTGAACAAAGAATTCTACAAAGTGGAAACATTATTTGAATTCACATTGCATATTTCCACAGGACTGGAACCAGGGACACAACTTTGAATAGTGTGAATTCGAATACATGCTAATGTATTTGAATGATCCCTAAATGTCTACCCAATCTAGCTAGAAGATATTTTGTGTGGAGAGAGAGGGGGTTGGAGGTGAGTGAATTGTATCTTTTTAGCCTCTCGCATCACATTTGTAGATGGCTAGCCATTCTGCCATCTACTTGCAGGACTAGATTCAAGGATACAATTGATCTTAAAAATCCTTTCTACCTCTGTTTTTTGGGGGGGGTTGGGAGCAGGGGAGGAGGCATAAAGTTGTGATTGCACACACAGTGAACTCTGGGCCTAGAAATTCCTTCTGTCAATGCAAATTGGCAACTGGTAATAACTTAATAGCTTTAGATATTTTCTTTGGGCACTGAGAGGTTAAGTGACTCGTTTGTGTTCACACAGTTAGCGTATGGCAAAAGTAGGACTTGAACTCAAGTCTTCTTGAACTAGACCTTGCCTATAAACCATCTTTTCCTTTATAATATACCATATAATGGAAAAAAAATAGCTTTTGAGGAGTGAACGCTCAGGATGGAAAGAGTCCATCGAGGGCCTTTTTAGAATCATGCTGCACAAGGAAAGCTTCCTGTCACAGAAGCAGATTATACTCTTACTCCCAATTCCTTTTTGAAAAGTAGTCGGGTCCCCTGGAGAATGTCCTAAACCCAGTCAGTTAGAGATGGCTTTGGCAGTCTCTATTACACTGAGAAGACATCATGTGTCAGCAATGATAAGCACCTTCTAGCCAGAAGGAGAATACAGTCTCACTAGGGAAAAGCACTCTCCTAGTCCCAATAGTCCCGCATTTAGAGAAATGGACCCAAGTTAGTCTATTACTGTCTGCTGTGATTACTCCAGCAGTAAGCGATTTAATGAGTGAGAGTGATGTAAGAAGAAAGTGACAGCCAGAGGGTAGGGAGACTTCCTAGATAAAGTAATATCTTCACAACAAAAAACCGCTTTTCCACATCAGCCTCAGAGGGCCAGGTTAGATGGCAACCTAATTCAATTGGAAGCATTTCCAAGTGAGTTGACCTGACATAGTTCTTGTATAGAAATAGAGGGAAGAGTAAGTGATTTCTGCTCACCGGCAACAAGACCCCCTCACTGGAAACTTTCTATACATAACTTGATTCTTAAGATTAAGTAGTCACAATGTGGCTGATAATAGCATTATTATGATGTTGGAAGGACAGCTAGGCAGTGCAGTGGATAGAGGGCGAGGCCTGGAGTCAGGAGGACTCATGTTCCTGAGCTCAAACCTGGCCTCAGATACTTCCTAGCTGTATGACTTTGGACAAGTCACTTTGCTCTGTTTTGCTCAGTTTCCTCATCTGTAAAATGAGCTGGAGAAGAAATTGCCAGGAAAACCCTAAATGTGGTCACAAAGAGTTGCACACAACTGAAATGACTAAAACACAAAGGAAACCAACTACAATACTGAAATATAGTTATAATATTTTTTAAGCTCATGGGCTCTAGTTTAAGAACATCTGCTCTAATATATGCTGGTGTGGGGGGTATGTGTTGGGAATATTATTGGAGTGTTGAAGGGAGAAAAGAATTCATAAAATAAAGCTTTTTTAAAGAATCTTTTTGGTGAGTAAAGCAGTTGAAAGCCAGCCTATGAACAATAAGCCACTAATCTGATAATATCCCAGAGCACAGAGTATTAGCCCCAGAAGTGATCTTACAAATCATCAATTTTCAATTGTCTCATTTTACAGATGAGAAAATTGAGGCCCATGGACATTTAATGACATTTGGTAGAGCTAGGATGAGGACCCATGTCTCCTAAATCTTACTCCAGGGCTCCTTCCACTGAATCTGACATGAATTTTCAGCTGCTGTCTCCTCTGTTTCTTTATGCACAAAATACCCATAGTCCTCGGTGGTGTTACTGCTGCATGAGTCTACTACCAGACAGTCACGTTTCATATCACCCTCATTGACTTGCTGAATTACTGTACTTTCTTACCTCATTCTCTTCCCAGTTTCATTTCTAGAACATCACCTGAATCATCAGGCTTTCACTCAGGGATGGCATCAGCCCAGCTACTGAACCTAAAAGGGGGTAAGTTTTTATGGAAGAAAATACAAAGAAGAATAGAGAATGAAGAAAGGGGTGAAGCCAACCCTGACAACCTGCGTGTTTAATGAGAGACCGAAAAGGAAAGAGTTTTCAGCCCTGCATGGTTTGCTCATTGCCTCTTTGAGATCTAATTTGCTACTTCTCTATTTTGTTTGCCTCCTTAATTCCATCATCAACTAAGTCCCACGGCTAAAATCCATATGTTGGAGGACAAGACATGGCACAAGTAACACAGAAACCTTTTTGCAGTGGGGTACCATGGGTGTGTTGATAAATATTTAACAATTGGCTTTCTGGGGAAATGTATGCAAAACACACTTTTTAAGCTTCATTTGCATTATTAACCTTTTCTCCATCATCTTCTTAAGCCTAGACAATCAACAAAATAATGAATCAGCCCCTCATATATTAGCCCCAACTGTAAATCTTCACAAATAACAATCTGCTCTTGAACCTGTTCAAGTTGACTCCAGCACACCCCTCCATGTTCCCTACAAAATAGCCTATTAATTAAGACTATTATGAAACAAGGAAGGTGATTCACTGGTAAGTAATCTTTACTAATGGAAGCATTTTTGCAAACATCAAATATTTTAATAAAATGTTAGATATTTAAGAAAAATACTAGGTAAGTTTTTGTTGTTGTTGTTGTTGTTTTTTGCTTTTTGGAGGGTGGGGGAGGGCAGGGCAATTGACTTGCCCAAGGCAATTGACTTGCCCAAGCTCACATGGCTAGTAAGTGTTAAGTGTCTAAGGCTGGTTTAAACTCAGGTCCTCCTGACTCCAAGGCCCATGCTCTATTCACTGCACCACCTAGCCGCCCTTCTCCCCCCCCTTTTTTTTAGTAATAATTTAGAAGTGGTTGATATTTGAGTGTCAGAAGATCTGGGTTCTAGTCTAACATCTCCCACTGTGTTACTGTAGGCCTTAAAGTAAGTTTCTTCATTTTCCTGGACCTTAGTTTCCCCATATGTAAAATGAGGGAGTTAAAATAAATTATAAATTATCTCTGAGGTCTTTTCCATCTCTAACATTTTGTGGTTCCTTTTCTGAAGAGACCTTGCAACAATACCTTACTCTGATCCTTTGATGGGGTCACTTTCGTGTCGTCCTCTAGAGATGCAGGTTGCCTCCCTTCCACACCTTTTCATCTGTGTAGTTCTTATATTTCTTTCTAGAAATCCTGTATCAGTGTTTTATCTGCAGTTCTGGAAGCTTTCCTCTTTTATTATCTTGGGGGTAGCAATGAAGCACTTAAGAAGCCCATCTGCTGTCTCTCATTCCCGGTATGTGATGAGCCCCCTCTTCCCTCCCTCCCAAATCAGGAAAGTCTGCCTGGCACATCTCATATGCAAGTCATGGTTGCTGACTTACATCCATCATACGTTTTTCCGTTGACCTTTGGGTTGCCTATAACTTTGAGAACATATTATCACTGAGAGTATTAGTGATGAGTTTTTGTAATGATGAGCAGTGGTTAGGAGTCTTTGAAAGCATCGTGCGACTTCTCAAATGCAATTCAGTCAGATCTCCTCCTTCTACTCAATTTGCTTCCTTGCTTATCTTTAGGAACTGTCCAGTATAGAGCATACATTTGGATTAAGTCAAAGGAAAATTCATATCATAGGATCATGTAATCAAAGTTAAAGCTGAATCAACCCTTAGAGATCAACTAGCTCCCTAATTTTACACATGAAGTTGAAGATCAAAGAAGAGAGTGAATCTCTAAATTCAGTGTCCTTTCCATACCATAAAAAAGAGGGAAAAGCTAACTTTAATGTATTTTGTATAATATATTCCCTGGTCTGACTACCAGGAAAGTATGGTAGCCAAGTATTTCTTCTTCTTCACTTAGTCCTCCCAAATCTGAGTGACTTCCCCCAACAGTAATCCCAATTCATCAAGTATGTGTGCATGTATGTATATGTAAATGTATGTATAAATACACACACACATATATTTGTTTGTATATACTTGTTGGCATGTTGTCTTTCTGAAGATTTTTTTTAGTAGGTCCTTTATTTTTGCTTTTCTTGTATCTCAAGTACTTTGTACAGTGCCTGAAAAAAAAAGTAGGCACCTAATAGTGCTTATTGACTGACTGGCTAAACTGTCTCCTGACCTTCAATTACTATTTGTAGGGTACCTCTGATTGTCCCACAGGCATCTCAAACCTAATATTTCTTAAATGAAATTCATTGCCTTTCCCCAAAAAGTTGTTCCTTCCTCAAATTCCCTTATCTCTGTTGAAGGGACCATCATCCTTCCAGATCCCTAGGTTTGCATTCTTAGAGTCATCCTTGACCAGTCTTCCTTAACCCCCACATATAATCATTTGCCAAGTCTTGTTTCTTCCTTCACAATATTCATTGCATCTGTCTCCTTCTCTCCATTTACCTTCTATCTCAGTTCAGCCCTTTATCATCTCTTTTCTATTACAATATCCTCCTAACTATTATAATAGTCTCCTAATTCCCCTGACTCAATTTCTTCCTCCTTTTAATATATCCTCCTCACAGCTACCAAATTGATATTCCTAAAACATAAATCTGACCATGAACCATATCAACCTCTCCCCTAATTCAGAAGTCTTCACTGGCTCTCTAATACCTCTAGGATAAGATATAAAATCCTTAGTCTGATTTTTAAAGCCCTCCACAAGCTACTTCCTATCTACATTGGCAGTCTTATTTCATACTGCTCCCTTTCATACACTCTTTATTTCATTCTGATGGACCATTAACTCTATCCTGCGTACAACATTCCAGTCCTGAACTCCATGCATTTTCACAAGTGGTCCCTTTGTAGATGCCTCAATTTTCTTCACATAATAGTTCAGGAATACTCTGTCTTTGTGTCTGTGTCTCTTTGCCTCTCTCTTTCTCTGTCTTTCATACATGCAATTTTTACTTTACATTTCTCTCAGTAAATTTGACAAATTCAACATGTGCTTGTACTTGTGTACATGTTGAATCCCTCTACTAGAGGGTTCCCTATTACTTTTGTATCCCTAGCACCTAGTATATTGCTTTACATATGGCAGAAATATGACAAATATTTGTCAAATTTAACTAAAATGAAGTGAAATGCTGGTCATAGCCTAAGTGCTCAATAAATGTTTCCTGAATGAATTAATGAATACATCAATTTTAAAAACTGTTATAAAATTAAGGTTTTATATCAGGGTTAGCTGCTGTGATTGTGAGATAGAGGGGGAATACAAGTACATGTAGTGAGCTCACAATAGATGATACTAGTTGACAGAATTCTCTCTACCTCAGTTTCTAAAACTACAAGTCATTGTGTATATTTAAAGATTTTACAAGGGTACCTAGCTTTAGCAACAGATGAATTGCTGAATGAGTACGTATAAAAATAAATTCTTTAAATTTGCAAATGAAATTCCATTTCCCCATTGAATTGTATTGTCATTTTGGAGATTATTATTATTATTATTATTATTGATGGTATAAGGGACTGTAATGGGAATGTAAATTTTTAAGATCTTCCCTGCCCCTAGGCTAAAGTGCACCTGGAACCCAGGGTAGGGGGCTTGTTTTTCAGTAGATACTTTTTGATTGTCCAATGGGTCTAAAAGGTTGTTACATTCTCTGAGCCAGGAGAAGGCTATATAAGCCCTGATGTGAGGCTTTGTTTTGGGGCTCACTTTGAGAAGTGTTCTGTGATTTGATCAGATGAAGCTCTGGGAAGCCGTTGTCCAGAGCCCCCCGGCTTTGAAAGGCCCAGATGTTGATTTGGTATGGATGTAATGGTTGGACAGTTTGGAAATCTATCTACTTGATCTGTTTCTGTCTGTATAATCTGAAGTTCGGGGAGCTGACCTTTTTCCCCTGAACTAGGTAAATGCTACATATTTGACTGATTAAAGTAAGCCTGTTAACCCATTTTGAGTTGCTTTCCTTTAACAAAGCAGATCCAAGAACCTGTGCTGGTGGCCACCCTGGGGACACTTGGGGTGCTTGCTGCTACAGAGACTTAGAAAATCAGCTCCAGCTCTGCCTCTATTGACCTTGGACAGCTCACATTGCCTCCCTGAGCTTTTGGTTTGTTCATCTGTAAATAAGTGATGATGATGATGAAGCTTCTATCATCTTCTATCATTAACTTTACAGAATTGCTGTGAGGATTGAAAGAGAATATGGCATAGCAATCCTTTATGCTATGTAAATACAAGTCATGTGAATGTAGACTACTGTTATTTTTAATTGATTTCCAATGAGCAATGAAAGGCAGATTGACAGGGTCCACTCCATCATTTCTTAGCTGTGTGATTCTCAACAAGACACAACTACTCTGAGAATCAGTTTTGGGGGATGATGATGCCTCTTTTGCCAACCTTAGAGGATCATGAAACTCAAGTGAGATAAACTTGGTGAAAATTCTCTATAATATATAAAATGCTACCTAAAAATAAGGAATGTGAACATCAATAGTAGTTAATAATACAGTTTCACCAACCCCTAGCTTTTCAGCTAAGTATTTAATGACCATTCCTTTTATTTTTTTAAGATAATTTTTTTTAAAAAGGATGTTTCATTTGGGAAATTAATATTGAAAGGAAACAAAAAGGGGATTTCTATGTAAATAAAACAAACACCCTTTAAATTTAGCTGCTCCAAATGTCTCAATTTTTGTATATTGGGTTTTCTTTAAACAGGGCTACCCTGTGTCATTATTGTACCCAAAATGAGCTGTCAAGCAAAAGTACTTCCCTTCTTAATTAACATCTGGGAAGAAATACCTTAAGCAAGATGATTTAACAGGGTATAATTGGGTCCTAATCCCGCTCAGTTAAGAGATTCAGTTTTAAGATTTGAACTTCCCAGCACGAGAGTTGGCTTTTATCTTTTCCTAGTACACACCCCTGCAACTGGGGAGTTGGTGGTAGGCATAAAGAGCATCTGTAGAACAGTGGTTACATTGACTGTTATCTGAAACTCTTCTAAGACTCTTTAAAGATCTTGTATCTGACAGAACTCTTCTTTAAAGAGGCAGGATAAACATGCACGCACACACAGAAACACACACACACACACACACACACACACACACACACACACCCTCTGCCGGTCCATAGAGAGGCATAATAGAAAGAGACTTTTTAATATGTCGGGGTGGAGCAGAATGGTAAAGCCAAGAAGAAATCTCCAAAGTGGAAACAAGGAGCTCTCTGGTGTGTCAAGCTGAAGGCCAAAGCTGCTGATGTCTGGAGGGACTGAATTCTTCTGATGTGATCTGATCAGGCAATAATTAGGATCAAGATTGAGGAAGCAAAGCTTGATAAGATTGTGGAGAGGGAATTCTTCCCCTTGTTCTGGAATGTGAGGGGTTGTCAAACTAGATACCAGTTGAATATGAAAAGAAGGGGTGCAGCTGTTCTATCTCTGGGTTGGTGATACAAGAGGAAATGTACTTAAGCTGTCTTCAGCACATACTTCCTGGTCTCCCATGTCCTTCCCCTACTTTTGAAACTCCTTATGAACTTGGTATAAATCCCCACTCTGGTGCTTAATGCCAGTGTGATCTTGGATAAATCATTTCATTTCTCCTCATCTCTTGAACAAGGGGGTTGGGCTTGATGGCCTCAGATTCTTTCCCAACTATAAATCTAAGACTGCATTATCCTAGATTATTTCTTCTCTAAGGTTCATTCTCTGACCTGCCCACATACAGTTCAATCACACCATTTACTCCAGCATCCCCATGACAATTAAACCTGGTGGGGGATGGGGTTGGGGGTGAGTACATCTCATATTGTCAAGCCTAAATTTACCTTACAGTCTCAGGACTAAGGTTGAACATCTATGTTGAATGCTGTCTCTTCTCCTTCTGTCCAATGACAGTTGTTCATTACCTGAGTAGCTGCTATCACTTTGAAAATAAGGGAAATGTGTGATGAAATTTTCAGTGATGAGTTACCCATATAAATGTATAATGATATTCTCGCTCTCTTTGAAGTTGCTCAGGGCCCAAGAGAATAAGGGATGCCATTTTCTATACTATATGACCCTCCCCAACTTCTCCCAGAGATATGCTGGATCCAGTTTCAACCAGCTGGGAGGAGGTGATTGTAAAATTTTCAATGTGAGCATTTATACTTAAAAAATGAGCAAACACTCTCTTCAATACTTTATTGTTTTATTGATTATCTAGACTTAAGAAAGAGACAATGAAAATGTTAAAAATTCAGATTCAATTTAGAAGTGTGTTATGAAGACTTCCCTTTCCAAAATCAAAGCTGGTTGTTAAACATTTTACCAGCACATCATCACCTTGATCTGCTTCCTGAATTTGCTACTCAATAGCCACAATGACCCCTGTCAATGCAATGCACACATGGCCACCAGCTTTTACCTTTGACAGTGAATCCATACTTTAATAAAGTCTGCAGGATTAGCTTCATCTCAGGAGTAATTGGTGTTTGTTTCACTGCTCCTTTGGGTTTTTACTAAAAAATTTCATATTATGAAACAGTAGAGGTCATTCTATACCTCTTCACTCACTTCAACAGCATCCCACCATGGGTACACAACTATTTCTTAAGGTACAAATATCTTTTATCTCCCCATGCTTAGTAACTTGGTATGGCAAACCAGTTAAATTCCTCCTTTTGTAACTTTTATGGATTTATGATTTTGTTAGTGTAGGTATCCCTTCTATGGATACATATCATATTTCCACTCATGTCTTCTCATCTTGTGCATATTTTCCTATAAATCTTTCATACATGCTCATCCAATGTGCTGGATACCATATGTGTATACATATGTATACAAGGACCATACAGATGGAAATGGGAATCTTACAGTTTTATATCTTTTTCCATGCAGCCCTCTGGATAAAGGTACATCTACTGCAACTTCAACATCCATGACCATTATTAAACATCCATAATTCGGTCAGATAATAAGGGGAAACACTTCAAAGGGTCTTGTTGATGTACTTGCTTTACTGATGAAAATTGAAACATCCATTTCACATCACCCTGGATCAGTCTTGCCTATGTTCTCCCATAAATTCTCCACCAAAAATCCGCCCAAGATACCCTGTTCCAGCTTTGGTGTCATTTTCACTTGGTAACCCAGAGAGAAAAAGAGCAGGCAGGCTGCCCATTGATTTTCTTGCCCTTGTCTCATGATAGGCTGAGATTTTCTAGTCACACATTTCTCTAATGGCACCTTTCACATAACTTCTATCACATAGTTCTTTGGTGCGATACTTGTCTTGTGGCCACCATCCACACCTCCACTGCCCTTTGGACAACCTATACCTTGAATGCCTCCAACAGGGGTATTCCATGATTCAACAATGTCCACAGAAGAGAGTTAAGACAGGGTACCTGCCCTCCGGAAGATCACAACAATAATAGCTAACATTTACATAGTGCTTAAAGATTTTTGAAGTGTTTTATATACATCTTATCATCAAAGTCTTTGTCACTATGAATGGTTCAACATCATAATCCAATATTGTTTATTAATGGAAATGACATTAAAGAAGATGTGTTACCATTTGTTTTGTTGCTTCACCCTGAGTACCATTGGGCCTAACTTGCAGCTGAAATTTCCTATATTTATTTTCTTCCCCACTAGAATAGGGGCTCCTATGTCCTTTGACCTAGTGATATTACTAATATGTATATGCCATAAAGGTATCAAAGAAGAGGAAAAGGAACCACACGTACAAGCATTTATAGGTACTCTCTGTGGTGGCAAAGAATAAGAAGCTTGATAGAGTACCCATCAATTAGGAAATGATTGATCCAATTATGGTATATGAACATAATGAAATACTAATGTGCTATAAGAAATAATGAAGGGGATAGTTTTAGAGGAATCTAGGGAGATTCTTTTGACCCAATTAAGTATGAGGTGAACAGAACCAGGAGAATGAATTTATTCAATAATAATAATATTGTAAAGACTTTGAAAGCCTTGGGAACTCTGATTAGCAGAATGACTAAGCACAATTCCAGAGAACTAACAACGAAATGTGTTACTCAGCTCCTGATAGAGAGGTGATGATGGACTCAGAGTATGAGTCACATCTTGTTGGGCACAGTCAATGCAGGAATGAATTGTTTTGGCTATATGTATTTGAAAGAAGGGTTTTGTTTTTCTCATTTTCTCAATGTGGATGTAATGGGGAGAAGTGGGAGAGGGAGAAGGAGAATCATTTGAAAATAAAATTTAATTTACAAAAAGAATGAATGCACACTGAGATCATGGATTACCTTGCTTTTCTATCTGTATCTCCAATGCTTTGTACGTAGTAAGCACTTACTATTTTCAAAATTCATTTATTCATTTGATGCTCAGCACGACACAGTGAAGTAGGTATTATGAGTCCTATGAACCCTATTTTACAAGTGGGAAAACAGAGGCTCAGAGGGGTTAAATACCTTGCATGGGCAAGGCCATATAGTAAATGTCAGAGGTAGGATTTAAACTCTGTCTCTCCTGAATTCAAGTACATAGTATTGTTCCGTCCTCCCAAGCTGCCTAGCAGCAACAGATACAAATATCCCAGTAAATGTAATAACAAATGATTTTTTTAGCTACACAAGGGAGGTATTAACCAAGTGCTGTGTGGGTCCAAGTAGAAGCATGACTGACTCAACTCAAAAGATTGGGGAAGACTTCATGGAGAAGCTGACCATTGAATGGGTACTTAAGGATAGACAGGATTTCAGAAGGCAAGCTGGCGAAGGAAGAGAGCAGAAAGCAATCATATGCCAAAGTGAGTAAAAAATGCAATCATGTATGAGGACAGTCAATGGAATATGTGGAAAAGAATAGAATATAAACTCTATGAGGGAAGAACTCATTTCTTAGTTTGTAATTGCATTTTTAAAAAAAAGACCTGATGTGATTTTATTGATAGAGAGAGCTCCCAGTAAGAAAACCCCTTAGACCAGAGGTGGGCAACTGTGGCCCTCTAGGTCTTAAAGTACAGCCCTTTGACTGACTCCAAAGCCCAGTGAACAAATCCTTGGTAATATCGAGAATTCTAAAAGCCTCCATGCCATTGGTTCTGTGAAGTCTGGATTCAGTCAAAGGGCTGCACTTGAGGACCTAGAGAACCACAAGTGGCCTCAAAGTCAAAGGTTCCCCACCCTTGCCTTCAATTAATATAGGTCATCACCTGCTTTGAAACAGGTTTTGAAAGGTGCTGAGGGGGTCCAGGGAGACAGCATTCACTGGTACATAGCTACTCTGAGAGTCAAGAAGACCTGGATTTGAGTCCTCCTTCTCTCTCAAATTTTCAAGTGATTTTGAGCAAGCCACTGAACTTCATGGTGTCCCGGTCTTGCACATAAGTGCTTAATTAATGCTGGTGGGATTGGCAGTTTTGAGATAAACTGGACAGGCATGTGGTGCAAACGCTCGAATGGTTACAAGTTTAAATTTTATTCAGTAGACAATAGAGAACCATTTTTGTATAAAGGTTTTCACTAGAGGAGTGGCATGGTCCGGTCTTTCTATAATGGAGATAACTCTATATTCAATACATTTTCTGCTATTCCAATGGGGAATTTGAAAAGAATTAGCCTTTCTTAAAAGGTATGCATTATTATAGACAAATGGAAGGAAACCACGCTCACAGAGAGAGCTATCTCTAACTTTCATTTTTCCCTTTATTTAACATGGATTCGGACTTGAGGCTGTCCGTAGGATGGAACTGCTTTGGCAAACTATTCCCCAGTGACCCATGAGATATGGGCATCTGGCAGAGAAGGTAGTGAATAGTGTTATTATTATTTTACCTATCCCTCCATCAATATTTGATGAGGGTATTTTCAAAGACTTGTTTAGTATGATCTGCACATAAGGAGTCCTTCAGAGTATTTATCACGTTCGGGGTATAATTACATTCAAATCCAGAGATGGTGTTGCTAGGATACAGTTGCTTCTGGTTCCTGGGGGGGTGGGGGGGAGGGAGGAGAAGGGAGGGTTGTGCTCCTTCCTCCCTCCCCCACCTCTGCTCCTCTACTATCAGGGACTGGTGACTGACTAGAATTATACTTAAAATTTCTCTTAATGAAGCAGTGAAGGCCATTAGTATGTTTTATAGCATGCATGTGTTGGAGAGGGGGTCACTTTGTATACCTCTCCAATTGGGGAAGGAGCCTTTTGGTTGGGGAGGACGAGGTGTTAGATAAGGTTACCGTTCCAGGCAAGAAAAAAAGAGGGGGTGGGGTGTGTATGATTGGGGGTTGGGGGAGAGAAGGATAAAGAGAGGGCATATTGCTGCTGTAAAAGGCTCCAGGGATTCAGGAACTCCATGGGAGGAATAATAACCACATCTTTCCTTCAGCCCTGGAATTCTGACTGAGCCTGTATCATGCATCCTCAAAGATAGGAAAATGAGCAGTCCAGCTTTGTTATCAGGAGGCTGCCCTTGGCCAAGGACATGATCAGCCTCCAAGTCAAAAAGCATCAAAACAAACAAAAGCCAACGCCCTTCCTGCTTGCTAAAAATCACCACCGCAGCTATATGACAAAGAAATTAATTGGAAGGGGGTGACAAACAATAACCCTGGGGCTGCCGGGGTGGGGACAGGTTAAAATTTTTCCCTCATCTTCCACTCTCTGGACACTCACCCTTTTCCAAGTACATCATGGGATTGTAGAGAAATCAATCTAGAGTTGGAAGGGACCTATGAAACCATCTAATCCCCCTCGTTTTGCAAATGGAGAAACTGAGGCCCAGTGACTTGACCAAGATGCCAGAGATAGCAAGCATCCTATAAATTCAATTTATTTCACTTTTTATTTGTTAAAGTGGTGAGGTAGCATGGAGTAACAGATATCAAGGTAATGGCTGGAGCCAGGAACATATGGGTTGAAGTCCTGCTTCTGACACACATTGGCCACATAACCTTGGACCCAGAGTGCCTTAGGGGCCAGGAGGTGCTGACCTGCATTAATAAAGGGAACTTCTTCACCCTGGACTCCCTATCCCAGTGAAATCACAGATCCCTGTCAGAATAGTTGGCATTTGGGGAGGATACTTCTCTATCCAGAATTCTAAGTTTCAAGTGGAGGTAGGAGCCAGAGCTGTTGAGGTGGTTTGGTTGTGGACCCCATACAGATGAGGGGCACAGTAGAGGATCCCTGCAGCTGGGGCTGCCTCACACTGATTAATGACTGGTAAAGGCTGAATCCACAAATCTGTGTTCAATATACTACTGAGCCAACTTCACTGGCCCTGGAAAAGAGAAAAGGAGATAAAGCCCCTTTGGGTAGGTTAAGGGGAGAATTTAGCCTTAGCTTTACATTCCCTGACTATTCTACAATCCATTTTGTGTTGGCCTTCAGAAAAGCATTAGATTGAATTCTGTTTCTTTTTTCAAATTGTAAATAAGTCAGACCATACAGTAAGCATTACTACCAACAACAATCCCCAAGTATACCTGGAAATAAGCTTTTACGATACAGAAATTTCTGCAATTCATTCTGGAACAATAATGGCTACCTTACATGCTCACAGACAAAATGTTCTTTGTTCATCAGTGCTGACTATCGATTGTTGTCTATTTGTAATAGGAAAAATAATTAAAGACTAAGCATCTGGTCAAAGGATTTTCAGACAGCCTTACTATTAATGTTTATTCTCAGCATCACAAGTAAGGATTTCAAAGTAATTTATATAGACATTAACTCAGTAAAGTATATTTTGTTTCCACATCATAGAGTTTATAATTTTTAATAAGAGAGGACACAGTTGAGGGTAGCTTTTCCCAGTTCTCATGAACACTGACTAAACTTGCAAATGTTGGTTGTATACAAAATGCTAAGCTGTCTCTTCATTCTTCTAAGAAAGGCTAGGCAAAAATAACCTGAAGACGTCCAGATGCGCTTGTAATTTAATATTTTAGAGAATTGATGATCTGATCACTTAAACAGTATTTATATTTAAGGGTTTTTTTTGTCTTTTATCAAAGACAAAAATAACTACTTCCTGCTTTATTGACTCTTTTGGTACCATTAAAAATTTCCTAAGCTGACCCACTGACATGAAAGATAATAGTCTTTCATTCACCAAACATTTCTTAAGTGCATGATTAGTGCCTGGACATACTCTACACTCAGAATGTGCCCCCCCAAAAACATGGTACTCTAGATTTGGGGTACTCTGTGGGTACTGAAAACCATGGCTCAGAAATCCCCACTGAGGTATTTACCTTTACTAGACAGCTAGAAGACACCATTAATTCAAAGCAAAGCAGCAGTAGAAGATCACCAACACTAATCCGACCCCTACAACAAAAAATATTTTTTGGCGGATATGATCTATTAAAAAAAGAAATACCATCAGTGGGAAGAAGGAACATCCCTAGGAAACTTCTGGAGGGGAGCACACATAGTGGATGTTTGGCCCAGAAACATAAAGGGGATGAAGGAAGAAGCAAGTCATACCTCCAGAGCCTCAGGGCCAACACCATAGTGTTCTCATTGGTCTTGTTCCCTCCTTGGTATTGCTCTCTGTGAGGCCTGCTCCCTTCTGGAGATCACATCCCATTGTATCTGAACTGTTCCCACCGCCTTTCTGTCTGGAAGTCTTGTCTCTGCTGCTTTCTGCTTCTCTCCCTTAAACTTTAGCTAGAGCACTCAGGTGAGTTGCTACCACTACCCTATAAGAGGAGGAAGCTGTGAAGTTTTTCTTATAGTTTAGCCTCTAGAACCAAAGGTTCAGCTCTTTAAGAAAGCATAATCACTGAACTGGGGGAGAAAAAAAGTCCAACCCTCAGCTACCAATTAGAATGTTTAGGCTTTTAATTTACAATGGAATTAGGGTTTTCTTTCTTCCTCCTTTGGAAGATGAATATCTCTGTCCCAAGCCTCTATCTGACTTTGAATTAGGAAGTTACATTTTATTTCTTTCAGTTCCTGATCACCAGCTTATGTCCCCCTCAAACAATTTCAGGATCTTCCTTCCAGTAAATTGTAAAGAGTTGCCTGGGTCTGGGGCACCACAATCTTCCTCAGGCCTCCAAATCTTTTGGGTTTTATCAAACAAATGAATGTGAGTAAACATAAAAGCTGAGCTTAAAGGGCAAGATAATTGTCTTTCCCCTTGGTTCACATGCTTGGTTTATCACATCTCTGTGATGCTACATATATTATAAATGGGAAATAGTATTCAACTTCGAGTGAGACAAAAAGACATGATTCTATTCTATCCCTCCAAGTGTTTAACCAAGTAAATGAAATAAACCATAAAGAAAATATAAGGTAGTATATGACAAATGACATAAGAGAAATACAAAGTATTCTAGCAATTCAGTGGAATAAGAAATCCTTCTGATTGAAAGGATCAGGGAAAGCTTTGTTGTCATGTGTCATTATAGCTGAACTTTCTAAGATGGGTGGAATTTTGATGGGTAAAGAAAGGGAAGAATATTCTAGGTAAAAGAAACTACATGAGTAAATTTTTAGAGATGAGAAAAGACAAAGAATGTTAGAATCAAGAGTGGTCTTGTTTGCCTGGATCATATCAAAGTAGTAAAAAACAAGACAGGGAAAATAGGACAGAATCAGACTGTAAAAGCCATTGAATGTCAGAATTAATAGTTTTTAGTTCAAATTCTTTAAAAAAAAATTGTAGTCATTAAACATGGATGTGCTAGAGTCAGCTCCAACAGACTGATCAGTAAATGTTCAGTGTGAGCATTTTTATCTCAGAAAGCAATAATTGCAACCATTCAGGGGTTGCTTTATTAATTGATTGTCTAAATTTGAGCAAGTCTTAATAATTCTGATTAAACATAAAAATGTGTGCATATATTTCTTACCCCCTTCTGCTTATTGAAGGGCAGCTAGGTTGCATAGGCAGGTACCAGACCTCGAATTAGGAAGATTCATTTTCCTGAGTTCAAACCTAACCTCAAACACTTACTAGCTGTGTGATCCTGGGCAAATCACTTAACCCTGTTTTCCTCACTTTCCTTATCTATAAAATGAGTTGGAGAAGGAATTGGCAAACCACTCCAATACCTTTGCTAAAAAAAAAATCAAAACAAAACAAAACCCAGAGGGGATGATGAAGAGTTGGACGTAACTGAGATGACTGAACAATGACAACTTTATTAAACCTTTCACAGAACACCCCTGCATTGCTCAATGAGAGTACAGTAGAAGGTCCTTAGAATGAAATAAGCTTTAGCCTGGAGGTCTGGTAACTGAAGACTAACAGTTATAAATGCCAACAACACCAACAATAACAGAGGCAACAACCAAAATTCTTGGTATTCATATCTCCTTCAAGATTTGCAAAGTACTCTAGATCCTTTATCTCATTTGAACCTAGCAGCACTCTGGCATTAGGGAGCTATTGATGGCTTTTAAGCAAAGGAGATATTAAGATTAGTTCTGTGCTTTTAGATTAATCTACAGTAACATCTGTATTTCTAGCCCCTAGGGATACCAATTATAGTATAACAGGGTATTGATAAGTCCTTGATTTATTGATTGATTGTTGTATAGACTGTAGAAGAAGGGAAAAGACTAGAAAAAGGGAGTTCATTTAGAAGTCTATTGAATGTTATGTTCTACCTGGCATGGTAGCCCTGGGAGTGGGAAAGAAAGGACAAATTTCAGGGACATTATGAGGGAAGAACCAACAGAATTTGGAGATTAATGGAATGGGGGAAGGGCTTAGGGGATAAGAGCAAAGGAGTCAAAGATGGTGGAATAACAGAGCTAGAAAGGATCACAGAAGTTACCTAGTCCTAATCAAACTTGACTAGAAATTCTTGCTACTACTTCTATGAGAAGAAATCATTAGATCTCTTCTGAAGCATGTCTATTGTCTCGGAGCTAAGGAAACTCCCTCTCTTTCTAGCATGACAGGGATCACCTAGGGTCATCCCAGTTCATCTTGAAGTAGCTCTTATTGGTAAATTCTTTATATTGAGCAAAACCTGCCTCTCTGAAGCTTCCACTCACTGCACCTTGTTAATCCTAGGAGTCTAATTAGGATAAATATGCTTTAACTTCAACAGGATAGTTCTTCAAATTTGTGGACAGAGGCTCCCCAGTGTCTCTTTTCCTCTGAATTAAACATTCCTAATTCCTTCCCTTGTACTGGCATAGTTTAATTCTTCTCGCCATCCTGGATGCCCTCCTCTTAATGCATTCCAGCTTGTCAGTATCATAGGCAAAATATAGCACTAACAAGTGAATACAAAGTTTGAGACATAGTCTCCCCAGAGCAGAGTGCATGCATATCCTTCTTTTTAATTTTTGTCTTTCTGGAGGGGGAAAGGCAGGGCGATTTGGGTTAAATGACTTGCTCAAGGTCACACAGCTAGTAACTGTTTAATGTCTGAATTCAAATTTAAACTCAGGACCCCTGACTCCAGGCTCTATTCACTACATCACCTAACTACCCTGAGCATATATCCTTCTTTCTGAACACAGCATTATAATTAAGGTAGCTTGATTGTATTAAGGTTATTTTCCCACACCACATCACATTGTTAGCTCATTTTGTACCTGAAGTTTACTATGACCAAAAAAGTGTTTTGTTTTTCCCAACATAGGCTATTTATTGTGTAGCCAAACCTCAATTAGCCTATACTTGTACAGTTAATTTTTTTTGAACCCAAAGGTAGAGTTTTACATTTATCCCTATGTAATATGGCAGAGTGATTAGAGAACCGGTCTTGAAGTTAGGAAGGTCTAGGTTCAAATTCTATTTCTGACATGTACTGGCTGTATGACCTGTGATAAGACACTGAGCCTCTCTATGCCCCAGATAATTGTTTAAAACTAAAAGTTGTGGGGCTGCTAGGTGTTAGTGAATAGAGCACTGACCGGGGAGTCAGGGGGACCTGAGTTCAAATCTAGCCTCAGATACTTGACACACTAGCCATGTGACCATGGGCAAGTCACTTAACCCCAACTGCCCTGACCTCCCCCCACCAAAAAGCAAAAAAAAAATACAATAAGTTGCATAATAAATTTATCTTCATTCATAGAGGTAATTCCCTCATTAGAATTCCTTATATAAGTGAAATCACAGGTTCAGTTCAATTCAAATTTCATCTTCTTACTTTTGTCCCATTGTTCTAGTCTGTCAATATCTATCTGAAAACTTATTCTGCCATCTAGCCCTCTTAGTTTTATGACATCTGCATATTTGGTAATGATGTCATAAAATGTCTTTATATAAGGCACAGGTAAAAAAAATATTGAACAGAACAGAGTTAAAGAGAGAGCCATGGGAAATTTTACCGATTCTTCTCTCGAGTCTGACATCCATCCATTAATCACTCTCCTTTGGGTCTGGAGTTCATCTAGTTCTGAATTCATCTAACCAAGCTATCATCCAATCCATGTTATTTTATCTTGTTCACTAGGATATTCTGAGAAACTCTGTCAAATACCTTACTGAAATGTAATTACAGCATCAATAGATAAGGGAGTTGTCTAAAGAGAGTGATGTGGATACACAGGGAACTCAACCATGTGATGTCAGGAATAACTGCCTAAGAATTCAAACAATAAAAAAGTGAGATGGCTCACCCTAGCAGGCACTAGGGTTAGCTAGCCACCACCAATTAAAGGTTGAATTTGCTTCTGTATTTCATAAAGGGAATTCTTATTCCAATATGGGTTGGTCTAGATGGTCTCTGAGTTTGTTCTAACAATGCAAGTGATTTTTTGCTTATGTCATTTACCCTAATAAAAAAGGAAATGTGGTGAGTCAATTGTAACTTATTTGATTTTTTAAAAGGTTTTGATGCCTTTTATTTTTGTGCCCCATTCATTTCCTTATATAGCTAGCCCTACCCAGTAAACTTTATCCTGTAGTAAAGATTTTTTTTTTTAAGCAATCGGGGTTAAGTAACTTGCTCAAGGTTACACGGCCAGTTATTATTTCTGGGTGTGGTGCTGAGTGTCTGAGCCCGGGATTCGATCTCCAGGTCGTCCCAACACTGGAGCTGGTGCTCTTACTCGCTGAGCCACCTGGCCGCCCCTAGTAAAGATTTTTTTAAAAGGTTCAGCAAGGCTAATGAAGATATTGTTAGAAAGACATGCAATATTTCACATATTTAATCCTCCTCCTCTCCAAAGAGAGTGGGGAGGCTTATTTTCTCATCTCTTCTTTGGGACCATATGCAGTCGTTTTGATTAAATAAATTTCAGTTTCATTTGATTCTTCTCTCCATTTTTATTGTTGTGGTATTATTTATGGTTATGCATACTTCATTCTGTATCAGTTCATATAATTCTTCCCATATTTCTTCGCATTCTTGATATGTGTGTTTCCTCACAGTGCAGTGATATTCTCCTATATACAATGCATTTAACAATTCCCCAAATGGAACACCCACTTGATTTTCAGTGTTTTGCTACTATAAAAAGTCTTGCCATGATTATTTTAGTATATTGGATCTTGCTTTCATCTGTGGCTAATGGTGTGGTCTCCTAGTGAAAAGTTATGCCATGTTTTTAATTAACTTATACAGGCCTATAGCAATCATTTCTTCCCTTTATAAATGCAGAAGGGAAGAGAAAATGGAGGGAAGAAGGGAACAAGCACTTATGTAGTGTTTTCCTTGTGTCAGGCATTGTGCTAAGGACCTTACAAATATCTCCTTTGATCCTTGCAATAACTCTGTGGGGTAAATGGTGTTGTTATTCCCATTTTACAGTTGAGGAAAGTGAGAAAGATAAAAGTTAAGTTCTTCCCCTGGGTCATGCAGCTAGAAAGTGTCTGAGGCCAGATTTGAATTTAGGTCTTTCTGACTTCAGGCCCAGCACTCTAAACACTGTGCCACCAGGCTATCTGTGTTCATAAACTTTCACTATAATAAACCATTTTAGAATTTTACCAACATTTTATATCAGCAATTCACTTTAGAATTTTGCCAGGAATTTACAACAAGCTCATCAGCTTGTCTGCAGAATTGACCTCATACTCTGGGAAAATATTGCTATTCAAAAGAGTGTAGATTTAGAGCCGGAAGAAGCCTCAGAAGTTATCTAGGTCAATTACCTCAATTTACACTGGGGTAAAGTGAGGCCCACAGAAGTGAAATGATTTGGCTAAGGACATATTGTTTATTATCCTTAGGTCCTGCAACATCTTTCCCATAGTCTAATTCCTCAAGAATCACTAACAACAGTTTGGAAATTTAATCCGTAAGCTCTTTGGATGACCTGGGATAACCCATCTCTTTCATTTTCCTCCTATACTACTCATGGACTAGAATGGCACCCTAGTGCATGGAATTTTCCATTGCAGGAGCTGAGTTTTAGGAAGACTAGGTGCCGTGGGATAGGATCAGGTTGGGCAGGTCCTGGTTAATCTGAGTTAGTGAAAGGACAGAAGAGACTGCATTATGAGTTTGAGTCTTACAAATAGAAAGTGATTGGTTAACAGATTGTCTGATACAGAGGCCTGGAAAAGGTGCCAAAGGCAAGAGGAATGTTCTCATTGTCAAGGATGAGTCCATATGTCCAGGGAGCGGGCAGAATAAGTGGCACAAAGACAGTAAAGGGTATGTAGGAGCCAGATGCTATATCTATTAAAGACCAAGGTTTAAGTTTTGAGCAGAATTTCTTATCATTTATTGCATTTTGTGAGTTGTGTCCCTATAGGTTTTTTTTTTTTTTTTTTTAAGCAATCGGGGTTAAGTAACTTGCTCAAGGTTACACGGCCAGTTATTATTTCTGGGTGTGGTGCTGAGTGTCTGAGCCCGGGATTCGATCTCCAGGTCGTCCCAACACTGGAGCCGGTGCTCTTACTCGCTGAGCCACCTGGCCGCCCCTAAGCAATTGGGGTTAAGTAACTTGCTCAAGGTTACACGGCCAGGTGTTTCTGGGTGGGTGCTGAGTGTCTGAGCCCGGGATTCGATCTCCAGGTCAGTCTGACACTGGAGCCGGTGCTCTTACTCGCTGTGCTACCTGGCCGCCCCTTCCCTATAGGTTTTTAAGGTGAAATATGTGGGACTCTTGCTGTTCTTTTGATTAGTTATAGCTAAGCAAAAGACAGTCTGAGATAGGTGACCTGACCTCATTTAGAGTAATTTACTGTCTTATCATCTCTTCCTTTATCCTGGATTTCAATTCTATCTTAACTCTTTGATTCTTTCATCCTACTGTGCCTATGAAGGGCACAGAGCATGTGCAGAGCTAACCTTTTTGCATCAGTCTGGCCAGGTTTGTTACTGAGCATGGTACGAGTGGGTACTTTGAGATCTGCAAGTAATCCTTTACCGGCCCCTGATTAGGGATAACCAGAAACCCCTTAAACGGGCATTTTATTTTGTTAAATGATATTTTCCCCCAATTACGTGTAAAGACAATTTTTAATATTCATTAAAAATTTTTGGAGATACAAATTTTGTCCCAGTTTCCTTCACCTCCCCCATCTTCAATATGGTAAGAAATTGTATATAGGTCATATATTTGCAATCAAGTAAAACATATATCCATATAAGTTACATTGTGGAAGAAGAAAAAACACAAAAAAATAAAGAACATGAAGAATAGTATTTTTTTTTTAAAGCAATCAGGGTTAAGTAACTTGCTCAAGGTTACATGGCCAGTTATTTCTGGGTGTGGTGCTAAGTATCTGAGTCCAGATTTGATCCCCAGGTCACCCCGATACTGGAGCCAGTGCTCTTACTCGCTGAGCCACCTGGCCACCCCCCCTCCCCCACCAAATAGTATGTTTTGATCTGCATTCAGATGCATTCAGTTTTCTTCTGGATGTGGATGGCATTTTTTTCATCGTGAGTCCTTTGGAATTGTCTAGGATCATTGTATTACTGAGAAAAACCAAGTCATTCACACTTGATCATCATACACCATTGCTGTTACTATGTACAATGTTCTCCTGGTTTTGCTCACTTCACTGTGCAGTAGTGCATATAAGTCTTTCCACATTTTTATGAAACCAGCCTGCTCATCATTTCTTATAGCACAATGATATCCCATTAAAATCATATGCCACAACTTTTTCAGTCATTTCCCAATTGATGGATACCTTCTCAATTTCCAATTCTTTGCTACCACAGAAAGAGTTGCTATAAATAATTTTGTTTAAATAATAACTTTTCCTTTTTGTTTTTCATCTCTTTGGGATATTGAACTAGTAATGGTGCTAGGTCAAAGGGTATTCATGGATTTATAGCACTTTGGGCATAGTTCAAAATTGCTCTCCAGAGTGGTTGGATCAGTTCATATCTCCACCAACAGTACATTAGGGTCCCAATTTTCCCACATTCCACCCAATATTTAACATTTTCCTCAGTCATATTAGCCAATCTGAAAGGTGTGAGGTGGTACCTCAGAGCTGTTTTAATTTGCATTTCTCTAATCAATAGTGATTTAGAGAATTTTTCGTATGACTATAGATAGCTTTGATTTCTTCATCTGAAAACTTCCTATTCATATCCTTTGACCATTGTTCAAATGGGAAATGACTTGTATTATTATAAATTTGATTCAGTTCTCTTTATATCTGAAAAATAAAGGCATTGTCAGAGATGTAAAATTGTTTCCCAACTGTCTTCTTTCTACTCATGGTGGCATATGTTTGATTTGTTAGCTGCATGACCCTGGGGAAATAATTTATCCTTTGTCTTCCTCAGTTTCCTCAACTGTAAAATGGGGATAACAACACATCACAGAGTTGTTGTGATGATCAAATGGGATATTTGCAAAATGCCTTGAAGTTTTTAATGTGATATAATAAAAATCATCCATTTTACATCTTGTAAAGCTCTCTATCTCTTCTTTGGTCATAAATTCTTCCCTTCTCCATAGATCTCATGTGCAAACTCTTCCTTATTCTCCTAATTAGCTTTTGGTATTGCCTTTTATGTCTAAATCATGTACCCATTTTGCCTTATCTTGGTGTACACACACACACACGCACACACACACACACACACACACACACACACACACACACACACACACACACACATATATATATGGTATATGGTCTATATCTGGCTTCTGCCCTACTACAGAAAATAGTATGGGAAAAACTAGAAAAGTTTTCCCAGCAGTTTTTGTCAAATAGTGAGTTTTTGTCACAAAAGCTGGATTTTGGGGGTTTAGCAAACACTACATAACTAGTCATTTACTATGTCTTGTGTATCTAACTTATTCCACTGATTCACCACTCTATTTCTTAGCCAGTATCAGATAATTTGATGATTACCACTTTATAGCATAGTTTGAGATCTGGTACAGCTAGGCTATCTTACTTTGCATTTTTTTCATTAATCCCCTTGATATTCTGGACCTTTCGTTCTTCCAGATGAATTTTATTATTTTTCCTAGCTCTATAAAATATTTTTGGTATTTAGATTGGTACATCACTGAATAACTAAATTAATTTAGGTAAAATGGTCATTTTTGTGTGCTCATCATACTCATAAGAAATTGGCATTTTCCCAAGTGTTTAGATCTGATTTTATTTGTGTGAAAAGTGTTTTATAATTGTGTTCATATAATTTCTGTGTTTGTCTTGGCAGGTAGATTCTGAGGTATTTTATATTGTTTGCAGTTATTTTAAATGGAATTTCTCTTTTTATCTCTCCCTGCTGGGCTTTGTTGGTAATATATAGAAATGCTGATGATTTATGTGGGTTTATTTTATATACTGCAAATTTGCTAAAGTTGTTAGTTATTTCAGCTAGTTTTTTAGTTGATTCTTTAGGATTCTCTAAGTATAGCATCATATCATCTGCAAAGAGCAATAGTTTTGCTTCCTCATTACCTATTCTAATTCCTTTTCTTTTCTTATTGCTATAGCTAACGTTTCTAGCAGAATATTTAAAAATAGTGGTGATAATGAGTATCCTTGCTTAATGCATAATCTTGCTGGGAAAGCTTCTTGCTTATCCCAGTTATAGATAATGCTTGCTAATGGTTTTGGATAGATACTACTTATCATTTTTAAGGAAAGCTCCATGTATTCCTATGCTCTCTAATGTTCTTCATGAGAATGGGTGTTGTATTTTGTCAAAAGCTTCTTCTGCTTTGATTGAGATAATCATATGATTTCTGTTGGTTTTATTGTTGATATGGTCAATTATACTGATAGTTTTCCTAATATTGAACCAGTCTTGCATTCCTGGTATAAATCCCAGCTGGTTATAGTGTATTGATCCTTGTGATATACTATTACAATCTCCTTGCTAGCATTTTATTTAATATTTTTACATCAATATTCAGTAGGGAAATTATCTATTGTTTTCTTCCTCTCTTTTGGCTTTATTTGGTTTAAGTATCAGCACCATATTTGTGCCATGAAGGGAATTTGGTAAGACTCCTCCACTTATTTTTCCAACTAGTTTATATAGAATTGGAATTAATTGTTCTTTAAATGTTTGGTGGAATTCATCTGTGAGTTGATCTGCTCCTGGGGATTTTTCTTAGGGAGTTCATTGATGGTTTGTTCAATTTCTTTTCTGAAGATGAAGTTATTTAAATATAAATTTTCTTTTCTATTAATCTGGACAATTTGTATTTTTGTAAATATTCAACCATTTCACTTAGATTTTTAAATTTGTTGACATGTAATTGGGCAAAATAGCTTCTAATAATTACTTTAATTTCCTCTTTATTCATGGTGAATTCTCCCTTTTCATTTTCAATACTGGTAATTTAGTTTTCTTTTTTATAAATCAAATTAACCAATGATTAATCTATTTTATTAGTTTTTTTTCACAAAACTGGCTCCTAGTTTTATTTATTAGTTAAATAGTTTTCTTACTTTCAATTTTATTAATTGCTCCTTTGACTTTTCAGAATATCCAATCTGGTGTTTAATTGGGGGTTTAAAAAAGTAAAAAAAAAGGTAATATTTTATTTTTCACCAATTACATGTAAAATACTTTAAACATCTAAAAATATTTGAGGGGAGTCTAGGTGATGCCATGAATAGAGAACTAGCCCTGGAGTCAGGAGGACCTGAGTTCAAAACCAGCCTCGGATACTTAACACAAAACTAGCCATGTGACCTTAGGTAAGTCATTTAGCCCCAATTTCCCTACCTTCCCCTCTCCAAAAAGCAAAAATAAATAAATAAAATTATTTTAAAAAAAATTTGAGTTGCAAATTCTTTCCCTCCTTCCTTTCTTCCCCCATCTCATTCAGAGGGCAAGCAATTTGGGGGTGGAGCCAAGATGGCAGTGTAAAAACAGGACTTCCACATGGCTCCCACCACCTCCAATACATGTAAAAAATGACTCTAAACAAATTTTAAAGCTACAGAACCCACAAAGTGACAGAGTAAAACAAAGCTCCAACTGAAGGCAGCCTGGCAGGCTGACAGGAAGGGATTATCACACAGGGCTGGGGGCCAAGCACAGTCTCCCATGAGTCCTGTGGTTCTGGGGCCAGGGAGGCCCCAACCAGCAGTGGCCAAAGCAGACTTCAGGAGAATGAATCACCAGCAGCTGTGGCAGTTTCCAGACTTCTCAACCCATAAAAAACAAAAAGAAAGTAAAAGATCAGTTGGGAACTCTGCAGGAACTGGATGGAGAAGAGTGCAATGCAGCCCCTGCCCCTGGGGTGAGAAGCAGTGGAGGCACTTATTTAGACAATCCCCAATTGATGAGCATTTCCTCATTTTCATCTGTTTGGCAGTCTCCAGAGCTCCTGACTTTCAGATAGTAGGGGGACCAAGGGATCATTCAGAGGATAATTGTTCTTGCTTTAACCTGCTTGTATCTGGATCGTAGTCTTTGGTGGTGGTCCTAGGGTATGTGGCCAGTATGCCAGAGCTTGTGGGGACTGCAGAGAGGGTACCCTCCTAATAGCTCCAGCAGCTGCAAAGCCTCCAGCAATTTGGGACATAGCTTTCTGCAATATGGAAGCAGAGTTCTACCATGGCAAAAAACTTGAAAGTCAAGTAATTGGCAGGCAATAAAATAAAGCAGAGAAAGCACAAACAGACAATAGAATCCTTTTGGGGGAACAAAAAAGATCAAAGCATGTAATGGGAGGAAGACAATTAAGTCAGAACTCCTGCATCAAAAGCTTCCAAGAATAATGTGAACTGCTTACAGGCCATGGAGGAGCTCAAGAATTATTTTGATAATCAAATAAGAGAAGTAGAGGAAAAATGGCAAGAGAAATGAGAATGATGTAAGAAAATCATGAAAACAAGTCAACAGCCTGCTAAAGGAGACCCCAGAAATACTGAAGAAAATAACAACTTAAAAAAGACTAGCCCAAATGGCAAATAAGGCCCAAAAAGCCAATGAAGAGAAGAATGCCTAAAAAAAGCTGAATTTGCCAGATGGAAAAGGAATTTCAAAAACTCACCGAAAAGAATAATTCCTTCAAAATTAGATTGGAGAAAATGGAGGCTAATGACTTTATGAGAAATCAAGATACTATAAAACAGATCCAAACAAGTGAAAAAATAGAAGGCAATGTGCCTTTGGAAAAACCACTGACCTGGAAAATAGATCCAGGAGAGATAATTTGAAAATTATCGGACTACCTGAAAGTCATGATAAAAAAAGAGCAGAGACACCATCTTTCAAGAAATCATCAAGCAAAATTGTCCTGATATTCTAGAAGCAGAGGGCAAAATAGAAATTGAAAGAATTCACCAATCACCTCTTGAAAAAGATCCCCCCAAAAGAAAGCAAGCAATTTGACAGAACAAACTGAATAAGCCATCAATGAACTCCCTAACTTTGTTATACATATACAGTCATGGAAAATATATTTTCATATTAGACATGTTGTAAAAGAAAAAAAAGAGACAAAACCCGAAGAAACATAAAGTTTTTTAAAGTATGTTTTGTTCTGCATTTAGACTGCACCAGTTCTTTCTCTGCAAATAGATAGCACTTTTAATCATAAGTCCTTCACAATTGTCTTGGATCATTGTATTGCTAAGTCTAGCTAAGTCATTTACAATTGATCATTATACAATATTGCTATTACTGTATACAATGTTCTTCTGTTTCTGCTCATTTCACTTTACATCAGTTCATGTAAATTTCTCCAGATTTTTCTGAGAATATCTTCCTTGTCATTTCTTATAGCACAATAATATCACATTAAAATCATATGCCATAACTTTTACAGTCATTTCCCAATTGATAGACATTCCCTCAATTTCCAATTCTTTGCCATCTCTAAAAGAGCTGTTATAAATATTTTTGAACATAAAAGTTATTTTTCTTTCAAAAAAATCTCTTTGGGATTCAAACCTAGTAGTGGTACTGCCTGGTCAAAGGGTATGCATGGTTTTATAGCCCTTTGTACATAGTTCCAGATTGCTCTATCGAATTGTTGAATCAGTATATAACTTCACCAACAGTTTATTAGTGTGTCAATTTTCCCACATCCACTACTTTACCTTTTCTGTCATATTAAACAATCTGATAGTTATGAGGCTCAGAGTTGTTTAAATTTGCCTTTCTCAATCAACAGCAATTTAGAGCATTTTTCATGTAACATTAGATAGCTTTAATCTCTTTTTTAAAACTTCCTGTTCATAGCCTTTTATTATTTATCAATTGAGGAGTGGCTCTTGTTTATATAAATTTCATTCAGTTCTTTATACATTTGATTAAATTTTTTCAATAGTTATAATTAGTATGTATTTCCCTACATTTTGTTTTCCCCATTTATTCTACTCTCTTTTCACCCTGTCCATTCTCAAAACTGTTTTGCTTCTGACCACCACCTCCCTCAATCTATCCTCTCTTCCATCAGCCCCCCCTCCCTTATCCCAATTTCTCTTCTACTTTCTTCTAGGGTAAGAAAGATTTCTATACTCAAGTCAGTGCATATTTTTTTCCTCTTTGAGCCAATTCTGATGAGAGTAAGGTTCAAGCATTATGCATACACACATATTCCCTTTTACTGTAAAAGCTCTTTTGTACCTCTTTATGTCAGATACTTTATCCCCATTCTACCTCTCTCCCTTTCCTCTTCTCTCAGTGCATTCCCCATTCTCACCTCTTAATTTAATTTTTAAATAATCCTCCCATCATGTTTAACTCACACATGCATTTTTGTCTGTGTATGCTCTTAATTGCCCTAATGATCATAAAGTTTTTGGGAGCTATACGTTTTCCCCATGTAGGGATGTAAACAATTTAACCTTATCCAGTCCCTTATGAATTTTCTTTCCTGTTTACCTTTTGTGCTTCTCTTGTGCAAAATTTGCTATTAAACTCTGGTCTTTTCATCAGGAATGTTTGAAAGTTTTCTGTTTGACTGAAGTTCCATTATTTCCCCTGAAGGATTATACTCAGTTTTTCTTGACAGGTAATTCTTGGTTGCAATCCTAGCTCTTTTGTCCTTCAGAATATCATAATCCAATCCTTCTGATCCTTTAATGTAGAAACTGCTAAATCTTGTGTTATCTTGACCGTGGCTGCATGATATTTGAATTGTTTCTTTTTGGCTGATTGCAATATTTTCTCCTTGACCCGGGAGCTCTGGGATTTGGCTATGATGTAACTGGGAGTTTTCATTTTGGGATATGTTTCAGGAGGTGGTTAGTGGATTCTTCAAATTTCTACTTTATTCTCTCCTTCTAGAATATCAGGGCAGTTTTCTTTGATAATTTCTTGAAAGATGCTGTCCAGGCTATTTATTTTTCAGAATCATGACTTTGAGGTAATCCAACTATTCTTAACTTATCCCTCCTTGATCTATTTTCTAGGTTAGTTATTCCAATGGGTTCTTTCATATTTTTTCTATTTCTTCATTCTTTTGATTTGATTTCATAGTTTCTTGATGTCTCATAAAGTCATTAGCTTCTACTCATCCAATTTTAATTTTTAAGTAATTTTCTTCATTGAGTTTTTTAACCTCCTTTTCCTTTTGTCCTATTCTGCTTTTTTAAAGAAGCTATTCTCTTTAGTGAATTTTTGTATGCCTTTTGCATTTGGCTTATTCTTTTCAAGGCAACCATGGATTTTTTTGTGCCTCTTTTGCCATTTGACCTATTCTGTTTTTTAAGGTGTTATTTTCTTCAGTAAATTTTGTGCTTCCTTTTAGCAAGCTTTTGGCTTTTTTCATGATTTTCTTATATCACTCTCATTTCTTTTCCAAATTTCTACTCTTCCATTCTCACTTGATTTAAAAATCCTTTTTGAGCTCTGCCATGGCTTGAGACCAATTGAGGTTTTCAATGTAGCAGCTTTGACTTTATTGTCTTCTGAGCTTGTCTTTTGGTCTTCCCTGTCACCTAGTAATTTTTTATAGTCAGAATGTTATTTTTCTGTTTATTCATTTTGCAGGCTTATTTCTTAACTTTTAACTCTGTGCTAAAGAGGGACTCTGCCTCTAGACAAGAGAGGGCACTTTCCCAATCTTTAGATCTTTTGTGCAGATATTTTCACAGATAATTCTAAAAACCTGTAAGTTTTTGGTTCTTCCAAGGAGGTATGATCCAGGGAAAGGTGTATTTACAACTCTCCTAGCCTGTACTCTGGTCTGTGAGTGATCCCACTCTGCAAGCTCCATGGACTAATGGTCCTTCTTGCCCTGGGACTGAGACCCAGGATGTGACCCAGATCCAAATGTGAGCAATGCAGCAGAGTCCTCCACCTGTTACCAGCAAAGCGACCCCTGTAATTTACTGAACAGTTGTCTGATGTACTTACCATCTGTGAACTGAGAGGTCCAGAAACTGCCACTGTACCTACTAATGCAGTTGCCCCCGAGGTCTATTGCTGGTTTGTTGGGACCTGGCTGTGCTGGACTATGCTCCTTTCTCACCCTGGTGCAACAGACCTTTCCTGCTGACCTTCTAAATTATTTTGACCTGGAAAATTGTTTAACTCCATTCTTTTGTGAGTTCTGCCACTCCAGAATTAGTTTTGAAGTATTAAAATTTTTTTTTGGAGAGGTTTGGGGGAGAGTTTAGGCAAGTCCCTGCCTTTTCTTTGCCTTCTTGGCTCTGCCCTCTAATTGGGGATTTTAATTTAAAAAATTTGTTTGTATGTCCAATTTATTGATCTGCATTTTCTTTATTATATTGATATAAGTGTTTAGAGATATACAATCTCCCCTAAGTACTGCTTTGGCTACATCTCATACATTTTGGTATGTTGTCTCATTGTTGTCATTCTCTTTAAATAAATTATTGATTGTTTCTGTAATTTGTTCTTTGACTCACTCATTCTTTAGGATTAGATTATTTGGTTTCCAACTAATTTTAATTTATCTTCCCACTGGCTCTTATTGAATGTAATTTCATTACATTATGTTCTGAAAAGGATGCATTTAAAGTTTTTGTCTTTCTCCATTTAATTGTGTTATGTATTGATGCCCTAATATGTAGTCAATTTTTGTGTAGATGCCATGTACCACTGCAAAGTCTATTCCATTCTGTCCCCATTCAATTTTCTCCAGAGGTCTATCATATCTATCTAAAATTCTATTCACTTTCTTACTTTCTTTCTTACTTATTTTGTGCACAGATTTATCCAGTTATGAGAGAGAAAATTTAGGTACCCCACTAGTATAGTGTTACTATCTATTTTCTCCTATAACCTCTTTAACATCTTTAAGGATTTGGATACTGTACCATTTGGTATATATATGTTACATATTTATTATAGATATTGCTTCATTGTCTGTGGTGCCTTTTCAAGATGTAGTTTTCTTTCTTATATCTTTTAATTAGATCTATTTTAGCTTTTGCTTTGTCTAAAATCATGATTGGTACCCCTGATTTTTTTTAACTTCAGGTGAAGCATAATATCTTTGATGCCAGTCTTTTGCCTTTACTCTCTATGTGTGTGTCTGCCTCAAGCATGTTTCTTATAAACAGCATATTGTAGGATTCTGGTTTTTAATCTACTCTGCTATCTGTTTCTGTTTTATGGGCGAGTTCATCCCATTCACATTCACATTTATTATTACTAACTGTATATTTACCTCCACCTAATTTCCCCCCTGTTTATACTTCTTTCTGTCTGTTTATGTCTGTCTCTATCTCTCTCTTTTTATCTCTTTCTCTCTCCTTTCACCCTGTCCTCCTCACCAGTGTGTTGCTTCTGATGACCACCTCCATCAATCTGCCCTCTCTTCTATCATCTCCCTCCCTTTATTGTTCTTCTCTCCTCATACTTTCTTATAGGGTAAGATTGACCTTAATATCCAACTGAGAGTGTATTTTTCCCTATTTGAACCAAATCAATGGGAGTAAGGTTTAAGCAATGCTCACCTCCCTCCCTTCTTTCCCTCCAATATAATGGGTCTTTTGTGCTTCTTTATGTGAGATAATTTACCCCATTCTACCTCTCCCTAACTTCTTCTCCCAGTGCAATCCTTCTTCTTACCCCCTTTTTATATCAGCCCATCAAAGTCATCTTAAACCTGCATCCTCTGGTTATGTATACTCCTTTTAACTTCCCTAATAGTGATACAGTTCTTAAGAATTGCAAGTATCATCTCCCCATGTAGGGATGTATATTGTTTAGTCTCATTGAATAATTTATGATTCCTCTTTCCTGTTTACCTATTTACTCTTCTTCTGAGTCTTGTATTTGAAAATCAAATTTTCCATTTAGCTAGTCTTTTCATCAGGAATGTTTGAAAGTCTTCTATTTCATTAAATATCTATTCCCCTCTCCAAAGGATTATGCTCAGTTTTTCTGGGTAGGTAATTCTTGGTTGTAATCTAAGTTACTTGGCCTTCTGAACTACCATATTCCAAGCCTTACCATGCTTTAATGTAGAAGTTGCTAAGTCCTGTGTAATTCTGACTGTAGCTCCTCAAAATTCTCCTATAAGAAAATAAGAGGAGAAGGGAACAAGAAAAAGAGGGAGCTACTAAGCTACTAGAAGGGAGAGCAGATTGAGGGAGGTGGTGGTTAGAAACAAAACACTGGTGAGGAGGGACAGGGTGAAAGGAGAGAGAGAGACACAGAGAGAGAGAGACAGATACAGAGAGAGACAGAGACAGATAGATAGAGACAGGGAGGTATAAGCAGGGGAAACAAAAGGCAGAGGGAAATACACAGTTAGCAATCATAACTGTGAATGTGAATGGAATGAACTCATCCATAAAATAGAAACAGATAACAGAGTGGATTAAAAACCAGAATCCTGTAATATGTTGTTTACAAGAAAGACATCTGAAACAGGGAGACAAACACAGAGTAAAAGTAAGAGACTGGAGCAGAATATATTATGCTTCAGTTGAAGTAAAGACAAATAAAAAAACAGGGTAGCAACCACGATCTCACACACAGCAAAACTGCGAGTTCTGGAATTTAGCTATAATATTCCTGGTAATTTTTATTTTGGGATCTCTTTGAGGAGGTGATCAGTGGATTCTTTCAATTACTATTTTACCCTTTGATTCTAGGATATCAGGGCAATTTACCTTGGCAATTTCTTGAAAGATGCTGCACAGGCTATTTCTTTCTATCATGACTTTCAGGTAGTCCAATAATTCTCTCATTACCTCCCTGCGTCTATTTTTCCAGGCCATTTGTTTTTCCCATGAGATATTTAACATTTTCTTCTATTTTTAAAAATTCTTTTGATTCTGTTTGATTGATCCTTGACATCTTATGGAGTCATTAACTTCTACCTGCCCAATTCTAATTTTTAAGGGATTATACATTATATTCAGTTTTTCTGGGCAGGTGATTCTTGGTTTTAATCCCATCTCCTTTAACCTCTGGAATATAATATTCCAAGCCCTTCAATCCCTCAGTGTAAAAGCTGCCAGATCCTGTGTTATCGTGATTGTGTTTCCAAAATATTGAAATTGTTTCTTCCTGGCTGCTTGTAATATTTTCTTCTTGATTTGGGAATTCTGGAACCTGGCTATAATATTCCTAGGAGTTTTATTTTTGGGATCTTTTTCAGAAGGTGATTGGTGAATTCTTTCCACATCTATTTTGCCCTCTAACCAAATCTAAAGCATCAGGGTAATTTCTCTTGAGAATTTCTTGAACGATGATTTCTAGGTTCTTTTTTTGATCATGGCTTTCAGGTAGTCCAATAATTTTTAAATTATCTCTCCTGGATCTATTTTCCAGGTCAGTGGTTTTCCCAATGAGATATTTCACATTGCCTTCTATTTTTTCATTTGTTTGGATCTGTTTAATAGTATATTGATTTCTCCTAAAGTCACTAGCTGCCACTTGCTCCAATCTAATTCTGAAGGAATGATTCTCTTCAGTGAGCTTTTGAGATTCTTTTTCCATCTGACAAATTCAGCTTTTTAAGGCATTCTTCTCCCCATTGGCTATTTGAGCCTCTTTTGCCATCTGAATTAGTCTATTTTTTAAGGTGTTATTTTCTTCAGTCGGGATGTTGACTCCCATTTCATAATTTTCTTGCATCATTATCATTTCTCTTCCCAATTTTTCCTCCACTTCTCTTATTTGGTTTTCAAAATCCTTCTTAAGGTCCTCTACGTCCTGTAACCAGCTCACATTTTTCTTGGAAGCTTTTGGTGCAGGAGTTTTGACTTCACTCTCTTCTTCCTGTTCCATGGTTGGATCCTTTTTGTCCCCAAAATAGGAGTTTAAATTTGGGTTGCTCTGTTTACTTTGCTTCCCTCATTTGCTCCTGTTGCCACTCTTTTACTTGACTTTTGGGCTTTTTGCCACAATAGGACTCTGCTACCAGACAGGGGAGCTTTGTACCAAATGCTGGGGTTTTCTCAGCTGCCAAAGGTATTAGTTGGGTGCCCTCTCTGAAGCCTCCACACTCTCTGGCAGGCTGGTCGCACACCCAAGGCCCTCCACCCTAGACTGCAATCCAGATCTAAGCAGGTTAAAGCAAGAGCAATTACCCCCTCAGACTGATCACTTGGTCCCCCTACAATCTGCAGGCCAGGAGTTGAAGCTGCTGTATGGGAGCAGCTGCTTGGCTGCTGAGCCTCAGCGGCTTCTCGCCTTGGGGCTAGAGGCCAACTGCACTCCCAACTAGTGGATCCCAAAGTCCACACTGCACTGACCTCTCACTGTGTCCTTAGCGTCTACGTGTTGATAATTCTGGAAACTGCCACAGCTGCTGGTGATCTGAAGTCCCTCCAGCTGGCGGCTGGTTAGGCTGCTCTGGGGCTAAAACCTCAGGCTCTCGTGGGGCTGGGATCGCTCCCAGAGTGCTGCGCTGGCTGCTTCCTTCTGGACTGCTGGGCTGTCCTCAGTGGGAGGTTAGCTTCTCTGTGTCATTTTGTGGGTTTTGTAGCTCTAAAGTTTCTTCAGAGTCACCTTTTACATGAATTGGAGGAGGTGAGAGCTGGAGCCCTGTGGAAGTCCTGTTTCTACTTTGCCATCTTGACTCCACCCTGAAATCCATTTCTTTAAAACTTCCTGTACACATTAGACTATTTCTTGTATTCTCTATTCTTATCTTTTATGAACTCGAAATTAACAAATTAATTTCTTTTCAACATGCCCATTGTTTTTAATTTTCCAACTAGTTTCTCCTTTTGAATCAAAGTCAGGTTCAAAGTAGTTCTTTTCCTCATACCTCCACTTTCTGAAAAATAAAGTTATTAGCAATGTAAAGCAAGAAGTTTTTAAGTCCTCTGCTTTTACCAGGGCCCTTTTCAAATGCATCTCTTACTGAAGTCATCATTATAGCAATGGAAATGGGCATGGTGAGGATTAAGGAAGAAGAAATCTCTAGAGAGTTAGTAGGTACTGAAATTCAGATTGCTAAAGAGGGTGTTGAACTATTTGAGTAGATTAGGAGAGGGGACTTTTTGTCTCAAAAAAGAAGTATGTTCCAGATATTTTGAGGTCTTTCTAGAATTACAATTTTATTATATTCATTTAAGCAACTTGGAAGAAAACAAATGAGAACAATTTTATCAATCAGACCACAAAGTTTGTTGAATATTTTTGAAAGCTGAATTCTGCAGGAAGTAATTTCCTCAACAAGTGACCTCATGAGAACATGTGACTGACCTTTAATTTTTGCCAGGGCAATATTCAGTGTTTTTGTGGTTCAAAAATAACATGATCAGTGATGATGATGATGATTCCTTGGCCCAGGACTCTTTACACCTGAACCTTATTTAAAATGATGAAACCCAGATAATAATAATAATTATTATCACAATATTTCTAGCTTCTGAAGAGATAATAGTTTTTTGAAAAGCATCTTATATACATGCATTAGTAGCATGAACCCAGGTTACATCCATGTTCAAAAACCTTTCTTATGTTTGCAATATACTTAATCCTGTTCTCATATGATTTATATCAGTGAGAAATTGTTTTTAAAGGCACTTTGTTAACTCAATTGGTTATTTAGAAAGGAATTATCATTAAAGGAAGCTACACCTATCCAACAGCTGCCATTGAAAGAAGTCAATTGCAGAAGCAAGAGACTTTCAAGTCTATTGAACACTCTGCTTCTAAAAAGAGTGATATGAAAAATTCCATCACTTAGTTCTAGCAAAAGTAATCATGACAGTTTCTGATGTTGGCCTTGAGACATAGGCCCATTTTGTTCTCGTTTTTTTCTTTCCTGTGTTTGGGTGAGAGGGATTCGAAGAAACAAAGAAAGTGTCATGGATCTACTAGCTTATTAGAGCACTAGAAAGGCAAACAAACTAAGGTCATTCCTTTAATTATCTCTCATAGGTACACTAGAAACAGACCACCTGGGGCTGAAATAGAGAAGAGCCTCTGTCTGCTGAGAACGGCTGCTCAAAGGGGCTTTGGATGCCAAGCTGAGCTAAGGTAATACAATTATATGACCACACAATGTTAGACTTCATCATCTGATTTGGCTTCTTAATTTAACAAGTGTGGGACCTGAGGCCCAGATAGGTGAAGTGATTTGCCCAACACCATAAAAACTAATTAGATGGCAACATCTGTGTGTGAACTTAGATTTCTTGACACCCAAACCAATGATGTTTTCCTTTACTAGTGCTCTTGCCTCAGTCCTAAACTGGTTGAGACTTCATAGGCCACACAGTATTATAGGAAGAACATACTAGATTTGGAATCCAGAAACCCAGCCCTATTACTTCTGATCTGTGTGATTTTGGGTAACTCACTTAGCCTTTTTGGGGCCTCAGTTGTTTAATCTGTAAGATGAGGTGGTTGGATGATGTCAGGGTTTTTTTTAAGTCTTCTTATTCTTTTTTTTAACATTATCAATCATGTTAGCAACCTGGTGAAACATATGAATAGCTCATCAGAATAATATTTTTAGAGGAAACCAAAGATTAGTGAAAATAAAGACTCAATTTTTTCCCCACCCAGACTCCTTGAAACCTACACATGACCCTTTTAGGGTCCACGCATACCACATTAAGAAGACATCATCTCTAAAGTCTTTTCCAGCTTTAAATCCTTTATTTTCTGGGGAGAAGTTTGAATGGAATACTGCTTCTTAATTAGATACATGAAGATCTTACCTGATAGACCTGATCATTAAAAGAGAGTTAAGGGTGATGCTCTCTTTCAGTGAATTGTACAATGTAGCTCCACCCTCCTAGAGGTGATCAGGACCAATTTCCATCACATACACCATTTAGTGACAGTTTAATTTGTCTCACAAGTCTGCAATATCCTCACAGTCAAGATATGACACGATGCAAAAGGTATAGAGATGGTTGCACCACTGTGCCACTCTGTGGTATTTCTACCCCTCTCATCTTTTAATATGAGTGATGAATTCTGTGCTTCAGCTGGATATCCCATTCCACCTTCAGGCTCTGCTGCCTCTCAGAAGGTTCTTTGAGGTGAAATCTTCATTTTTCATAACCATTCATAGGCTTATCCTGATTCCTTGGTAGAGTCGTTTATAATCTTCCCTCACAACCTCTGCTGCTTTCAAAAGTGTTTTTCTTGCCATCATATTTTGTAGATTCCCTGATTCACATTCACATTCTTTCATTCAATCTGCCCATGACTGAGATGAGCTTTTTGAGGATACTCTTACAAGGCAATTTCATATCATAGAAAGAGCAATCGATTTGGAGATGATCTGGGTTTGGATCCTGCCTTCTACATATATAACTTCATGCAAGTCCTTCCTGGACCTCAGTCCTTTCTCTGTCTCTCTGTTTCAGTCTCTCTCTCTCTCATCTCTGTTTATCTCTGTCTCTCTGCCTCTCTCCTTCCTTCTTTCATCCTTCCTTCTCTTCCTTCCTTCTTTCTTTCTTCCTCCATCTGACCCTTTCTGTCTGTCCCTCTTCCTCTCTTTCTCCCTTCTCTTACTCTTTTCCATCTCTTCCTCCCACCGCCCTCCCCCTATTTCATTCTCTTCCTTCTCTTTTAAAATGAGGGCCTGAAAGAAGATTATCTTTATGGTCTTTCTCATTTCCAAAATTCTATGATCCTGTTTCCATCTGGTTCCACCGAACCAGCCAATGCTTCTGCACAGAACAATTCTCTCAGTTAGGTCATTTGTACTTTAACTATTTAATCTTGTTTTGCACCATCTAGGGTTCCTATCCCTTTAGAAAGTCAATGGTCTGATTCATTGAAAATGACTTTTTTTCTTTCTCTACTGACAGATACATCATAGAAGAAATGTCTCATGTTGCTGGAGGGCAAAATGAGTTCAACTCTGTCCTCTTGATGGAACTTATCCATGTCTGCAGGTGTTTCTCTGTCTTCCAGAAGTGTACATTTATGATATGGAGGGAATGTCCACTTTAAGATTTCAAGTTTCTGTGATTTTGTCAGTGTGGGTGTTATGTCCACTGATCCAGATTAAAACCCCACTCTGTCTTGGGATGTGACCTTTGAGAACTGCTGTGACAGAACCATTAATCACCCTGAAGTCAACCTAGTGATGAGCCTGCTGAACTTAGGTTAATTTTTGGATATCATTTGTATAGGCTGTCACAAGACCCATAGTCAGAGTATTTCCAGCTTGGTAGAAATGAACTGACAGAGCTTCTGCTCCACTGGCAAAGCATTAGATCCAGCTACTTTTCTTCCTCCAATGAAGCTTTGGAATAGGAAGCACCTATTGGAAGCAGAAGTGGCTAAGTGTAATCATCATTCATTGCTCTCCCCTCTTTTGAACTCACAAGTGTAGTGATATCAATAATAAAATAGACAGCAAACATTTCTTAAGTGCTACAAATAGCTGAAGAGACTGTTTCTGTTTAGGGGATCCAAGAATTCAAAGTGGTGGTAGAGTTATGATTGAATGAAGAAGGATGAACGTAGAATGATCATGTATTTAATGTCTCAAAAGAAAATTTAAGTATTATCAGTTTCCTTCATTTCAAAAATGAGGAAATTGAGATTACAAGTCTTTGTGAATCACTTAGAATCACATGGCTAATCTGTGTTTTATGGAGGATTTGAACCCAGATCTTTCTGATTCCAAGGACAGTGCTTAAACTACTATATCACAATGCTTCTCCATCTAAGCTCTGGCCTGTAATAACTCTGTGACCACAGGCAAATTACTTTATCTTTCTAAGCCTCAGTTTCCTGTAAATTGAAGATAAAAGTATTTTTACTGCCTACTTCATAAGTTTGTCATGAAGCTTTCTTTTAAATATTTTTAAATATTAAAACATTGTATACTCTGAGTTGCTGTTGTTCAGTGGAATTTATAAACAAACAATTCTGAGACAAGTTGCTATCCTGCTATTATTATTTCAAATTCATTAGTCTGTGCACCATTTCATTCCTGGTCTCGCATAGTTTTGATTTCTTCTGTTAGATCTATATTTTGAAACCTTTTTAAAATTCTATATGACTTCCATCTCATTTAGGACCAGTAATTAAAATGTGCTCTAATTTTTATAAGTAGATATTATTTCCGTGAACTTGCGAACAAAATTTTTGACTATATCAATGTTTTGGTTTCAGCATTTGTTGAGTTCATTCTATCATCAAGGCTGTTGTGAGAACTCTTTAGATATTTGTTGTCTTTTGATGAAATAGTGAACTTATGATCTATAATAGTAAAGTTTTTACTAGGTGCTAATTTTTTCAACATGATGTAATGTTATTTGTATTTTACTCTTTCCTTACTTCATCAGCATTAACAAATCATGACTCTTTAAAGATAATCCTACTGCAATTTCTGGTGGTGATGACCTGGTCTAAATTGGTATCATAAACTTACTTAGTACTTTAAATAAATTCATGTGACTCAGCCATTTACTGACACCTTTTTCTTGATATTGTCAGTTAAGTTCTTGTTAAAGTTATTCATGGAGGACCTTTTGAATTTACATTCAGATCTTAGTTGTTTCACAGATTCCATATGGAATCTGTTGTTATCTGTTATCAAATTTAGTTATATTTGATAAATCCAAAGGTGTGCAACTATCATTCTTTACTATGGCTGGATGAAATTATGTCCATTTGTTCCAAAAATATTTCTATGTGTTTTTATCTGCTAATCCTGTGTTATGAGGGCATCTATCAGTCTTCTTCCTCCATTACTATAACTAACTGTTAAACTTTATATGACTGCTTTTGAGTGATGGTCCTGTGTTTCATTTTTTCTCTTTTAGAAATTTTATTATTTATTTATTTTAAATGTCATTTTTTAAATTTTGAGTCCCAAATGCTCTCCCTCCTTCCCAAATCTTCCCTTACCTACTGAGAAAGCAAGCAGTATTTCAGTTTTACATGTGAAATAATGCAAAACATATTTCCATATTCACCATATTTCAAAAAAAGCAAGAAAAATAAAACAAGAAAATTATACTTCAATTCATAGTCAGAGCTTATCACTTCTCTCCCTGGAGGTGTTTAGTTGTTTTTTTTTTTCATCATGAGTATTTTGGAATCATCTTGGATCATTGTATTAACCAGAGTAGCTAAATCTTGCACAGATTATCATCACTACAACATTGCTGTTAGTATGCACAATGATTTCTCAGTTCTTCTCACTTCGCTTTGCATCAGTTCATAAAGATCTTGCCACTTTTTTTTTCTAAAACCACCTTCTCTTTATTATCCATACCACAATAGTATTTTGTCACAATCACATACCACAACTTATTCAGTCATTCCCTAATTGATGATCATCCCCTGGATTTCTAATTCTTTGCCACCACACAAAAGTTACTATAAATATTTTTATACATATAGGTCCTTTTCCCTTTTCTTTTATCTCTTTGGGATATAGACCTAGCATTGGTATTGTTCAGTTAAAGTGTACACATTGTTTTATAGCCCTTTGGGTCTAGTTCCAAATTGTACTCCAGAATGATTGGAACAGATCACTACTTCACCAAGAGTTCATTAGTATCTCTATTTTCCGCTCATTCCCTCCAGCATTTATCATTTCTGATAGGCATGAGGTAGTACCCCAGAACTATTTTAATTTGCCTTTCTCTAATCAAGAGTAATTTAAAGCATTTTTATATGACTATATATAGCTTTGATTTCTTCTGAAAATTGCCAGTTCATAGCCTTTAACCATTTATCAATTAGGGAACAGTTCTTTTTTTGGTATAAATTTTACTCAGTTCCATATTCAGAATATATTTGAGAAGTGAAATCTTTATCAGAGAAACTTGCTGTATAAATTTTTAATATTACTTGATTGTCTATTGTTGTTCCATCATTTTCAGTTGTGCCTGATCTTCATGATCTCATTTGTAGGCAAAGATACTGGAGTTATCTGCCATTTCCTTTTCCAGCTCATTTTATATGTGACACGGAGTTAAATGACTTGCCCAGAGTCTCACAGATAGTAAGTGTCTGAGGCCAGATTTGAAGATGAGTTTGCCCAGCTCCAGTCTGGCACTCTATTTACTGAATCATTGTCTATGCTATATTTCTCACCTCTTCATTTCGTTTTGAGATCATTACAACATAATTCACATCCATGCCCATTGTCTATGTAAACTTGTTGTAACTGCCATAGTAATGATATGGTTATTAGAAGTTACATGAATCATCTTCCCATATATGAATATAAATAGTTTAACTTTACTGAGACTCTTATGATTACTCTTTCATGTTTACCTTTTTATGCTTCTCTTGAGTCTTGTGTATGAATGTGAAATTTTCTTTTTTGTTCTGATCTTTTCCTCAGAAATGTTTGAAAGTCCTTAATTTCATTAAATATCCATTTTCCTCCTGAAGTTTTTGGTGGGTAGGTTATTTTTGCTTGTAATCCTAGCTCCTTTGCTTTTGAAATATCATATGCTAAGCCCTCTGTTCCTTTAAGGTGAATGCCATTAAATCTTATGTGATGCTGACTGTGGCTCTATGGTATTTGAATTTTTTCTTTTTCCCTACTAGCAATATTTTCTCTTTGACCTGGACATTCTGGAATTTGGCTACAATATTCCTGTGAGTTTTCATTTTGGGATGTTTTTCAGAAGGTGATAGGAAGAGTCTTTCAATTTCTAACTTACCTTTTGGATCTAAGACATTGGAGCAGTTTTCATTGATAATTTCCTGAAATATAATTTCTAGACTCTTTTATTATGACTTTCAATTATTTAATAATTCTTAAATTATCTCTCTTGTTGAAGAATTCCATTTGAAGGTATTATTTTCTTTAGTATTTTTGTATCTCTTTCTCTTTTCATATTGTTTTGTATCACTCTCATTTCTTTTTCCAAATTTTTCTCTACTACTCTTAATTTTTTTTGTTAACTCTTCCAGGAATTCCTGTTGGGTCTGGGTCCAACTAGTATTTCTCTTTGAAACTTTGGGAGCTTATTGATGGCTTGTTCAATTTATTTTTCTAAAATAGTATTATTTATCTATTTCCTCTTCTGTGAACCTGGGAAACATATTTTTGTAAATATTCATCAATTTCACTTAGATTATCAGTTTTATTGACATATAATTGAGGAAAATAACTCCTACTAATGGCTTTGATTTCCTCTTCATTAATTGTAAATTCACCCTTTACAGTTTTGATATTAGTAATTTGGTTTTCTTTTTTAAATCAAATTAACCCACAGTTTATCTATTTATTTACCCCCTCTAAAAAAAGCTCTTAGTTTACTTTACTAGTTCAATAATTTTCTTGCTTTCAGTTTTGTTAATTTTTCTTTTTATTTTTGGAATTTCCAATTTGGTGTTTAATAGGGGATTTTTAACTTCTTTTTTCTAGTTGCTTTTTAGGTGTATGCCCAATTCATTATCTGCTATTTCTCTATTTTACTGATGTAAGAGTTCAGTGATATAAAGTTTCACCTAAGTATTACTTTGCATGCATTACATACATTTTGGTATACTCTCTTTTTTTAAAATCTCTTTAATGAAGTGATTTATTGTTTCTATGATTTGTTCTTTAACCTATTTGCTCTTTAGGTTTGTATTATTTAGTTTCCAATTAAGTCTTAATATATGTTTCTCTTACCTTTTATTGAATACAATTTTATTGCATTATGGTCAGAAAAAGGATGAAGTAAAAATGTCCATTATCATCACTACTATTAAACATAGTGCCAAAAAAGTTAGCTATAAAAAAATAAGACAAGAAAAAGAAATGAACAGAATAAATATTGACAAAGAGAAAACAAAATTATTACTTTTTCACATTATATGATGGTCTAATTATAGATCTATAAATCTTGTGAGCTTTTATTTCAACATGTCCATAAGTATGATGGCATGCATAACCATAGCTTTTTCCTTGATAGCTCTATGCTTGACATATTTTACCTGGAGAAGACCAAAGTTTTTATAAGTATTGCCTTGATCTATTAGCTCAATTTCAACTTCAACTTCAAACTTCAGTCTCTATCTTTCCTTGGCTTACATTAAGGATTTTATACCTATTGAATCCAAAAACCCATTTTGGTATTATTGGAGGAAAAAAAAATGTCTGTGTAACAGAGAGGCTGTATAAAGTATTTAATTTTGTTTTATTTTGAACTTAATACCAAATAAATTTGTAATTTATTTGTACATAGTATAAGAGAAAGAGGATTGCAAATTAAATTTCATAACTCTTTTATGAATTTCTTTTCAAATATAGAGTAACTTGTTATAAAAGTCATTCACTACCAACTGTGTAACCTTGGGCATGTCACTTAACCACAATTGCCTCCAGAAAAGAGTCATAGCATATAACTTGTGTCAACATGCTACTTTTGAAACTATTCTGCTAGTCCATGGATGCTTCTGGTCTTTTTTTCTACTCTCTTCTGTGAATTAAAATATTCTTTAATACTTCTTTTCCTTCTTTTTTTTTTCATTGTTTTTAGATCTTATCTTCAGTCCCCCTCTCCATTCCACTTCTGTCTCAAATGAAAATAGAAAGAGGAAAAAAACTCATGTGATGTATATTGTAGTCAAACAAAATGAATTTCCACATTGATTATGTTCAAAAATGTCTTTTTCTATGTCTTCAATCCATTACTTCTCTGTCTGGAGGTATATAGAATTCTTCATCCTTAGTCTTCTGAAATCATGGTGGGTCATTAAATTGACATGAGTTTTTAAGTCTTTCAAAGTTACTCTTCTTTATAATGCTTTTATTGTATAAAGTTTTCTCAGTCTGTTCCCTTTATCCTGTGTCAATTCATATATGTCTTCTTAGAATTATCTAAAACCACCCTTTCATCATTTTTATGGTGAAATAATGCATATTGAAATTTGTTCAATCATTACTCAGTTAATGGGCACCCACTTAATTTCCAGTGCTTTGCTTTAAAAAGAGCTGCTACATATATTTTGTAAATGTAAGTCCATTTCCCTTTCTTTGATCTCTTTGGGATGTAGGCCTAATAATGATGTGGTTGGTCAAAAGGCAAGCATAGTTTAGTGAATTTTTAGTTCACATTTCAAAATTGCTTTCACAAATGGTTGGGTCAATTCATAGCTCCAAAAGCAGTGTATCAGTGTGTCTATTTTCCCACATTTCCTTACGAATTATAATTTTTGATAGAAACTGGACTTCTGTGGGGCTCCAGCTTCCACCTCCCCCAATTCATGTAAAAGGTGACTCTGAAAAAATTTTGGAGCTACAGAACCCACAAAAAGAATCAGAGAAGTTAACCTCCCACTGATGAGAGGTCGGCAGGCCAGCAAGAAGAAGCCAGCACAGCACTCTGGGAGCCTAGCCAAGCCCCGTGTGAGACAGAGGTTTTAGCCCCAGGGAGCGCCTGACCAACCATGGGCTGGAGGGATTTCAGATCACCAGCAGCTGTGGTGGTTTCCAGAATTATCAACCCATATATGCCAAGGACAAAGTGAGAGGTCACTGCAGTGTGGACTTTGGGATCCAGTAGTTGGGAGTGCTGTCCAGCCTTTATCCCCTGGAGGGAGAAGCCTCTGAGGCACTGCAGCCGTGCAACCACTGCCACATGACAGATTCAGCTCCTGGCCTGCAGATTGTAGGGGGACCCAGTGACCAATCTGAGGGGTAATCGCTCTTGCTTTAACCTGCTTAGATCTGGATTGCAGTCTAGGGTGGAGGTCCTGGGGTATGTGACCAGCTTGCAAGAGGTGTGTGGAAGCTTCAGAGAGGGCAGCCAACTAATACCTCTGGCAGCTGAGAAAACCCCAGTGTCTGGTACAAAACTCCCCTGTCTGGTAGCAGAGTCCTACTGTGGCAAAAAGACCAAAAGTCAAGTAATTGAGTGGCAACATGAGCAAGCAAAGGAAGCAAAGCAAGCAGAGCAATCCAACTTTACACTCCTATTTTGGGGACAAAAAGGATCAAAACATGGAACAGGAAGAAGATAGCAAAGTCAGAATTCCTGCACCAAAAGCTTCCAAGAAAAACATGAGCTGGTTACAGGCCATAGAAGAGCTTAAAAAGGATTTTGAAAATCAAATAAGAGAAGTGGGGGAAAAACTGGGAAGAGAAATGAGAATGATGCAAGAAAATTATGAAATGAGAGTCAACAACCTGACTGAAGAAAATAAAACCTTAAAAAATAGACTAACTCAGATGGTAAAAGAGGCTCAAAAAGCCAATGAAGAGCAGAATGCCTTCAAAAGTCAAATTTACCAGATGGAAAAATAATTTCAAAAACTCACTGAAGAGAATCATTCCTTTAGAATTAGATTGGAGCAAATGGAAGCTAGCGACTTTATGAGAAATCAAGATACTATTAAACAGATCCAAACAAATGAAAAAAATAGAAGGCAATGTGAAATATCTCACTGGGTAAACCACTGACCTGGAAAATAGATACAGGAGAGATAATTTAAAAATTATTGGACTACCTGAAAGCCATGATCCAAAAAAGAACCTAGAAATCAGCCTTCAAGAAATTCTTAAGGAAAATTGTCCCGATGTTTTAGAACCAGAGGGCAACAGAGATGTTGAAAGAATCCACAATCACCTCCTGAAAAGGTCCCAAACAGAAAGCTCCTAGGAATATTATAGCCAGGGTCCAGAGTGCCCAGATCAAGGAGAAAATATTACAAGCAGCCAGGAAGAGACAATTTCAATATTGTGAAAACACAATGAGGATAACACAGGATCTGGCAGCTTCTATACTGAGGGATTGAAGGGCTTGGAATATGATATTGCAGAGGTCAAAGGAGCTGGGATCAAAACCCAGAATCATCTACCTAGCAAAACTGAGTATCATGTTTCAGGGGAAAATATGGTTTTTCAGTGGAATAGAGTTCTTTTAAGCATTCTTGATGAAAACATCAAAGTTGAATAGAAAGTTCGACCTTCGGATATAAGAAGCAAGAGAAGTATGAGAAGGTAAACAGGGAAAAGAAATCATAAGGAATTTATCAAAGTTGAGCTATTTACATCCCTACATAGAAAAAAATTCTAATTGTAAGTTATGAAACTTTTATCAGTATGAGAATAGTTGAAAGGAATATACACACACATACATATATGTCTATAAAGGAGGATATATAGGTGTATGAAGACATATGTGAATGTGTGTATATATGTGTACAGGTATACATAGAAAGAAGGCACAGGACCAACTTAATAGGAAGGGATGATACTTAAAAAGTGAAATTAACAGGTGAGAGAAGAATATAATGAGAGGAGATGGGGAGAGACAGAATGGGGTATACTATCTCATATGGAAGAGGTAAGGAAAAATGGTTACAAAGGAAGGAAGCAAGGCAAAAGGGAATGGGTCAACTTTATTCTCATTGAATTTGGCTTAGGGAGGGAATGACATACACACTCAATAGGGTATCTCACCCTACAGGAGAGTAGGGGGGAAGGGGATGAGAGGGGGGATGATGGAAGGGAGGGCAGGCTTGGGGGGAGCGAAGTTGGAAGCACCTACTTTTGAAAAGGGATGGGATCAAAGTAGAGAATAGAACAAGTGGGAGGTGGGACAGGAGGGAGGGAAATATAGTCTGTCTTTTACCATACATCCGCTATAGAAATGTTTTGCATATGTACAACCTATGTTGTATTGTTTATCTTCACAGTAAGGGTGGGTGACAAGGGAGGAAGGGAATGAATCTGGAATTCAAAGCTTTAAAATCAAATGTTTAAATATATATACTATTATTATTATTTTACATGTAAGTGGGAAATAAGATGTACAGGCACCATGACATAGAGATCCACAGTGCCCTTCCGGGAAGTTGGAGGTGTTATGGAAGAAGATATGGGAGAGAGCAGATTGGAGGAGTGGATATCCAGTGGGATTGCTATTTTGGGGTAGTCGGTAGGGGATAAGATGGGGAGAAAATTTGTAACTCAAAATCTTGTGGAAATGAATGATGTAAACTAAAAGTAAACAAAGCAGTTAAAAAATTTTATAATTTTTCATTTTTAATCTTCCTTACCAATATGATGGACATGAGGTAGAATTCTATAGTTAATTTAGTTTGAATTTTTCTAATTATTAATGATTTGAATAATTTTAATGGCTATTGTTAATTTGAATTTCTTCTTTTGAAAAATGCCTGTTAATATCCTTTGACCATTTAACTGTAGGTAATTAGTTTTTGTCTTATACATGTGGTTTAGTTCCTTATATTTGTTAGATACAAGGGCTTTCTCAGAGAAAATTGCTGCAAATGTTTTTTTTTTAAAAGACATTAATTTTTTTTGTAATTTTAACTGTTTTGGGTTAGTGTCTGCAAAATCCTTTTAATTTTATGTAATAAAATTTTTCATTTTATCTTCTGTGATCTATTCAATTTCTTATTTGATCACAACCTTTTTCCCAACCATTGATGTCAAAGCTATATTCTTCTTTTCTCTTCTAATTTGTTTATGATATGATCTTTCATGCATAATTTATATATCCAGTACTATATGGAGTGAGTTGCTAATCTGTATCTAGTTTTTGCCAGATTGCATTCCAGTTTTCTTAGAAGATTTTGCTGAATAGTGAATCCTTATTCTAGTAGTTGGGGTCATTGTGTTTACCATACACTATGCTATTGTGCTCATTTGCTTCTGAGTATTGTATACCTAATATATTCCAGTGCTCTATTTTTTCAACCAATATGAAATAGTTTTGATGATATTTCTTTGTAGTATGATTTGAGAAGTAGTATTCTTAGGTGCCTTTCTTTTCTAATTTTCCTCCTTATTTCCCTTAAAATTCTTGATCTTTTCTTCCCTTGAATTACTGTTATTTTATTTTTCTAGCAATGCAATACAGCCTTTTGGTAATGTGATTATTATGGTACTCAATAAGAAAATCAATTTAAAGGAGTATTATTATTTATACCAAATTGGCATGGCCTATCCATGATCAATTAAAATATTTGTAATAATTTAGATTTGTGTTTCTATAAAAAGTATTTTGGAGTTATATAATTCTGTGTGTTTTGATAGGCAGACTTAAAAAATATATATATATATATATATATATATATATATATATATATTCTTTAGTTATTTTGAAGAGAATTTGCTTTTTTTTGGAGGGGGGAAGGCAAGGCAATTGGGGTTAAGTGACTTGCCCAAGGTCACACAGCTAGTAAGTATGTCATGTCTGAGGTCAAATTTGAACTCAGGTCCTCCTGACTCCAGGGACAGTGCTCTATTCACTGTGCCACCCAGCTGTCCCTTAGAATTTATTTTTCTGTTTCTTCCATCTGGATTTTTAAGGGGTACAATTCAGAAATATTAATAACTTAATGTAAATTTATGTTACATTCTACAACATTAGCATTGTTTTAATTAATTTTAGCTGATTCTTTTGAGATCTATAGTTTGACCATCATATAATATGAAAAAAGTAATAATTCTGTTTTCTCTTTGCCTATGTTTATTCTGCTCATTTCTTTTCCTTGTCTTATTTCTTAGAGCTAACTTTTCTAGCACTGTGTTAAATAGTAGTCATGATAAAGGACATTTTTACTTCATCCTTG